>NW_008360325.1:4095330-4151071 GCF_000622305.1 Nannospalax galili | reverse complement strand
CCTTTTTTTTTTTTTTTTTTTTAATTTTTTAAATTAGATGAATAGGAAAATAAAATGCGGTATGTATACAGAGATAATATTCAGTCATGAAAAAGAAATTTAAAGTTCAGTATTTAGTGCATTTTATCTTGAAAGCATTATTTAGTGAAATAAACCAGTTTGAGAAGCAGTGGTTTTATTGTTCCACATATGAATACCTAGAATACACAAGATAATATAAACAGAAAATATAGGGTTTGGCAGAGACTGGAGGAAAAAGGAGAGTAACTGTTTAATGGGCAGCCGTTTCTATTGAGCCAGAGGAAGTTTTGTGTACAGATGATTGTGTGATATTGTGAATGTATGTGATGGTACCATATTGTACTCTTGCAGATGGTTAAAATGATAAACATACATACGGATTTTTGCCTTTTCGGCTGCTCTTGGCAGACCTTGTCAGCCTCAGCTGCGTTTTTTGTTTTTCTTTTTAAACTTGTTTTCTTTTTAATTTATTGTAGTGCTGGTTATTAAAGCCAGGGCCTTATGCATGCCAGGTAGATGCTCTACTCTACTGCTGAGCTATGTAGAGCCTAGCCCTTGACTTCTCTTAATCATATTAGTGGCTGTCATTAGAGTAAGTTCTTTGGATGTGTGGAGGCCACACGCCTGAGGATCTGTCCACCTTGATTTTTAAGATAGGATCTCTCACTGAGTCTTGGTTCTTGAGCTGAGTAGGCTAGGCTAGTGGCCAGTGAACCACAGGGAGTTTCTGCCTCCCCAGAGCTGAGATTTCAAGCATGGGCCACCAGTACCTGGCTTTTTACCCAGGTGCTGGTGTCATACTTGCATAGCAAGCACTTAACTGGCTGAGCTGTCTGCTCAACCCTTCTTTTAGGTTCTTCATACTTTTGTTTACTTGAAAAAAAATTATTCTTTGAGAATTCCACAGAGTATATTTTGATCATATTCCCCCAACTTCTCCCAAATTCACCCCACCTCCCTACCTATTCAACTTGGTGGTATTCTTCCCCTTACCCCCAATCAGATTCAGTTGTGGTGTCCAAATATTCTTGGTTGTGAAACTGTGTGGTCCTCCCAGGGGTCACACCCTTGAGTTCTTTATATTCTTATATTCTTTAAATTCTAAGAATTTAGCCTCAAAAAGTGTTTTCTTTGGGTGGGTAGGTAGGGTTGTGGCTCCACAGAGCACTTGCCAAGGAGTGTTTTCTCATTCACTAAAGGTGAGCCCCATGAAGTTAGGCTGTCTTGTTTCTGGCTGTTCCAGTGCCAGGCATCTGTGCGGTACATATTGAACTGACACAAGGGTTGATCTAATCTGTTTCTTTTATGCAGTGGATTGAGTTTTGTGAGCCTCTATGCTGCCAATTTCATATTGGAATCCTAACCCCATTGTGATGGGTTAGAAGGTGGGGCCTTTGGGGAGGTGATATAGATCTGGGAGGTAGAGCTCTAGTGAATGAGACTGATGCCCTTACAGAAAACTAGAGGATGCAGAAGACAGAGAACACTTCAAGTTCTCTGTGAGGATGCAGTATGAAAGAAATGTAGAAACCTCCCAGTATAAGGTAACTGTGTTTGTGATAGCTAGAATGCATGAGGTTCCTTTAGCAGTAACTTGTTCAGGGTAGTTGTGGCTCTTGGCTTGTGCGTATCATTTGGTTGTTTGAGGCTGGGTCTCAGGTTTTCCCAGGCTGACCTCAGTCTTGCTGTGTGGCAGAGGATGACCTAGTAAAGAAAGAATAGTGGAAGTAAGCTGTACATGGTCCTGCACACCAGTAATCCCAGAATTTGGGAAGTGGAGGCAAGGGCTTCAGAAATTCAAGACCAGCCTGAGGTACATAACTGTCTTAAAGGAAGGAAGTAGGCGAAATGGCTTAGCAGATAAAAGGCCTTGCTGTACAAGTTTGACATCTAAGTTTGATCCTGAGAACCCATAATGGAAGGGAAGAACCTACTCTGAGAGTTGTCTTAAGAAATTGGGCCAGTAAACATGCTTGGGAGGCAGAGGCAGGTGGATCTGTGAGTTCAAGGCCAGCCAGGGCTACACAGTGAGACCTTGTCTCAAAATCACAATAGTAGAAGATAGAGAGGTATTTAAAGTTTAAATTTGTATATCTGGCTTTTCCTTACTGATAATGTTGAACTTGATGACTGCTTGAATCTCATGAACCATGTTCTTCATCTAGCTCTGCTCTGGTATAGAAAGCTATGTGTATTTTGTGTTAGTGCTACTAACTGTAGGGTTTTGTATATTCTTCCCGGATTGGGTCTTGTAAACACTGGTGGAATGATAATAGAACGTAAGAGTTGAGTGAGCCATTTTACACTTCAGGAAAATCTTAGATTCCTGTTCTTTGTGAAACATAATCTAATGGATAAGCAGAAAATTTCAGCACTGGAAATTATAGAGCACGTGTTTCCTATTTTAGGTATCATAGTTGAAGACTATTTGGCCCCTGGGTACCTTCCACTTCAGCTTGAAGCAAGGCCAGCAAAAATCCAAAACAGAATGACTTAGAATGTCGTCTTATCAGGAAGTAATCTAAATTTAGGAATGTGAGGCTTGGCCAAGTGGGGGGCTGCATTTTGAAGGGTAGTAAGATCAATTGGGAAACTTATTGAATGCCTCCTATAAGATGCTTTGGAACTAATCTATGAGAAAAAATGTGCTGGTTGGAATAGAAGGGATGTACAGGGGAGAATCGAAAGCAATAACCTGGCTAGTGAGATGGCTCAGTTGGGTACGGGCACTTGCTGCACAACCCAACCAACCTGAGTTTGATCCCAGAACCCCACTGGCAGAAATGGAGAACCAGCTCTCTCAAGTTGTGCTCTGACCTCCACATTCGGGTGGGTGCACACACACACCACATAACAAACACACCACGTAATAAACATAATTTAAATTTTCCTTGAAGTAATAGCTATATAGTTCAGACCTCACTATGTATCCTTAACTGGCCTCAAATTCAGTATCCTGCTTCAGTCTCCTGAGCTGCTGGGATTGCAGGCATGTGTCACCACAGCTGGCTATGATTGAGAGGATAGTGAGACATACAGGGTGAGATTTTATATTCTCTGAGGACCAACTATGCACAGAATCTCAGAAACGTTCTTTTTGTTAAAACTTGGGCTCAGAGCTCACCTATTTCCTACTTTCTTAGAGCTTAAAGTCTAGAAGGAGAGACTGCGAGGAACCACACAACTATTCATATAATCACCGGTGGGCTCTGGCAACCGCAGAATAAAGGCCATGAGGCTGGTGGGTAGGCAGTGGTATGTGTTGGAGGAGGGAATAAGGGTTGACTGAAGGACTAGGGGCTGGAAACTCACTATGGAAGTCAGAATTCAGCTGGCAGCATTGACCTGCTGCAGTTAATAGGAGTTTGTGTGATGGGTAAAGGCAGAACTCTGAGAAGTGAGAGAAGCCAGTTAGACGAGTAGGGTGAGCCTGCAGAGTGGTGACAAGACATGGGTAGGGAGCTGTTCTGATAGGCTATTGTAGACCACAAAGGTAAAAGTTTAGGGAGTCTAACGCTGAAGACTCTGGTGATCTAGGAGAAAAATCAGGAGTTGTAAAAATTGAGGACAAAGAATGGTTGAGAAATTGAGGTGGTAGCTGTGGATATGCAGCTTGAAGACTCTAGGAAAAGCAGTTTTTATACTTTTAAAATGTATTTACTCAGTTAAGATGATCACTCATGTGTTTCAGATGAAAAAAAAGATATTGACCATGAGACGGTGGTCGAAGAACAGATCATTGGAGAGAACTCACCTCCTGATTATTCTGAGTATATGACAGGCAAGAAACTCCCTCCTGGAGGGATACCTGGCATTGACCTCTCAGACCCTAAGCAACTGGCAGAATTTGCTAGGTAAGTTACAAGAGCTTTCTTTTCTTTTTATTGTAGAAAGTGCTTGAATCATACCAGCTGTGTTTTGGTGCCCAACTGACAGTGGTAGTTTGTATTCTTTCTCTAGGGAAACTTGAAAACAAAAGCAGCCAGTCTTATTTTTAGTAATAACTGTGCTGTTAATGTGAGTGGCAGCATTTTAGAGCCTTGTAGACAGTATGGTGAGGTGCATATTCTGGTTTCATAACTGGTGTTGATTGGGAGTAAACAAATTTGCACATGATTTGTTGAGAGGTAGGTGCCTGCACATTGCCTCCTTGCCTCTTAGGTTTGTGTGTGTTGCACTGTGCTTGGTCCATCCTGGATGCTCCCAGCTAACCACAGGACTGATTTCACCAGTTCATATTTTAGCATCTCCTCGTAGTTCTAATGTTTTGTTAATTTGAGCTGGTGTGACAGGAAAGACTCAGATCTTAAGATTAGGAGAACTCCTGTGATTATCCAAGCTGCACAGTCAAGCTCTCCATTCACTGATTTTGCTTGTTTTGCCTAAAATAGGGCGGATCCCTACAGAGGCCTCTGCTAGTGGTGTTAATTTTTAGTGTTGTTAGACAGCTTTTATAAGGACCTGGGGGTGGGTGCACAAATCGTTAACATTTTAAATGTGTGGAAGGCCTAATCCTTCCCTTTCCAGAAGTTGAGCAGAACCTAGAACAGCTCAGAAAGCAAGGGGCCAGTTCAGGGAAAGAGGGCCCTTTGTAGTCAAGTCATGCACCTGCTGAGGAAATCAGGCATCTCTCTTGGTTAGCAAGGTGGCACAGGGAAGAACTGGAGCCCCTCTTGACCCTCTCTCCCAGTCCCTGTCAAGAACTAGTGAGGGGTTTCATTTAGCTCCTCAGTTTGCCCCATTTGTCAGATTCCATTGTGTTTTGATGAAGGAAGCGCATAGGTCTTTGCCTGTGGAGCTAAGGCTGTAAGAAGTACATAGTTCAATTTATTTCTAATTTGTCATGGCTTAACAAAGTTAAGGCTCTGTGCTTCTGTTAATGACGTTGTATTCCAGCTCTCATTACCATTCATAATTTCAAGTGAAATTATATGAGTCAAATATTAAGGCCTCCCCCTCCCCCCAAAAATGCTAAAAGTAAAAATTGAATTTGTAGGATACAGAGTTGGCAGTGAGAGAGCTATTTGGGGCGGAATAAACCAAGTACTGTGACAGTGGCAGTGTTTAATGTCATATGATCCTATAGTTAACCAGCTGTTTTGTTGTGTGCTTAGAATTGAGTAAGGACACAGAGATGGAGTAGAGACAATAAACAGTATGTTGCAGACAGGGCAGAAATTTGACTTGAGCCCTGATGAACCTAGAGTTTTGGGATAGTATCACTGTGTAGCCCAGGCTGTCTTGGAATTTGCTTTGTATCCCAAGCTGGCCTTGATCTCAACATCCTGCTGCTTTTTTCAGCCTCCCAAGTGTTGGGGTTACAGGTGTGCACCACCATACCTGGTTTGAACCAAGCTTTGATAAGTAACAATGCAGCTTCCATCCTGAGGCCTGCAAACCAGAATGGCATAGCACATTAGAAAGTACAGATGTTAGGCCAGGCGTGGTGGTGCACGCCTTTAATCCCAGCACTAGGGAGGCAGAGGCAGGCAGATCTCTGTGAGTTCGAGGCCAGCCTGGTCCACATAGGGGACTACAGGGAGACCCTGTCTCAAAAAGACCGGAAAAAAAAAAGTACAGATGTGATTATTCAGTATGCCTGAGATTTGGAGTGCTTAAGATAAAGTAGAGTCCAGATAAATTGGAACCAGGCTGTATAAAGGCCCATGAATACTGGCCAAAGGAGTGTGGGCTTTTTGTGGAGGGCAATTGCCAAAGTCTCTGATATTTCAAACCAAAACATCTGCTGAAGAATGGGGTCCTAGAAGAATGGGGTCGTGGATTACATGACCACAATAGATGGAAGGAAGAGTAACAGCTGAGTGTGGTGGTCTGCTTGGTGGAGGGCAGAAGAATTCAAGGCCAGCCTTGTCTACATAGTTAAGACCCTGTCTCCAAAACAAAAGAGTAATACTCATCAGCTTTATTTATTTATTTAACTCGGGGCCTCCTGAATCTTCCAGAACTACAGTCCAGCCTATAGGCAGTGCTTTGTTCTCTATCCCCCCCCCCGCCCCCAGTCTTTTTGAGGCAGGGTCTCCCCGTTAGCCCTAGCTGACCTGGAACTCACTGTATAGACCAGACTGGCCTTGAACTCAACAGAGACCTGCCTGCCTCTGCCTGTGATTAAAGGTATATACCACCACACCTGGCTTCTTTTATACTCTTTTTATAATCAGCCTGATGCATTTCATTGTGTTAGAATGTCATCTTGCTCACCTTGTCAGTATGTAAAGAATAAAGGTTGCTCTGAAATAGACTTGAGGGCTGGATGCCATCCCCATCTTGCATGGCATCTCAAAGACCATGTTAGCCTAGATTATGTAGACAGTGGTGGTAGAGAGGAATATTTAAGCCTGCATGCTTTTTTTTTTGTTGGTTTGTTTGTTTGTTTTGGTGTTTTTGAAACTGGGTCTCCCTGTAGCCTCAGCTGGCTTGGAGCTTGCTATCTAGACCAGCCTGGCTTTGAACTCACAGAGATCCGCCTACCTCTGCCTCTGATTGCTTTTTTTGTTTGTTTGTTTGTTTCTGTTGTATTGTTCTTTCCTAGGTCTCAACATCTTGAGAAATGTGTGTGACCATGGAAAAGGATTTTCTGGAGGCCCCAGAATTAATGGCAGGGACTGGGACTCTGACACTATGACAGTAGAATAGCAAGTAGAGGCACCAAGTTTCACACTCTCAGGGATCAGACCATGTGTTCTCCAATTGTGATCTTCAGAACTTGTTCTTCTGGCCTCCTTCCCACCTCTCTGCTCTGTGACTGGAAAGCCACATTTGAGCCCTCTATTCTTAGCTTATGGCCGAGCCTTCGGTGATTCTCTCTCCTCTGGGTCTGGGGTAGCAGAGTCCTATATTGGACTTAACTGACTAAAGACTGTTTTAGGCCCCTGCCACACTCCACCTAGACTGCTTAGCTTATTAAGTTTCATATTCAAGTGGACAGGTGTAAGTAAGGAACAATGACTTTCCTATAATAGCAGGAAGCCTGGTGCTGTCGCACACACCTTTAATCCCAGCACAGAGGCAGATGGATCTCTTGAGTTCTAGCCCAGCCCCAGCTATGTGGTCAGACCCTCATGAAAACAAAGATTGTGCTAGGCATGGTAGTGCACACCTTTAATCGCAGCATTCGGGAGGCAGAGGCGGATCTGAGTTCAAGGCCAGCCTGGTCTGCATAGTGAGTTCCAGGCCAACTGGGGCTACAGGGAGCCCTGTCTCAAAAACAAAAAAAAACAAACAAACATCATAAAGGAAACAGTGACTTTGATTTGAAGGTCTTTGTCTTGAAGCTAGAAGTATTGCTCAGTTAAAAGTGCTTGCCGGGCTGGATGTGGTGGCACACGCCTTTAATCCCAGCACTCGGGAGGCAGAGGCAGGCAGATCTCTGTGAGTTCCAGGACAGCTGGGGCTACAGGGAGACCCTGTCTCAAAAAGACAAAAAAAAAAAAAATGCTTTCCTAGGGGCTAGAGAGGTGGGATAAATACATAAAAATAAAAAAGAGTGCTTGTCTACCTAGTGTGGAGGAAGCCCTGGATTCACCATATAAATTCAGGTATAGTGCCTCAGACTGAGCAAGGTGCTATATATGTTTGTCATCCAGTGCTTGGGAGGTGGAAACAGGAAGATCAGAAATGGACAGTTTCTTTAGTGTATTTCTTTAAAACTGGCAGTTTGAAACCCTGTAGCCTAAGCTAGGCATGGTATGTGCACATCTGTATACAATCCCAGCACTTGAGAGCTGAGCCCAGAGGATCGCATCAGATTGCCCACCATTGTGGGCTCTGTAGCAGATCTGGTGCTTGCAAAATGTAGCTGAGTGGCACAAGAGACCGTCGTAGCAGCCCAGGACCTAGTCACTGATGGTGCTGGTCTGGGCTTGTTTTCCTTAGGTTATCGCTAGAACACTGGAGCTTCTGGGACATTCTCAGAATTACATTAGTTTGGACTTTGGGTTTATACAGAGCTCTGCTTAACTTGTGTCAGGAACTTCCTGCAAGGATGAGTTGTAGAGAGTCTTTATTGTGTTCTCTGTATGAGTGTTGGACTGATAGGCCATGAACCCAGTGTTCATGTTGTAGAGGGACGTACATGGTCCCCAGTTTTATTACAGTTCAAAACTGCTAAGGGGGTGCCTTTCTGCTTGTGCTTTTTGTTTGAATCTCAGTCCTTTAGAATACCCAGAAGCTTCTGAATGGTTTAGCTCAAATAGCGTAATGTTTTAAAAGAATGAACTCACTTTGCTTGGTGTAGTAGTGAATGCTGTGATCCTGCCACTTAGGAGACTGGAGCACAAAGTTGACAGGTTCAAGGCCAACCTGGGTGATGTGGGGACCGTCTAAAAAACCAAGTGAGCAAAAGGAACACTTGGTCAATGGTAATAATAGCTGTCATTTCCTGAGTGTCTAATGTGTATCATCCTTTAATCTTTATGACGCTAATGTAGGGAGCATTATGCCTGTTTACAGAGCAAGAAATCGGGGCCTAGAAGTTGAGTAGTTTGCTCAAGGTCATGCAGCCTAGTAGATGCCAACTCCAAGCGACACATCTGTCCTGTCTCCTTTGGGATGTCATCTTTTCTGGGTCTGTAAAGTCTCCCAGTCAGTGAATGAAAAGACTCATCTAGTTACTTCCAGACACTTCTAAGCAGTAGTGTGATTCTTGTTCTTTACGTGCCTGACCACTTTGATTCTAAGTGCTTCTTTAGAAAGATAGCCACTCTGCAGTTAAGGGCAAATTGTCAGATCTGCAGTTAAGCTGTCCATTGACTGAGTCTAAGGGTTTGTCCAAGTATAAATTCTCATCTTAAAATTAGTAGTATTCATACACATTGATTCATACACATGGAAAAAATTTTATTTTTATGTGTATGAGTAGATGTCTCATGCAGGTAGTGCACCTGTGTTGTGCAGTGCCTGTAGAGGTCAGAGGTGGACCTCGGATTCCCCTGGAACTGGAGTTACAGATGGTTTTTAGCTGCCTTGTGGGTACTAGGAATCAAACCGATTCCTAGTGACATTTTAAGGAAAAAATAATACCACTACTAGATATGTTGACCACCTGTTCTCAACACTCCAGGTTAAAATAGGGAGATCACAAGTTCAAGGCCAGTGAAGCCCTGTTTCAGAAAACAAAAACCCGTTATAAAAACAAAAAAGGTTAAATGGTACGTGGGAATAATTTAGTTTGTGCATATGTGAGTAGGATCTTACTAATGCTTTTAAAATTATTGATACTTGAGAGAAATAGCATTTCACGAATCACTTACTTTTCATGCTGATCATAACCTCCAGGTGGCAGAGTAGCACCAGTCTTCATCTTCCTTACTCTGAACTGAACCAGCCCCAAACTCCAGGTTTTACTGGCATTTAAGACAACAGAGGCTGGTGTGGTGGTGCACACATATAATCCTAGCACTTAAGAAGTGGAAGCCGGAGCTTGAAGCTAGCTGGGTTCCACCCAGCGTTTTGTTTTTGTTTTAAAGACAACAAAGGCAGCCAGGCGTGGCCCACACCTGGAGGAGGATCTCTGTGAGTTCAAGGCCAGCCTGGTCTACCTAGAGAGTTCCAGGTTAGCAGGGGCTACAGGGAGATCTGTCTCAAAAAGACCCCCCCCCCAAAAAAAAAAAAAAATAAGAAAAAACAACAAAGACTAGTTAAGAGCCTATAAAGAGTGGACTCTTAAGTAATGCTGACTGGTGTAGTGATGAAAATCTGCTTACTGCTAAGATTGGGAAGGTGCCACATTGAGAATGTTCTGAGGTTTGAAGTAGAAGGCAGTCTTGAACAAAGCCCCTGAAGATAAGTAGCAATAGTTCTTCTGAACTGCTGGGCATGGCAAGTTCAGCCAGAAGTTATCATGAATTAGATTTTATAATATAAGGATGGACTGGCCCCTTCCCCAGCTCTGGGTGAGAAGAGGAACATTGGGGCCTTTGTTATTATTTGAGAGATGCCAGAAGTAATCTTTTGTGATCTTTTGTGATGAGAGGATGATAGATAAATTAACCCTTGCTGTTCAAGAAGCAGTGGCTTAATTATGAAATACAAATCCTTATGGAAGAGTAGGAGATGGCAGAACTTGGGCTATGAACTCTATTAGAGATCTAAATCTTTTGTTTAGGAACTCTTATGCAGATTTGTAGGGAATATTTGGAGAGAAAGTTTTCATTAAAAAAACAAAGGTTGCTTCCATGGAAGTAGCAGGTAGCAGATGACTGAGTGGGCTGTGTGAGCAGTAACATTACACAGTGGTCTGCCGGCTGTGCTTGAATTACCAAGTTTCATGTCTCATACAGGAGCGCTCAAGTACAACTGGAAGCACAGCCAGAAATGGTTGTACGCTAAGCTGGCTGAGGTGGTGTACATTTACAATCTCAGGCTGAAGCAGGAGGATCATGAGTTTGAAGGCATCCTGGCTTTACAGAGCAAGACCATCTCAAAAACAAAGTAACATAAGCCCTCCAAAAACTGAAGTAACCATCGGGCGTGCTTACTTTAGTCCTAGACTTGGGAGGCAGAGGTAGGCAGATCTCTGAGTTGAAGGCCAGCCTGGTCTCCATAGTGAGTTCAAGGCCAACTTGGGGCTACAGGGAGACCCTGTCTCAAAAAGACCCCCCCCCCAAAAAAAAAAAACACTGTAGTCAGTGCTCACTTAACATGGGTATAAATTCTGTCTAAAAGGATTTCCATACATGGTTTAAAAATCATAATATCCCAGGTTTGGGGATTTAGCTCAATGGTAGAGCACTTACCTAGCAAGTGCAAGGCCCTGGGTTCAGTCCTCAGCTCCCAGAAGAAGAAAAAAAAAATCATAGTATCCCAAAGCCAAATGTGTGTGGCACGTGTGATTATAGAATCACAGAGGTAGTCAGATCTGCGATGGTGTTTTGTTGTCTTTTTGAGACAGGGCCTCCCTGTAGCCCTTGAAACTCGTTGTGTAGCCCAGGCTGGCCTTGAACTCACAGAGATCCACCTGCCTCTGCCGCCTGAGTGTTGGGACTAAAGGTGTGCACCACCACACCTGACTACGGATCTGAGTTTTCAGGCCAGCCATAGTAAGCTCGTCTCCAAAAAAAGTATAAACTGGGTGACGTGTGCCTTTAATCTTAGCACAGAGGCAGGCAGATCTCTGTGAGTTAGTGGCCAGCCTGGTCTGCATAGCAAGTTCTAGGAAAGCCAAGACTACACAGTGACCCTGTCTTGATGAAATTTATGTGCCCTAAAAATCATTTGTATCAGTGTGAAGTGGAGCCATTTTGTGTGTGTGGTGTCATTGAAGCTGCCGATTTGGGTTACCTTGGCCCTTCCCCCTCCCCTGCAGAGCTGCTGATCTTTTTGTTTGTTTGTTTTTAGAGAGGTTAGCAGGAAGAGCAGGTGTTTGAATCACCAGATAATAGTGCCCTTCTAAGCATGGCCAGCTTTCCAGCTATGAGACCAGAGGCAGCAGTTGCTGCCTTTCTGAGCACCAACCCTTAACTGGGAAGATAGAAGAATGCTTCCTAGTCTTCAGTGCTCACCAAGTATAGCTGTTTGATCCTTTTTCCTTTGTGGAAGGGAAAGCTAGTCAGCTTAGAGTACCGTAAGGAAAATGTTTCAGAGACTGTTTGATTTACAACAGTTGAGTGTACCCACTCCTACAAATCCGTCTCTCTTTCTTTCTCTTTTTTGTTTTTTTTCAATAAGAATGAAGCCAAGAAAAATTAAAGAAGATGATGCTCCAAGAACAATAGCTTGCCCTCATAAAGTAAGTAATGCTAGGGGGAGAGTGGTCATTAAGCTGTTACTGAAGCTTCAGAGAGTTTATAAGAAATAAGCACTTTTTCTGCTTTTATAATTGAAATAAAGTGAGGGACTTCACATTTTTGGTTTCTAAATATGAGAGACTAATTTTTGTTATTCAGTAAAGGACACTTAAATATATTAAGTGGGACTTTGTGGGGGGGGCAGTGTTTCTGTTACTATTGTATTGACTATTAGGACTTTCTTTTTGGATCATAAACTAGTCTTAAGACCTTGGGTTCCACTCACCCATGAGTCTTTACAAGAGCATAAGCTCATGATTGGCATTTGGAAATTATCTTGGATGTTGCTAGAATGCCAAGTAAAATACTTCTAATTTCCTCCATAATTTTCTTTGTGCCCTGTTAATTGTGCTACTAGAAGAGTAGGTACATAATTGTTTTCAAATGCAGTTGGTCTTTAAAATAAAGGACGGCCTGAAAAGTATTTTGAGGTATTGGTTGGTGGGTTGGTGTTTATCTTCAAACTTAATTAGATAGAAAATTAACAAGATAACATGTAGATGCAGAGACAGGAGGGGACTGTAATTGCTAGAGAATTGCTGGAGACCCAACAACTGTAGGAGAATAAACGTGGTGTGCTGGGCTGCTACAAAGACCACGCACGCTTGTGAGCTTTTTGTTTTGTATTTTTGTCTTGTTTTTTGGAAAAAATTCCTTTTAGTGCCGGGCGTGGTGGCGCACACCTGTAGTCCCAGCACTTGGGAGGCGGAGGCAGGTGGATCTCTGTGAGTTCAAGGCCAGCCTGGTCTACATAGTGAGTTCCAGGACAGCTTGGGCTATAGGGAGACCCTGTCTCAAAAAGACCCCCAAAAAAAAAAATCCTTTTAAATGCTCTTATGTGGAGATTTTGAAATATTTGTAATATTTGAACAAAAAAAATCAGCATTTGAAAACAGTTGTGCCTTAAGTGCCCGTATCTCTTGAGCTTCTGTGAATGGAAGCTGAAGCTAGAGATCCAGGTGAAAAAACTGGCTTTCCCTCCCTCCCTTTTGCCTGTGAAGCTGTCTAGTGGTGACCTGTGCTGTCCTTCTGTCATGCTGTCTCACCATTTCCCCACTCACTCCATCATGGGCAACAACTGCAGAAGAAATTGTGAGGACATGCTGCTCTCGGGCACCACACATCCATCTGCCTCCCCCGCACTGGTATCGCTTTGCCTGCCTCTTCCTTTTCCAGTGTCTCACCAAATAAATTTCTTCTGTAGTTGCCATTCCTTGGAGACCCTCTTGCTTCTTTCTCTGTCAAGAAGGGGAAAGAGGCAAAGAGAGAAGAGGGAACAGTAGGCGATGGAGAATGACAGCCCATTGTTGCAGCACAGAATATGGGGCCCACCAAAGGTAGTGGTGGACTCCCGTCATTTTAACTCCATTTACTTCTCAGTGCTTCTGTTACTTCATCTGGGGGTGTAGCTGGGTGAGGCAGCTGTGGTGTAGCTGGAAGCCGGGGTGCTGGGTTCTACTCCCAGCTTGACAACTACTAGTAATGTGACCTTGGGCAAGTCTACTTCAAGATGTCTCTAAGCCTCAGTTTCCTCATCTGTAAGGCACGGGTTTGCATTAATAATAAGGCCTTTTTCTCAGCTGTCTGTTGGTTTTTTTTTTTTTTTTTTGTTTTTGTTTTTTTTTTTTTTTTTTTTTTTTTGTCTAAATAGTTTCATGTTGTGTAATTCTAAGTAAAGTTAACATGGGTGGGCTGGGGAGGTTTTGTTATAACACATCAGTAAAGGCTGTTAAGTGATTGCATCCTCAGTTTTCAGTGTGAACCACTAAGCTGCTTTCTCTGTTTTAAGGGCTGCACAAAGATGTTCAGGGATAACTCTGCTATGAGGAAGCATCTGCACACCCACGGCCCCAGAGTCCACGTCTGTGCAGAATGTGGCAAAGCGTTTGTTGAGAGCTCAAAGCTAAAACGACATCAGCTGGTTCATACTGGAGAGAAGCCCTTTCAGGTAGAACCAGTTCCCTCTCCCTTCCACACTGCCTGGCTGTTCCCCATGTGGCACGGTGGCAAGCTACGTGGGCTGGGCACAGTGGTGATACTGCAGAAGGTGCGGGCTGGGGGGGCGGTTTCATGCTTCTGTCACATCTCCTTGAAGATCTGCCTGAGTTCCTGGTTTTCCTACACATGGCTGGGCAGAGATACTAGGTGCATAATGTTTAATTGAGAGAAAGAAAATTGTGTAAGAGCAAGCCCACTAAATTTGTAGCATGTCCACAAGGGTACAAAAGCCATTTACTTTTGGTAGTCAGTAAGTAGTCTGTTGAATTACTGGTAGAGAACTTCCAAAGCAGTATGATGTGACCACCATAGTGAGGTCATGCTTTGCCATTTTTAGAAGGGAGTAAAGTAGCAGTACAGTATGTCTGTAACAGGGTTCTTTGTGATAGTACCAGGGACCGTCTTAATCGTTTATATTGTACCCTTTGGGGTCTTAGAGCCCTAATCTGACACACTTAGGACTGCTTGACATTTCACCAAGTATTTCTTGTAGACTTTATATACATAGCTAGCTGTGGGCTTGAATAGCGTTAGAGATCCCTCCCTGTTGATTCTAGACTTTATCTAGAAGGTTCTACCAGGGTAGGAAGGAAGCACATTTATTAAAAAAAATAGGTGGTTTTCTACCCAAGCAGTGAGCCACTGACTCCAGGGTCTGGTCCCAGTTCCTGAGTGGGTTTGTTTGGTCTTTCCTCAACAGTGCACATTCGAAGGCTGCGGGAAACGCTTTTCACTGGACTTCAATTTGCGCACACATGTGCGAATCCATACTGGAGACAGGCCCTATGTGTGCCCCTTTGATGGTTGTAATAAGAAGTTTGCTCAGTCAACTAACCTGAAATCTCACATCTTAACACATGCTAAAGCCAAAAACAACCAGTGAAAAGAAGAGAGAAGACCCTTCTCGACCGCAGGAAGCATCTTCCAGGAGTGATTGGGAATAAACATGCCTCTCCTTTGTATATTATTTCTAGGAAGAATTTTAAAAATGAATCCTATACAACTAAGGGACACGTTTTGATAAAGTAGTAAAAATTTAAAAAGAAAAAAAAAAAACCAAACTTTAATAAGATGACATTGCTAAGATGCTCTATCTTGCTCTGTAATCTCGTTTCAAAAACAAGGTGTTTTTGTAAAGTGTGGTCCCGACAGGAGGACAATTCATGAACTTCACATCAAAAGACAATTCTTTATACAACAGTGCTAAAAATGGGACTTCTTTTCACATTCTTATAAATATGAAGCTCACCTGTTGCTTACAATTTTTTTAATTTTGTATTTTCCAAGTGTGCATATTGTACACTTTTTGGGGATATGCTTAGTAATGCTATGTGTGATTTTTCTGGAGGTTGATAACTTTGCTTGCGGTAGATTTTCTTTAAAAGAATGGGCAGTTACATGCATACTTCAAAAGTATTTTCCTGTACAAAAAAAGTTATATAGGTTTTGTTTGCTATCTTAATTTTGGTTGTATTCTTTGATGTTAACACATTTTGTATAATTGTATCGTATAGCTGTATTGAATCATGTAGTATCAAATATTAGATGTGATTTAATAGTGTTAATCAATTTAAACCCATTTTAGTCACTTTTTTTTTTCCAAAAAATACTGCCAGATGCTGATGTTCAGTGTAATTTCTTTGCCTGTTCAGTTACAGAAAGTGGTGCTCAGTTGTAGAATGTATTGTACCTTTTAACACCTGATGTGTACATCCCATGTAACAGAAAGGGCAACAATAAAATAGCAATCCTAAAGAAAGAGTATGGCAGAAAAAGATTTGTAAGCACAGTCTTATTTTCTTTTGTTGTCCAGAATACTTAACAATTCTTGAGCCTCCCAGAAATTGGAAGCTAAATAAAGCAACTCAAGTTTCCTTTATTTTGCACTCAGTTACAGTGACTTGGGATGAAAGAGATGCATGGACATTTTAATACTTCCTACACGTCCTAAATTCTGAAAGAGTAGGTAACAGGCACCCCCAGTTAGGAACTACCTCAGAGTACCCCAGACGGCCCGTGGGTGATAGGGTTACCCTTCAGCCTCCTGGTGTGTGTGGGCCTGATGCGTTTGTGCGGGGCCTGACGCCTTCTGAAATAAGGCACTGACTGGCAGTGGGCGCTCCTGGGGAGGGACAGGCCTTTTTTTCCCATTGTTCCTTGGCTTGTCCAACAGGAAATCCAGTGGCACCCTTACTAAGTGCTAGCAAATGTGGCAGTTGAGCGCCAGTAGCTAAATTTCACGCTGGTAACAAATGCTAAGTGCAGATTGGCAAGGTGATTAGATTAGGAAGCTATACTCCATGAGTACTCGGCTTCTCATGTTGGGACCTCTCAATATTTGAATTTTACTTAGGGTCAAATATCAGACTTGTTAAATATTTTATAAACTGCCATGATACATCAAAATCTCATTTATTCAAAAATGCAAACATAAAACTGTCTTTGCTGAATGCTTGATGACAAACTAATACCAGATTTAGTCACAAAGTGGCCGGGACACCTTCCGGTCAGACATGTAGCCCGATTTCTTAGCTTCACCAGGAGGATTGGTGACCTAGAAACAGTGACCCTGTGGCTCTGTGGAATTTTGAAGTGCCTTCTGAACCATAAATGAAAATTGTAACTTCAGACACTTGTCATTCGTCCAGAGTCTGTTATCCAATGAGTAGTTTGACGGAACTGAGTTCATCAGCAGACCCAACTGTTCTCTGGATGAGCCAGGCCTTGCTGTGCCTGGCAGCCAGGAGAGAGGTAAGCCCAGGGTGGAGGGCCCCTTCAGAGCCAAAAGCCCATAATGATTCTCCATCTGACCTGGGCAGAGCCCTCCGTCAGCGCCCAGGCCTTTGTAAAGGCCTTTGTCCCTACTGTCAGGCTGAGCTTTCCCAAATGCCCTGCGGTAGGAATCCAGAGCCACGTCGCCCTCCCTCGCCCAGCATTGTGCCGCCCTCGAGCCTGGCCCTGGCGTTCCTCAGGACCCTTGCCCAAGGCCCCACGGCAGAGCAGACCTATGCTGTGGGGAAGGCCCAGCAGCAGCTCTGGCAGCTATGCTGTGACCTGCAGGACCAGGCTCCTGTGTGAGTGAGGGCCCTCTTCCTCTGTGCCTTGATCCCTTGGGAGATGGCCTCAGTCATCTCTGTGTCCCTTTCTGAGCGGAGTAGTCATCGATCTCTGCCCATTTCTGTGTTCACGTGTCTTCTCGGCTGCAGTTCCCTTCATTAGTTCAGTGTGGGATTCAAAGCAAACTCATGCAGTTCCTTGACATAGCACTCTGGATTTACAGCAGTAGCGTAGGAAACAAACGGTGTAAAAGAGTAGTGGCAGTTCTCCTTGGGTTTGACTCAAACCCGTTTTGCTTGTTAGAATTTATAATTTTGTTACAGATGTAATTTACTAAAATTTGAAATGGTGTTCTAACAGTGAGTCCATTGTCTAGAGAATCTGGTTTGTAAGTAATACTGATAGACATATTTTCTTACACCTGAGCAGAAATAAATGCATGTTTTCGCAAATATAATGTAAAAACTCCAGAGAGTAAGTTTACACCTAACAAGATATTGTTTTCTATTTTTGAATTTGTTCTTTCCCCCTCTTTGGTAGTGGGGTTGGGGGCATATTATCTGTATAAAGAGCTGTCACTCCAGAGTGACATTTATTTCCCATGGGGACACCGAGCTCACGCTGTGTTGGTTTCACACCATGTGTGTTTGTGCTTTGCCTAGACGCAAGGCCCGAGGAGTTGAGGAAAATCTAGATTTTTTTTTTTTCCTGTTTTGGTTTCCATGTACAGGTTCTTCTCGATGTCACTTGGTTTGCTAAATTTGAGAATGTAAGGCCCATTGGGGGGGGAGGTTACAGTTCCTGCCTGTGTTTGTGAGCAGGGTTGGAGCTCATTCTTGGCAGAGATGAGAATCTACCATCAGTGAGATGTGCTCATGAGTGGTGGTGCAATGCTGACCTGGCCTAGTACCCGCCAGCCTTTCCACTCTGCAGGACTTGCCTTTGTCTCTTAAGAGTTTCCATCTATGGCCCAGGAAACCTGGCCCTTCACCCACCACTATGCTCAGAGAACTGATGGCCTTGGCTCACTCTCTCCTCTGATGCTGAAGTGTCTTAGGGAATCTGCAGTGTTAGTCTGTTCTCTCAACATCTGGCCTACAGCAAGGGTGGGATCCCAGGGGTCAGAACAGAGTGAGCACCGAGTAGTCACTGGATGCCTGACTATGGAGAGGCACCCTCCTAGCTGCCCTGCTGGCTGCCAAAACCAGCTCCTTGCCTGGATCGGACTGCCAGACCTCTGGTCCTCGGGAGCCCCTGTCTGACTTTGTGCCCTTTTCCTCGCTCCTCTGGTGTTAGTGTGACCTCACCTCTTCAGAATTCAGGCCCCACAGGCAGGGCTCGGCAGATGCACGCCGCCTAAAGTCTTAGCTGGAAGTTAGAACTCTAGAGCATGCTTGCCTGTAGCTCTAGCCTGCTCTTTGGCTAGTCAGAACAAAAGGTACTTCGAGAATCACTCTTGCCTCCCAGCAGCATTGACCAGGTGACTGGCTAGGTCTCCAAATTACTGACCTCAGACTTAGCTTGTTAGAACTTTCAGGTGGTGTTCAGATGCGTGGCACCAGGCAGGGAAAAGGGTCGTTGTGTGCCTGACAGGCTTTGTGGCGTCTTCCCTGAGCCTAAATGGTCGGGGTGGTGCCAGGAAGATCGTGTAGCTGGGATGGCTTGGAGACTTGTTGGCAGTTGTGAGCGAACATCACTTAGTGCTCTTCTAAGAACTGTGAGGGAGCATTGAAACTGACTATTGGCAGCAGGGCAGTAGGCAGAGGGAACTTTCCACTGATCACAAGGTGCTGCATGGAGCTTTCTGGCCAGGCTGCGCCCCAGCCCTGTGTCCCCAGCCAGCATCCTGGAGTTTATTGAGGAGGGGATGATACTGCATCCATCTGAAGCCTAGTGCTTGACGTGCCGCAAAGTAGCATGTTTGATGACGTTGACCACTTAAGGCCATTCAGACACCCTAAGAATTGGCATTGGGGATGGGCAGCTTGCTGTGCTGTGCTGCCTGCCTCCCTGCCTTGGGCCGCATTGTGTCTGCATATGTAACATAATGTAGGGGAGAAGGCATCAGTACCAGAGCCTTTTTTTTTTTCAGTAATGCCAGCAGCTGTTAGACTGATATCTACAGATGACATGAAAGATTCTGTTGTGTTCATTTTCTGGGAACTTCTATAGGCCCTGGCTCAAGGACTTTGCATTGTATCTCATGTACATCTTTTTCTTAAGTGTTCTTTGCTGTTTCTGGAATTGTCCTTGGTTTTCCTTAGCTCATAGGTCATAGACACAGAAATATTATAGTATTTAAGGCATCCGCATCAAGCATCAGATGGCTTTGCATCCAGGAAAACATTGATAACTCAGTTTAAAGCACCAAGCATGTGTAACATGGCTCTATAAAATATAATAAACGCATAATGTTAAGCTTTTTAATGCCTGTGGTTCTCGTTTGTTCTTCCTCTGCCGGGTGTCTTTGCACATTAAACATGGAGGATGCCCTCTCCCGCCTTGTTGGAGGCTTCCCAAATCCACGGGGACAGCTGCTGTGCCTTCCCTTCTCACCCAGGAACAAAATGCCTGAGACTCAGTCACAAGAGCGAGACATGTTTTCCTGCTCTCAGGCCAAGAGGAGTTTGAATAAGAACCTCCTCCTGTGCTTTCCAGAAAGCACAGCCAAGTGAGGTTCTCCTGCAAATGCAGTTGGGCTTGTGGTCCCCAGTGTCAGCCCTGGACGCTTGAGAGCCAAAAGATGCACTCAAAATTTGGTGAAATAAGCTGCTCGGCCCAACATGGTGCAGAGCAGTGCTTTACCGCCTGCCTGGGGCCCTGCAGCCTGGTGTGCTGCTAAGGGAGGCCCCTGCCGCTCTCCAATATTTCCCTCCTTTTGTGGATGATAAATGGGACTGCTGGCAGTGTTGCTGAGGTGGCAAGGCCCCCAGCCGGTGAGCAGCCAGTGAACCCCAACCTGAGGCCTGTGTAGACTCAGCAGCGGCAGGGATGGACCTTGGTGCATACATATTCAGTTGGTAGGGGCAACCTGAGGGTTTGGGAGCCGCTCTTCATCCACCAGCCTGCTTCACCGCCTGGCTGCAACGTTTGATGACAACCTGGCTGCCCAAGGCCATCCATGGCCCCGTGAATGTGTCAGTTGATCCCTGAGCTACCCAAGGAACTGGGGAGCATTATTACTACACTAAGAATGAAGAAACAGGCCCAGAAGTTTACCTGCAGATGGTTTAAAATCCAGGCCTGTTAGCTTTAACTGCATGGTGCTTGCTTCTCATCCCTTGGCCTGACTTACCTTTCAACCCCCTCTTCACAGAGGCCCTGGCTCTTTGCAAATGGAGTGCATGGGGCCTCCTCCCCCAGCTTGGGACTTTCTGGAATAGAACAGTGGGCTGCTGTGAACATCAGAAAGACTGCCCCTCCTCTAGGCCCAGCTGCACCCAGTGGAGCCTTGCTGGCCTCACTGGACTGCACTGTCTGCAGCCTGGTGCTCAGTGCCCTATCCAGCTCCCAACCGTCCAGAGGAATCTTGTCTCCCTCCCTCTGTCTCTCAAGAGTTTTCACTTCCAAAGTTTCCCTTGCAGGGTTCCCAGGTCAATGATTCTGTGTTTTACGTGTTAGAGGGTGTTTAAGGGACTCCCCAGTGGTACTTGTATCATCCCTACTAGATAAGCTCCAGTAGAAGGTGTGCTGTGTGCTGTGAGAAAGTAGGGTTGAAGAGGAGACAGGACGGGGCCAGTAGATGTTCTCAGGAGCTGCCAGGCTTCCTCTGTAGGATCTGCCATGGGTTATATATCAGGCACTCCCTTGGTCCCCCCAGCTGAGCCCAGACCCCAAGGGCTGCCTAGGCTGCCTGAGCTGCTACTCCGTCTTCTGCCTTGGGAGGACACTGTGGGCCAGGGTTGCTTGTGAGCTTGGTGACTGGGGAGTTGCCTGAGCTGCCTCACCCTAGCCTTGTGCATACCCCTCTTGCCCTGGGCAGTGTGACCAGGATCTGCTCCTTTAACCTCCAGCCTTCCCAGGCACCCTTCGAGGGTCTGCCTATGCTCGGAAGCTCTGAACTACCAGTTATACAGAGGCCAGCGCATGGGCAGTTAGGACAGAGAGCTGGGCGACATAGGCAAGCAAGAAACTTGTCATCTAAGCTGGTGCTGCCTTTTCAACAGGTGGGATCTAGTTGAGGGTGGTTAGAGTGTGAAGATGCTGCCTTTGGAAGAAGTGATTGATGTAGTTCTCCTGGGACCCCAGTTCTATCATGGTTGGTTACAAACAGGCAACCCCACACACCTAGGTTCTTCTACATTCTTCCCTTAGAAAACCCAAGAACTTCACCAGAGGCCCAGTAGGCATTCTGGTCTCTAGTGTTTGTAGTGGTGGTACTTGGGAAACATGGATATCTACTTCCCAGGGCCACATTCAAATGCCTTTCCAGACTGAGCATCAAGAGTTATACTCTTTAGAATTACCTTCCCTGACTGTCCTCTTTGTTTTTTTGCTTTATTTTTTTGAGACAGGGTCTCCCTGTATAGCCCCTGCTGGCCTGGAACTCACTATGTAGACCAGGCCAGCCTCATCCTCAGAGATCCACCTGCCTCTGCTTCCTGCGTGTTGGGATTAAAGGATTGCCCACCACATCCAGCTCCTAACCTTGAGCCCACATTTCCATTCTTGCCTTCCTTTGCACCCCTCTATACTTGCATGGTGAAGCCCAGCCTAGCTCTGCCTGGCAGCCTCTGGCCCCACCCATCCCATCCCATCCCATCCCTCCCTCCCGTCCGTCCATCCATCCATCCATCCATCCATCCATCCATCCATCCATCCAGTAGCACACTTGGATCCCTTGGCTCCAGCCTGGTGGAGGTTAGAGAGACAAACAGAATTGTTCAGGTACTGTTAACACATGGAACAGAGCTCAGCATCCTGTGTCCCTGCTGTAGACTGCCCATGTGCACATTCAGGCTGAAATGTATTTGCTCATCCAGACTTGAAAGAGACCCATCGCAGCCTGTGGTGTCACTAGCCAAGCATGCCCTAGCAGTGCCCCCTCAAGGGCCCCCATCTGCCTAGGAATGTAGCTGTGAGGAGGTTGAGCAGGGAGCATCTGGTTCATCAGCACATCCCCTGAAGCTACTACTGCCCCCTCTGGATTCCCTGGTTGGGGTAGACACTGACTGGCCCAGCAAGGCTGTCCCCAGAAGTGGAATCCAAACCCAGCTGTCAGGCAGCTGAAATGTCTAAGGTAAGAAAGCAGAGATCAGAGCATGCAGCGGGTCCTGGGCCTGCCCTCCCTTCATCCTTTGGTGCTTGAACCACCCACTACTCCAGGTTAATGTTACCTCTGGCCACAGAGCTTGGCCAGTCAGCCAGCCAGTGACCTGGTGGGGACCTGCCCAGGCCAGTCCTAAGTGGGCTCTTCTGCTGCCCTGTGAAGGATGGTAGGGCCTAGTGAGGGCTGTGGGGTCAGGTCCTAGCACAAGTCATGTGATACAGGTGTATGGTATGGACTTTTAGGGCCATTGAGAAATAAATGGATAGTGTACCACACGCCAAGCTGCTGTCCCTACAGTTCCAGAACCCACTCATTGTGGAAGCCTGTGAAAGGGCAACGTGTGACGAAGGATGAGAAACAATTCACTCCAGGCCAAGGCAGGGATGTGCCTTGCACGAGGTGGCTTCAGTTCCGTCCTTTCTGTGCACATGAAGACCAGAGTGATTAGAAGTGAAAGGCCGGCTCAGTGTGCACAGGCCCTGCCCAGGTTGGGCCATCAGGAAGGTGCCTCTCTACAGCTGGCCTCTAGCCCTGAGGTCAGCCCCAAGCTCCATCCCTCCCTGGCCTGTCCCTTCTCTCTGCCCCTCCAGGTTTTGTCCCCCAAAGCCCTCCAAGAAACAGCTGCTGTAGCCATGCCCTTTATAAGCCGTTTTTTTTGAGGAGCCAAGGAAAGTGGTGCACAACAGGATCCAGACGTCAGCGGCTCAGACTGTTCCTGTTACATAGCTTGACTCCGCCCATCTCCGGGGCTACATTTTCACACTTGGAGCACTCCCTGCCTGGACTGGAGCACTCTATTTTTGGCTTCCAGGTGCACTTTGACTCAGCTACCTTAAGCTTCCACCTCACCTGGCCTGCCCCCTTTTTTCCCTGGGCCCACTTGCCTCACAACTTACTACGAAGTTTTTAAAGCATGAATCAGATCCTATCTTCAATGAAAGCCTGCCAGTGACTGCCAGATGCAGCAAGGGGACCCTGGCCCTAAGCCCTGTACTACAGCTTGTGATGCATTTGATGGCCCAGGGCAGAGAAGCCAAGGGGCAGTAAAGGTGGACTGTGCCTGGCCGTCCACAGGCCCACTAAGGCCAGTGTTTCTTGCCGCATCCTCAGGTCTTCTGGCTGTATTTTAGTGTGGAGGGCAGGGTCAGAGACCTGAGGTGGGCCACAGTACATGGCTGTTTCACAAAGCTCTCAGAAGTCCCAGCCCCTGACTTCAGTTTGCTTTAGCTACCTCAGGGACATGTGGCCTGCATAGCTGGCAGAGGCAGGCAGATCTCTGGGAGTTCAGGGCCAGTAAACTCACAAGCTATGTCAATTCCATTAGCTGTGATTTGCCAAGTAAATCCCAATTTTCCTTGATAGCCAGATAATGACAATCACAGATTATTGTAATTGACTTAATTACTCTGATACTCAGACCACACAATTGCACATATGACAATAGCCAGAGGAGTGACCCAGGGGCGGGTCAGAGGACAACTTGGAGGGAGTTGGTTCTCTCCTTCCACCGTGTGGGTTCCAGGGCTAATGTAGGTCACTAGGTGAGCACCTTTGAGCCATCTCGCCAGCCCAATGCTTCCTTTTAGCTAGTCCCGGAGGGTCGGGTCCGTCTGGATCTGGTATAAGTTCTGCTATGACTTGGTGTACTCATAAGCGTCATTTATTATGTTGTGTATATGAATGTTTTGTGTGCTTTATTGCAAGTGTACCTGCTAAATGGCATGTTTGTAGCTTTACCTCAAGTAACTCTCATGCCTCCGTTGACCCACCTTGTGGACCTGTCCCAAGTCACCTGGATCCATGTACACAGACCACAGCCACCCCAATCCATGATGAGGAAGGGAACAAAGCCCCTCATACCACGACACAGGAGCCTTAGACACTTGAAAAACAATAACTTTATTCCTTCAGAGGATCATATACAACAGCAACATTCACCTAGAGAGCTGAAGACTTGCCCCGTTTGAACAGTCTGCCTCCTAGGAGTGCTTGTCATAGTCCTGTGCTCAGAAGGACCCAAGCTGGCTATACTGTGCCTGTAACTAAGACCTCTGCTTCAAGAGGCACAGGCATGGAGGAGACTGCCCCCGCAAAACACCATTTTCTGGAGAGTGGATCCCACACTGCATCTTTCCACCATGGGGCATTCTGGCCGTCAGTCCCCATTTTACAAACAGGTAGCCTGAGACCCAGAGGTAAGAGGAATTGTTGTACTACAGACCTTCACTACTGGCCTGTCCCCCATTGGGTCCCTAGACTGATGAGAGACTCAACAAGCTTGGTGCCAGGACCCTGGGATCCCCTGCAGTTTGGGGGCAGCCACTGAGATGTTGGGTACACAGGTGAGGAGGGGCTGTGCTAGGCCAGGAGAACTCCAAGCTGCCCTCTGCCTCTAAATGACAAGAGGTACTGGAGTATCTCTGGGCACCAGTACCCAAGGTGCTTAGTTGGGTGGAGGATCTATGGGGAATTGGCAGGTCCTTGGCCAGCTTGTTACAGGTGGCTCAGGAGACACCCCTGGGAGTGCTAGGGCTGGAGAGGTTGGGTGGCAGTTCCAGCTGCAGAACACACACTCAGCCAGGCACAGGGCTAGGTCTAGCCAGGCATTGCCCCCGACCATCCCAAATGTACCATGCAAGAAAGTCCTCATTTCACAGCTAGGAAAATGGAGGCCAGTGGAGGATCGACTGTGGTGACCACCACCAGCCAATTTGCTTTAGCAAAGTGACCCTGGAGAGGGTGGTGGAACAGACATCACAGACTGGAAGGCTGGGCCAGGGTGGGCCCTGCAGGGGCAGCAGGGGCTGCGGGCACTGCCTCACCCTCTGGCCGGGCTTCCTTGCCTCGAGTGTAAGTGAGCACCACAGTGACAGTGGCGAAGGTGGCAGCATTGACAGGGAAGGCACGCAGCAGGGTGGAGGTCAGCCCACGTGTGAAGACACGCCAGCCCTCCGCCTGGTAGCTCTGGCGCACGCAGTCGATGATGCCATGGTAGCGCGGGGCTCCTTGCAGCCCATCAGCTTGCAGTCTCGATTTAACCACGTCCACAGGGTAGGTAGAAAGCCAGGACGTGATGCCCGATGTACCTCCCGCCAGCAGCAGCTTGGGCACCAGCAGGCGGTCACCTGGCTCGCAGCCCATAGCACGTGTCAGCACATCGTAGGTGAGGAAGTAGACACCAAAGCTGGGTGTCTCTCGCAGCAGTGTGGACACCATGCCTCGGTTGACGCCACACAGGCCCTCCTGGCGGTAGATCTGCACCAGGCAGTCCAGGGAACCCTTGTAGGTGCGGGCAGGGCCCACATTCTGCAGCTGCAGCCGTGTCTTGGCCAGCTCCATGGGGCAGCAGATGACACACTGAATGGCACCTGCTGCTGCACCTGCCAGGAACTGGTTGAGTGGTGAGTCTTGGCCCAAGGCCCGGAGGGTGTTGCCTTGTACCCCAAATACCAGCGCATTGATGAAGGTAAGCCCCATGAGTGGTGAGCCCAGGCCTCTGTACAGACCCAGCACCTGCGGAGACAGGGGTGTCAAGGCTGCAGGAAGCCACTCTACTCAGGGGCCTCTGGTTGCCCAGACACTGTCCTCAGTCTCTCTATGCAGACAGCATAGCCCACCCAACTGCTCATGGGAAATATGCAAAATCCTCAATCCAAGCAGCCCAGGCAACAACCATTTCACATACCCACAGCCCCCTGCCCACCCACAAGCTCTAATGACCTTTCCCGAGACTCTGGCATGGCAGGTAGTAGCACCCGAGGGCCAGTTCCCTAACCCTACAACCACCCCAATCCAGCACTCACACTCTCCTGCTTGATGATGGACTGGAAACAGTGCAGCGTCCCTCGGTATTGGGGCTTCTCCACACTCTGCACCTGCAGCCGCACCTGCCAAGAAGCTTCCTGTGAACCCTCAGATTCCAGGGCAGGGCTGGCTGTGAGAGCCAACAGCTACAGGAAAGCCACTGCAGAGGGATGGGGGGGGGTGTCCGCAAGTCCTCAGACAAAGGCAGGGGCTACAGCCTGGTATCCACCAACCCAACCTCCAGGAGCTTCAGTGCCACTCCTGCTTGGTTCCCCTTGAGAATCCTGGCCATGAGTATGAGCAGTGACAGTTGACAACCTAGGGACCCATGGCAATAACTCCAGGCCCAGTGGTCCAGATCCTCTTCTGTGGCAAAGCGCTCTGTTGCCCGAGAATCTATCTGCTCTTGATGCGCAGGCTCAATAGTGGCAGAGAGGGACACTGCCTGAACTGGGAATCCACGTCGCTACTGGGGGGAAACTAGATCAAATCATACAGGATTGGGCTGGGGTTATAATTCAGTGGTAGAATGTTTACCTAGCCTGTAGGAGGCCCTGGGTTTGATTCCCAGCACCACCAAAAGTAAGTAAGTAAGATTTTTTAAAAATTCAAAGCCCTGGGGCTGGAGAGATGGCACAGCAGTTAAGTGTACTGGCTGTTCTTGCAGAGGACCCAGGTTCCATTCCGAACACCCACATGCCAGCTCCTCCAGGGGATCCAAAGCCCTCTTCTGATCTCCATGAGCATTTCATGACATGGGTGCACCTACCTGTATGTAAGCAATACACTAATACACATAAAATAAAAATAATAAATATTTTAAAACTAAGCCCGGTGTCGTGGCACATGCCTTTAATCCCAGCAGAGGCAGGCAGATCTCTTGAGTTTGAGGCTAGCCTAGTCTACATGAGTTCCAAGCCAGCTGGGGCTACAGGGAGACCCTGTCTCAAAAAGACATAAAATAAAATAAAAATAAACCCGAAATCCCACAAAGAAATGGTCCTCATTGAAGCCCAACCCAGGGGAGAGCCTCCTCTGAACCCGGCAGCCTCACACTCAGCCCTGGGCACTAACACATCTGCCCACTTGGGTTACAGCTCCAAGATGGAAAGGCCAAGCCTCAGGTATTCTCCAACAGCCAAGGCTGTTGTCTCCAGGGATAGGAGTGGAGGTAAGGGTGGGCTAGGATGGTGGTGGGGGAGTGCCCTTCCCAGGGACAGCCAGGCTTCAGCCGCCCGCAACCATCTCCCCATGGATCTTTGGCTGGAGAACGCATTCACACAAGGAGAAACTACCACTTCCTCACACAGGACCTCTAGGGTAGGTAGGCAATTCCCAGGAGTGGCTGACCCCAGACCCCTGCTACCCTGGCTGCCTGGCACTCTACCAGGCTTGAAGGAAGGGGTGGTCTCAGAAGAACAAAGGCCCTCCATGAGCTCAGGCTATAGACACCATAAGCCCTAGCACTGGCATTAGGGGCTGATGTGAAACGGCCCTCTTGTCACTCTGCAGGTCCAGCCAGCTTGAAGGAACAGCAGGTTTAGGCAGCCAGGCTCCTCTACTGATGCTGTTGGCACCTGGGGCTGGGAGGGGCTCTTGCTGACTCGGAGTATTGGGAACCAAATCAGGACTAAACATGGCCTCATCCTGTAATCAGTTCTTAATGTTTTGGGGTAACTGGGGCTCCTTTGAGGAAGAAGGGAAACAGGGCTTGGGAAAATGGTCATTTGCACCCATGTCCTGAGGATTCCCAGCTATCCACAGGGCTGAAGGGTGATGACATACAAGTCTCCCCAGATCCATAGGGACTGGCTTTTCACCACCTGCCCAGCACCTGTCCTGGGCCCAACTCACCTCATGTCCTTCCTGGCCCAGCTAGTCGAAGGAACTCGAGGCGGGGTTCAGGGCCTCACCCTGGGTAGGTGAGGACAGAAGGACCAGCTGGTCTGTCCCCACTAGTGCTCACTAGTCTCGAAACTCCACCAAGGGCAACCCTACCCCTACCCGGGTGAGGCCCACACACTGACTTTTTCTCACTGTGAGTTACTCACAAGGGCTGTGGAAACTGCTATGCAAGTTGTTTCTCTTTTTAGTTTGTCTCTACCATGGTCATGGTTAAGGTGGGTTTTTTAAACCCATGCTACTCTTGGGGTTTTTTATTTACTATTTTTATTTTATGTGTATGAGTGTATTGCTTGCATGCGTGTTAAGTGCACTTGTGTTGTGCCCTTGGAGTCAGAAGGGGGCATTGGATTCCCCTGGAACTGGAGTTACGGACAGTTGTTAGCAGCTATGTGGGTGCTAGGATTCAAACCTGGGTCCTCTGCAAGAGCAGCGGGTGTTCTTAACCACTGAGCCATCTCTCCAGTCCCCTATATTACTTTTGTAATCAAACACCAACAAAAGAATGTGTACATGCCTGATGACTAAAATACATTTCAAAGATACCACCTACCACTCCACTTAAGGCTGAAGCATGAAGACTGAGTTTAAGGCCAGCCTAGGATACACATGAAGACCCTGGCAAACCAAATGGTTGTTAGACACCCTTGTGGCTCAGATTCTGAAGGCAACACCCAAAGTGTAAAACTGCTTTGTTTGGGGGAAGAAGAAATGGGCTTTTGTGCATTTCCTCATTTTCTTTTAATGAGAGAACCTAAAGTCAATACTGAAACAGAGCAGTGAGGCCACTGCTGACAGTTAAGCCCAGTGACTGGACCCCATGATGGGCTCAATGTAACAGCAGGAGGCAGGGAGTGGGTGTGGAGGGTCACAGGACTGACTCAGGTGGATCTGCTCCCTTCATGATAAAAAGCTCAGGTGTTCTTTGTTTTTTAATTTAAAACAGGATCTCACTCTATAGCCCTGGCTGGTCTGGAACTTACCTTGTAGACCAGGCTTGCCTTGAACTCACAGAGATCCAGCTGCTTCTGCCTCCCAATTGCTGGGATTTAAGGTATGCGCCACCACATTGAGCTGAAAGCAGCCTTTTAAGGCCACTTTGCTCAAATGTGATGCCCATGGGCCACCATGGTGAGGGGCACAAATAACTTTCTCAAAGACCACCTTCCAGGTGTCCAGCTGTGGAGCAGTGGGCAGTAGATTGACTCCTGTAGCTAAAATAACTGCAGGGGTGTGGCCACGAACTCAGCAGCTCCAGAAGAGTTGGGTCACCAGAACAAAAGTGTTCTCCAGCCTGAGGGGGCCACCCAAGCCAGGCTCAGCCAAGTCAGCTGAGAGAGGCAAAGCCTCCGCAGAGCCTGGCTGAGGAAGTGAGTCCAAGGCTCTTCTTGGCTGGACCCAGTTGTGGGAGGTGTTCGACACACATGACCAACAAGATATAAACACAGAACCAGGAGGATACGGTTGGCCTCATGGGGGGCCAGCCACGCAGTGTGGGCATGGCAGCTCACCTCCTGGTACAGGTTCTGCCAGGGCCTGACCCTTGCAGCCCTGTGCAGGAAACTGAGGGGCCACTGCTCGCCAAGAGAACCTGTTCTCCAGCCTCTCCACAGGTGTGCCTGCTGTAGGGTGACCAAAGTCTACGCTGTCCAGAAGTCTACGCTGTCCAGAACTTGCATTCATCCAACACACATTATCCTGGTAAGCACTGAGCAGAGGGCCCTTGGGAACCCCATCAACCCCCTCCTTTCACAGATGCTGGCCCAAGGTCAGGCACTAAAGTTAGCTGGCAGAAGAGGCTTGGACCAGGGACAGAACTTTTTAAGGTCAAAGCCAGTGCACTAGGCCAAGCCCTTATGCCCACACTGGAAGAAATCCCAGGTCTGAATTAATAAATTCTTTTCTTTTCTTTGCCAACAAACACCTGGTTCACTAAAAAGAGAGGACAGGAAGTGCACCTCAATCCAGCTCAGGATGACGTGCTAGCCTCCAGCTCTGCCCACACCTGAATGGGAAAAAGGAGCCAAGCTCCAGTTCTCAAGTACAGGAGGTCTGATCTAGGGCCCTGAGGCAACAGCTACCTGGGTCCTAGGAAGAGAGCTACTAGGGAAACTTCCATTGGGGTTTTCCACCAAAGGGTGAGGGTCGCCTCTGCCCTGGGGGCCTAAGAACCTGGAACTCCAGTTACTCACTGTGTGTGATACCGAGCAGAGCTGGCTGAGTACCTGCCTCTGTGCTCAGAGTCCTGGCCACCTAAGGGGGGTATTCCTTAGGTCCTAGGCCACACCACACGAAAGGACACACACCAGCACTCAAAACAGGCCTGCTAATCACTGATTCATGAAGACCATGTGAGGGACATACCTGGAGTTCATTTCTGTTTGAGACAGGGTCTTGCTATACAGCTTGAGCTGACTTCAAGTGTGATTATCCTGCCTCAGCCTCCCGAATCTATAAGCATCTGCTACCACGCCCAGACGTTTCTGAGGTAGGGTTTCCCTCACCTCAAATTTTCTTTTTTTTTTTTCCCTAACTGAACTATATGTGTGCATGTGTGTTTATAAATTATGTATGCACATGTAACAGTAATAATCAAAGGGGACATGACGTTGAGAAGGAGTAGAGGGGATAGGGGAAGAGTTAGAGGGGTCTGCGAGCAATGGAAGTAACGCAAAAACAGTGTCCATGTATGATGTCCACAAACGTAAAAATTAAAATTTAAAAAACAAATGACAGGCCAAGTGGTGGCGCAGTCTTTAATCCCAGCACTCGGGAGGCAGAGGCAGAGGATCTCTGGGAGTTCAAGGCCAGCCTGGTCTACCCAGTGAGTTCCAGGACAGCTGGGGCTACAGGGAGACCCTGTCTCAAAAAGACCAAAAAAAAAAACCACACAATTTTTCAGCACAGTATTGCCTAATAAATATTTTAACATTTGTTGCTGTTCACAAAGTTATCTCTATCACAAGTGATCTCCCTGTTTTAAGATGAAATATAAGCATGCCTTCTCATGTCTTATACCTGCCTCTCTCCCCAGCACATGTATGTTACAAATCTGGGAGTAAGAAATGACTGAAAAACAAGAGAAGGTGTACATTTGGAAATTCTGGCCAGGCATGGTGGCACAGGGTTTTACACCGAGGAAGCTATGCTTTCCATGGAGAGATTAAGGCCAGGCCAAGCCAAACAGTGACAACTCATTTCCAAAATGTGTGTGTATATGTATACATATATATATATATATGTGTGTGTGTGTAAAATTTGAATATGAATGTATATATCCACATACATGTATGTGTTTACCATATATACATTAAACATGAATTCTGCTGATACAGTCCTTATCTAGCACTGACATGGTGTCTTACACTTTTCAGGTTCTTTTGTTTTTATTTTTTGAGACAGGGTCTCCTTGTAGCCCCAGCTGTCCTGGAACTCACTAGGTAGACCAGGCTGGCCTGGAATTCCCAGAGATCCACCTGCCTCTGCCTCCCAAGTGCTGGGGTTAAAGGCGTGCACCACCACACCCAGTGTGCCTTATACTTTTCAATTCATCTCCAGTTACACTGTTTCTATGGTCTACTCTAATTATTCCTCGTCTGTCAATAACTACTGTTTTTACTACCCATTTAGTGTATCAGTATATGTCTACATGTAGAATTTTTATTTCCCATTCCTTTCCTGATGGAGAAATGATTGTATACAGTTTTTCATAATTTTTAATAAAATGAATAGGGGCTGGAGACGGCTCAGTGGTTAAGAACACTGGTTGTTCTTGCAGAAGACCTGGGTTCAAATCCCAGCACCCACATGGCAGCTAACAACTGTCCGTAAGTCCAGTCCCAGGGGATCTGACAGCCTCTTCTGAGCTCTGTGGGCATTGCATGACACGGGTGCACTTACCTACATGCAAGCAATACACACATACACATAAAAATAAATAGAAAATTTTTAAAAGTTTTTTAAAAAAAGAATAAAATTAATAAGAGCAGGGGCTGCAGAGATGGCCCAGCATTCAAGAGCTCTGGCTGCTCCCCCACAGAGGACCTGGGCCCAATTCCCAACACCCACCTGACAGCCAACAACCATCTGCAACTCAAGTTCCAGGGGATCTGATGCCTGCCTCCAACCTCCATGGGTCTGACATGGGTGCACTTACCTGACCTCAAATTTTCCGTTCTCCCAGGGGCTGGAATTCCAGGTGTGCGCTACCACACCTGGCCCTACAGGTTCTGATGCCTTGTATTTCTGCACTTTTTTTTTCCCTCTTAACTTTCTTTCAAGAAAATGCTAAGGGAATTCTGTATCTGGAAGGCAAGGCTTCCTCACTCTGGCTGATAAGAAACCTGCCCATCAGCACCTCAGTTTCAGCTGGCCAAGCAGAGCATAAACTTGGCCTTCAGCCCCAATTTGTCAGAACAAGTCCAGAAACAAGGGTCAGTTCATTCAGTGGGAAAGCAGCTGCCCACCTGATGGTCTTGAAGAACTCTGTACCTTCATTCCAAAACCTCAGGCATGACCGTGAACATGTTCCTGGGGCAGAAGCCCTACAGGCCTGTCTCCCACATCTACAAGGGTATGGGAATGAAATGATGATGAGACTCACCTTGACTGTGTCAAACGGGTGTCCCACAAGCACACCTGCCACACCTGGAAGGAAAGGGTACCTGTGACCAAGTGCCTTGAACTTTGGGTTCTGGGAGGTGAGGTTCTAGCAAGGAAGGCTGGGCAGACACTGCACGTGGAAGGGACGCTGAGGCAACTGCAGGGCTCTGGGCCCATCCCAGAAACTCCTCTGGTAACAAGAGCTAGGCAACACCTGCTTAGCTCAAGGCTGATTTCCTTCCCTTCCTCTGTACCTTGGAAGATGATGAGTCTGTGGTCACCAAAGTGTCCCCTAAATGGCACAGCACCATTTCGGAAGTGTCCCATAGCTTTAAATGATGCCTCACACAGCAGCAGTTTCAGGGATGTTGGAGTTGGAGGTCAGCTTGCCAACAGCACCAGGATGTGTTTGTTTTGGTGTTTGTTTTTGGGACAGGGTCTCCCTGTAGCCCCAGCTGGCCTGGAACTTGCTATGTAGAGCAGCTGGCCAGGCAGCCCTCAACCTCACAGAGATCAACCTGCCTCTGCCTCTTGAATGCTGGCATTAAAAGTATGCACCACCAAGCCCAGCCCTATCATCTGGATTTGAATTTTCCCTCTGCTACTGAGCAAGGGGCCTTTCTGAGCTGGGTATGCTCAGGAAGGACTCATTGGGCATCATCCTCCTCACTGGAAAGATGCTGAACATCTACCCCCATCCCATGGTGGCCTGGAGGTTAGGACCTCCAAGAAACACTGCCTGAAGACCTCTGCTCCCTGCCAGAGAGCCTCAAGCCCAGGGAGGCACCTCAGTGCCCTGACTCATGCTTTAGTTATTCACCAGTTCAGGGCCTGCCAGAGACCCTGCCCCCGCAAGAGCAAGGTTCACATCTCCTAAAAGGCATAAGAGCACTCCCAAGTCCTGAAGGTTGAGAATGGCTCTGCCACCACCTGTGAAGGGCAGCCCAATGACTCCATTTCACTGAAGGAGAAAGTGATGTCAGTGAGACAAACAGATGCTTCCTTCTCTAGAACCTGTGAACATCTGTCAAGGAGCCCTTTTGGGGCTGGTCAGTAGCTCAGTGGTAGTGCCTGAGGCCCAGGCTCCTCCCTCAACACTGCAAAAAGTCTCCTTTTATTGCTAGCAATTTACGTCTAATTAAAATGGCTGTTTGCTGCATAATAAACAGCAGCATTGCAGTCTGCTGGCCAGTCTTCTTGGTTTTGTAAGATCCTAACCCTCCCGCTTCACAGGATGACTTTTACCTATGAGAAAACCAAAACCAAAAAGCAGTACATCCATTGCACACAGCCAGTAAGTGATGAAACCCGGCCTGATCACATTCCCAGTCCCTTTAGGGGCTGGCCACAGACCTTACCTGGAGATGCGAAAGGGTGGGTGACTGAAGGTCAGTGCACATCCACGCTCTAAACTCTGCCTGGTATCCTCACACAGTACCTGATCCTGTTTCATGCTTCTGTCCTTTTTTAAATTTTTCATTTTTGGAGACAGCATCTCACTATGCAGCCCTGGCTGGCCTGGAACTTGCTCTGTAGACTAGGCTGGCCTCCTATTTGCAGCGATCCTCTGGCCTCTGCTTCCCCAAGGCTTGAGATAACACCATGCCTCACTATGCACTAGTCATTTTTTTGTTTATTTATGTAAGTGTATGAGTGTTCTGATTGCATGTACGTAAGTACACGACATCCATGCAGTGCCCACAGAGGTCAGAAGAGTGTGTCAGATCCCCTGGAACTGGGGTTACGGAGGAAGGTTGTTAGCCATCATGTGGGTACTGGGAACTGAACCCATGTCCTCTGCAAGAACAGATGGTATTCTTAACTGCTGAGCCATCTCTCCAGCCCCTCTTCTGGAGGGAGGAATAAAGTTAGTGCCCTCTGCCCCCTAAGGCACTCTCTGCCCCTGACTCCACCCCAACTCAGCCCCACAGCACTACCACTTTCCCTAATCTTGACCTATAAACTACAGCTTCTCCCATCCTGGGATCTGCTCTGCCCTCATTCACTTGATTGGAAGTGAGGGCCAGGCAGGGTCTGCAGGGCCTCACCCAGGGCCACAATCAGAAGCCAGGCACGGTGTGCAGGAAATCTCTGAGAGTTCATCTGTGGATTTCAGGACTATATCCAGGGGGTGCCATGGGGGTGCCTGTTTCTTTAAACGAAGTCTGCCTGGCACTTCACCAGCCCTCTCACTGCACATTCATGCCGTTCCAAGCCAGGGAAATCTCCACTACTATGCATTCATCAGTCTTCTCCATCCTGCTCCCTCTCTCCCGCAGACCCTCTCACCTCCCTAAACCTTCCTCCCGACTTCACCTGTTTCTGGTGTTTGGAGGGAGGGGGTATTGTTTCCTTTGGAGAGAACCTTTTTCACCTGTATTGAACTTGCAGTTGTTGCTGGAAGAGGGACCCAGGACCTCACAATGCTAAGCAACCCAGACCCCTTTAGCATTTTCTGCACTTGCAAAGCCTAGTTCCAGAATCACTTTGGTTGGGTTGAGCTGCATCGCCTTTGAGTTTGGAAAGCCTAACACACACTGCAGGTGTGCTAGAAGATGGGTATGCCCTAGCTTAACTCCTGCTGAGAACCCATGGTCCCAGTTGTGAGCCCAACTCCCTTGCTGTGGGGGGCTGCTTGGCCTCTAGTCCCAGACTTGCCCGGGCGTCAACAAAAGCCTTTTCCACTTGGAGGACATAGACGACAGGATGAAGTAAGGTGAAGCCCCTTACCCATGCTTCTACTAGGGAGACCTGCCAAGGACTCCACTGCTGGCAGGCCCTGGCATTCCCACTCTCCACCCATATCCTTTGCTCCCTCACGTGATGGCGGGAGTCCACCTAAAGAACTTGCATGCTCCAGGAATGGAAAAGGGAGTTGGGTCTCTAGTCCTGCAGCCTTTGAGAGCCAAGTAACCCTGCCTTACCATCTCCTGGAGAGAACCCACTAAGCCTGTCACACCAGCAGAAGAGGACCCATCTCCCAAAGTCTCCAAAGTCACTGCCCATTGCCAGAGCAACTCCCACATCATGATCATTCAAGGGCAGGAGGGGACCATGGTCCTAGAGACACCCGACAGCACAATATGGGGAGAGATGAAAGGTCTGTCTCCTTCACACAGATGCCAGGTGATCAGTCATCTCTTATGACCCTCTGGCCATCCAGAACCAAGGGGCCACTGTGGTCTCAAGATTTGGGACTGATCTCACAGTAGAAAGAGAGCAGAAGCTAGATATGACCCCCAAACCACCCATCTATCGATCAAGGTGCTTGTCCTGCCTTGCAGAGAGGTTAAATCAGGATAGGGTGTGTGCTAGGCCAGTCAGACACACCCACAATGCACCCTCCCTTCTGAGGAGAAACCCTGTTATCAGCCTGTCCTCCAGGTGGGAAGGAGCCCAAACCGGAAGGAATCAGGAAGGTGATTCCAGAGGCCAGATCCCCACATGTGTGAGCTGCCTGCTCCTGGACAGCACAACTCTGGGCACTACTGTGCAGTGACAGGAAGGCCTAGGGCACAATCAGATCACTGTCTACTCCTAGTAGTCCCACAAGATCTTTTTAGACTAGTCCCCCTGACTTTGTCTCCTCACTGGGTGAGACCAGAAGATGCTCTGCAGGTGACCTCCATGCTCATGTACCTGAAACCTCGGGCCCTGGCTCCAATGTAAGTGGGCACTCTCCATGTACCCTGGAGGAGCATGCAAAGCAGGGCTTAAGGCTGGGCACATGACCTTCCTGCGGTGGGCTGGTGAGGATGGGAGGAAGGGCATCCCAGGTAGGGGGCCTGCCCAAGCAAGAGCCCAAGGAGTGATTGAATAGTGGGGGTGGTTGGGGTTTCTATGCAGGCCTGACTTTTGATGCATATCTGCTCCCCAGGACAACTGCAATGACCACAGAGAGAACCCTGCCCCTGGAGAGACTGCAAGGGGGCCTTGACCATGGAAGGGGCCCTCAAGCCACCTGCTACAGTTGGGCAGAGCAGAGGTGGGGCCTAAGGTGGGGCTCCTCTGTGTCCCTGGCACTCAGAACTTGGGATAAATGGCTGCACCTACCTCCAGACATTTCTGGGCTTTGTCCCCCTTCTGAAGCTTCCAGAATAGAGACTGGGTAACAGCCTGGAAGTTCTCAAGTACCTCTGGGGCACATCACTGCCCAGGAAAGGTATCCCGTCAGACCAGCCACCTCCATCCAGCAGGAAGCAAGCACAAATTAACCACCTAAGGTCACAGCCAGTCAAATACTGCTTTGATGCCAGTTCTTTTCTGGCAGGCCAGTAGTAGAGAGCTGTCAACTAAGGGGATGAAGACACAGGGGTGAGGATCCAGGCCACAGGCCTCAGACTTGAACCCAATCTTGACATAACCAACCAGTCCTCTGTGCCTCAGTCAGTTCACCTGGAATCCGGGTGGCAAAACCAAGCTCTCACCTATTGAATAAACTAAACGTCTAGGTAAATGAGACAAAGGCTCAACAGGTGCCCACGGCAGGTCACAGGCAGGTCACCTGCCCTGCCCTCTGACTCAAGCTCTCACAGATCAGACTGGCTTGCTTAAAGGCATGAGGCCCACTCCGTCACCCGGTGGACCTCTGCCCCTTCTTCTTATGCCTCCAGCAACTCAAAACACCTCATATGAGGGAGGGTCGTTTGCCACCTCGTGACTGGGCACTGGGGTCAGGTCGGCCAGCGCAGGAGATTTCCCGGTGGCACCAGCCTCGCCCAGGACAGCTGCGGGGAAAGATTCCTCCGGTTCGGCGCCCGCATCCTTCCAGCTAGTCCCTGCCTCGGGCCAAGCCGCGAAGCAGCCGGGAGCCCCAGACCTCCCAACCAGCAGGCCAGGAAGGTTCCCCACGCACTGAGCGCCACTCTGCCCTGATGTCATCCAGGCCCACAGACCTCGGGACAGAGCTTTGCCAGCCGCGGGTTACAGCGCAGACCTGGGCCGCAGGGCAGCGTGCCCGCAGGGGAGCGTGCCCGGCAGGTGGCCGTCCCGCATCCCCGGCCCCTGAGCCCGCGCCTCCTTACCCCCGGCGCATCCAGCCAAGAAGTCAAGCGCCATGGCCCGGCCCGGCGAGGTGGCCCGCCTCCTTTGCCTCCTTTGCCTCCTCGGGCCCGGGCCCGCTGCTGGCCGTCGGGGCTCCGGCGAGCTGTACAGCGGCTCGCCCTGGCCGCTGCTTCCGGGGTCCGAGCGCCAGCAGCCGCGGTCGGAGCGGCGGCTGGGTGGCGACTCCCCTGCGTGCGCCCGTCTGTCTCGCCCGCTCGCCGCCCGGGGTCCCTCACTTCTGGCCACGCACCCCGCCCGGCGGGCCGCAGCATCCCGCCGGCGCAGAGCACAGCTCCCCCACCTCCTCCCTCGCCCTCCCGGGCGCAAAGCGCAGCCAATGGGCGTATGAGCGCGCGGCCAACACCCCGCGCTCCGGGCGCCGCCGCCGCGCCTCATTGGCTGGGTGCGCCGGGTGGGCGGGCCCGGGGACGTGGCGGGCGGGGGCACGCCGGGCTCCCCAGACAAAGAGTGTGCTTTTCGCGCCCGCCCGCGCGGCTCCGGGACTGGGCTGTCCGCTGCGGCGTCGCGGGACCTCGGAGCTCCTCCAGTGCTCTGCGCGGTACTGGGCAGCCATCCCGGGCGGCTCTCGCTCCTCTCTGACCCCGGGACCCCGCCCGGAGTTTGGATGCGACGCTGGCGCTGAACCTCAGAGTCCTTGTCTGTATAATGGGGACACGGTAGCGAGAGCACGCGACCCTGCAAGGCCTGCGGGCTCGGACGCAGCTAGTGCGGAGAGTCCTAGAGCAGAGAACGGCCCCTCTGCCGCAGCTCGGCTGGAGGGGGTCTGCGCTGCCTCCGGTCTCCTTGGGCGAGTGCGCCCAGGCGCGTCCCGTTGCACCGGAGACTTAGGACTGGAGAGCAACGAACTTTCCAACAGATGGTGGGCATGGTGACCGCGGGAACCGCTGAGGGTTGTGGAGAGGAGCGAGGGAGGTTCCAGGTCAGGGCTGGAGTCACCAGTAGGCTAGATCATGGGGCAGACATCGGGACAGGGAGAGCCTGGTAGAGGGCAAGGAGCGTGCAAGTGTGCCAGGGTTGGGGAGCTTTTAAGGGCTGTGGGGTGAGAGCCGAATTCTGGCATGCCCACCCAGGAGCCCTAATGTTTACAGATTCTCCTCGGGGCAGGGCCCAGTGCGCTTCCCAGCCACCACTTCTCGGGCCTCTAAAAGTCGGGACTTTATCCGGAGCCGCGATGGTAACAGGTCGCACTGCTGGCTCCAGTGCCCTTTCTGAACTGGGAGTGGGACGCGCCCGGGCAAGGAGCTGGTTGCGGCAGCCAGCCGGGTGGATCCGGTGGAGGGACAGGTCTTAAAGGTTGTGCTGTGTACTAGGGATACCTGGGGGTGTCAGCGGCAAAGCCTAGAACTGTCAGGAACCCCAGTGCTCTTGTGAAGTGGTGTTTATCATTAGAATCTAATGGAACCTTCATGAAGGAGAGACCCAAACCCAGGGCTGCTGACTTCTAGTCCAGTGCTCGTGGTGGCTGCTGGGCCCTGAGCTAGGGGTCTGGAGGCCTGGGCTTGAATATCAACAGTCTCAGCCTGCCAGGTGCCTTCTGAAGGCAAGTGGTGGGGCGGGGGGTGGGGAATCCATCCGAACTGGAGTGGATGTGGGGGGTCCCTTGGTGGCTGGAGCCCCCCCCCCAAGCCCATGCCATTAAACCAGACAGCAGGTCTACCCAAAAGTAGAACTTAGAAAGCCCTTGGGTGTGGGGGGAGCGTAAATGTCTGCACCTCCTTGTCTGGCTTTGGCTAGCTGGGGGAAATAAAATGTAGAAGCAGGGTACTAGATCAGAAACTGGGGGACAAGTGATATGAAGATAAGGACAGCCCGTTTTGCTTGTGGTTTCTTTCTTTCTTTTTTCTTTTTTTTTTTTTTCTTTTCTTTTTGAGGCAGGGCCTCCCTGTAGCCCCAGCTGGCCTTGAACTCACAGAGATCCTCCAGCTTCTGCCTCCCAAGTGCTGGGATTAAAGGCGTGCGCCACCACATCCGACACTTTTCATTTTGAGACAGACTCTTGACATGTAGCCCAGGCAGCCTGGAGCTCACTGTGTAAACTGGGCCAGTCCAAGATTTCCCACCCTCCTGCCTCAGCCTCCCAGGTGCTGGGACCACTGCTGTGCACCACTAGATTTCTTTCTCTTCACTGGGCTGCCTGCACAGGAAGCAAATGCCTCACTAGCTGAGCCTCACCTCCAGCCTCTGTTTTGCTTTTTAATTTTTATTTTACATGTGTGAGTGCTTGTCTGCATGTATGTAAGGGCGCCCATGTCATTCAAAGCCTGAAAAGGCCAGAAGAGGGTGTTAGATTCCATGGAACTGGAGTTACAGATGGTTGTTAGCTGCCCTGTGGGTGCTGGGAATTGAACCTGGGTCCTTTGCAAGAGCAGCCATTACCCTTAAACACTGATCCATCTCTCCAGCTCCTTGTTTTGTTTTTAAGAGAACATGCAAATACCATGATCTTGAATCATAAAGCCAGATAGAGAGAGACAGAGAATATTACCTGTTGGGAGCATGTGAGAGCCCGCCTTTAAGTTGATGTCATTTCTGGCACATGTTGAATGGAGCTCTGACCTTCTGGGGGGGCTTGGGAAGGGTCCAGCAGCCTAGACATAGTTGGCAGTCTATAATTGAGCTTTAGGGCCATTGGAGGGAGGCCCCAGGGTCAACACTGATAGGAATCCAATAAAACCCTGTGGCCAGGTTCTAGGCACCTACGAGGCAGAGCAGGTGGCGCTGATTGTGCGGGGCTGGTGTTTAGTCTGGACCTATTATGTTTGGGGACAAAGTATGTGAAGGACTGGAGGGGTAAGCTGGGACTGGAAACTGCCCCAGATGGGCAGGGATCTGTCCTGTGGAACTGAGTATGTCCTCCCTCCTGGTCTGCTAGTTGGCACTGTTGGGGGGCAGGCATTGAGATGGGAGGGGTCACTTGAGCCAAGGGTCCAAAGATCTGGCACTGGGGGGCTAGATTGGCCCAAATGTTTGACTTCCATGGTGGCTGAGAAGAAACCAAAAGAAGCCAAGAAGCCGACCTGGAGTAAGTGGCCCACTCTTGGAGCTGTGCGTTTTATTGTTTTCTCATTTCCTGAGGGTAAAATTACAGCAGGAATGTTCTGCCTCTTCAAACTCCTCTCCCTGGGGCCCTGAGAACCCAGCAAGGTCAAGCAGTAGGCAAATGTCGGGTGGGGAGGAATTTGCCCTGGATCATAGTCAAGTGCTTTTGTTTGGAAGTCTGTAAGTTCTTATGTACGACAGGTCCAGTGTGGAAAGAGAATCAACAGTAGGCAGAAAGGAAGAGTGTCTCCCATTCTTCCCACCCTGGAACCTGTTGTATTGAGTGAGTTGTTACTCAGCCCCACCTCACTCAGAGTAGAACTCAAGTTCAGTGCCAAGGATGCCTGAGGATGACCTGGCTGCGCCCTCACTACTTGCCTTCCATCCCTCTCCTGCTCAGTTTCAGCCCATGTGCCAAGCTGGCTCCCGCCTCGGGGCCTTTGCACTGGCTGCCCTCCCTGCCCATGAGAAGCCCTTTCCCCAGACTTGCATATTTCTAGAACTTGAGCCCTGCTCAGTTCTCACCTCAGAATGGGCTGGACCAGACCACCAAGATCTGAACGTACCCCCCCACCCCAGTTCAAAGGTGGAAATCCCTTCTCCAAGTTCATAGCTTTAGGAAGTGGGCCCCTGCTGGCTGACAGCTGACTCCCTTCTCTGGAGGCATGTGGCTTGTGAAAGACAGGCAATGGGTGTTGAGATGGCCCAATGGGTAAAGGTGCCTGATGTGAAGTCTGATGACCTGAGTTCAATCCCCAGAACCCGTATAGGGCAAGGAGAAAACCAACTGTCCCTGGTTGTCCTCTGGTGTCCACACTTGTGCCATGACACACATGCGTGCACACACACACACACACACACACACACACAAACTATAAACAAAAAACAGGCCGGGCGTGGTGGCACGTGCCTTTAATCCCAGCACCCGGGAGACAGAGGCAGGCGTATCTCTGTGAGTTCAAGTCCAGCCTGGTCTACATAGTGAGTTCCAGGACAGCTGGGGCTACAGGAAGACCCTGTCTCAAAAAGACCAAAAAAAAGAAGCCAGTAAGAGATTGGGGAGATGACTTAGTTGATAGAGTACTTACATGTAAACATGAAGACCTGAGTTTGGATCTCCAACAGGGCTGTCCTAGTTTGTTTCTCCATTTCTGTGACAAAACACTGATCAATACCAATGGGGAGGAAAGTGTTTATTTAGCTCACATCTCCCGAGTCACAATTCATCAGGGAGCCCAAGGTAGGAACTCAGGGCAGGAACCTGGAGGCAGGAGCTGGAGCACAGGCCATGGAAGAACGCTGCTTACTGGCTTGCTCCCCTGGCTCCTGCTCAGCCTGCTTTCTTATACAACACAGGCCCACCTGCCCAGGGGTGGCACCACCCACAGTCAGCTGGGCCCTTCCACATCACTCAACAATCAAGAAAATGGCCCACAGACATGGCCATCGGCCAATCCAATGAAGGAAATTCCCTAGTTGAGGCTCCCTCAGTCCAGGTGAGTCACGTTGACACTAAAGCTGTCCAGCACAAGGGCCTACGCACAGGAGGCTGAGGCAGGAGAATCACCCATACATTCAAGGCCAGTCTAGACTAACCTTATCTCAATAAAATATAAATTTAAAATCCAGGAGGCAGAGTCCTTGCTGGCTACAATCACCACCTCATGGAGCCAAGGAAGTGCTTGAAGGGGCTAGCTCTTCAGGGATGGGGTGCCCTGGCAGGTTCCTTCAGGGGAGGCTGGGCACTGGCTTGTTTGGCTAGTGTCTTCTCCAGACTTCCAGGACTGGACTCAGCAGAGGGTTCCAGTATAGCTCAGTCAGAGTGCTAGCCTCCTCAGTGGGCTTTGGGACTCGGGGACAGGGTCTCCAAGGCAGGACGGGGTACTCTGGCTGGGACCATGCGGTCCTGAGGAGAGCTCTGGGGAGCAGAATGTACTCAACCCTGCTGGTACACTACTGAGGGTTGCTGGAAGTGGGAATTGAGGATTAATTTTATTAATTGCTTCCCAACCCTGGGAATGGAGCTGGGAAAGGATCCTGCATTTCCACCTGTTCCCCTGGGACCAGCCCTGAGGTAAGCTGCAGCTGCCTGGCCTGCTCGGTGACATTCAGAGCACACTTGGCCTTAAGGGGTCAGCCGATCACCAGAAACTCAAGATGTGACTCAGTATAAATAGCCACATGGCAAAGGCTTCATGAATAAAAATAGGGCTGAAGGGGGCCTGCCAGGGGTGCCCCAGAACTGGAGGGCCATGGGGGTCCCCCGCGGTCAGGCCAACTAGTGGAACCCAGTCTGCATGGTCTCTGGCACAGTGACAGCCTGATGTCAGGAGTAGGCTTCTTCCAGTCCACAGCCAGCATCAACCAGCCCTGGAAGGGACTGGCTAGAGCAGTAGGCAGACGATTTGTGGTAGAGCCGGTTGAAGTTGGCACCAAGGGAGGCAAAAGGAGGGGCAGCAGGCAGGGAGGACACTGTGTCCTGAGTTCAGGCTGGTCACCGCCACAGCAGGCGTGTCCCTCCTCGAGTACCAGATGTAGCCAGAGGAAAACCCTAGGCAGCTCCACAGACAGGAAGAAGGTTCGAGAGAAAGATTGCAATATCCTGGAACCTTTCAGAACCTTCACAGAGTCTTAGGGTGCACTGACCCTGCTGCCTGGGTGGCTGCACCTGGAATCCTCACCACATAGCTGTCCTTGGTCTCCACTGTGCCTGCCTCACCTGGCATCTGTGCCACACAGGGTGGGGTGCATGAAGGACTTGGTCCACCTCTGAGGTGCAGCCTCTGCACAGGTCTTCTTGCCTACAGGGAGGACGGCAGGCTTCCTCTCTGAACCCTAGTGCTGGCTGCTCTTGCACAGGGCCCAGATTCAATTCCCAACACCTACATGGCGGCTCACAATTGTCTAACTCCAGTTCCAAGGGGTCTGATGCCCTCTTCTGACCTCTGTGGGCATTGTGTGACACAGGTGCACTTACATGCATGCAGAGGCAATACATATGCACATAAAGTAAAAATAATACATAAAATAATTTTTAAAAATAAAAAAAATAGCTGGGCATGGTAGCACACACCTTTAATCCTAGCACTTGGGAGGCAAAGTCAGACGGATCTCTGTGAGTTCAAGGCCAGCCTGGTCTACATAGTGAGTTCCAGGACAGTTGGAGCTATAAGGAGACCCTGTCTCAAAAAGACCAAAAAATATAATAAATAAATAAAATATTTTATTTAAAAAAAGAAAACATTTAGGGGCTGGAGACATGGCTCCACAGTTAAGAGCACTGGCTGCTCTTCCAAGAGACCTGGGTTTGGTTTCCAGCATCAAAGACGGTGGCTAACAACCGTCTTTAATTCCAGTCCCAGGGGCTATGATACCCCTCTTCTGGTCTTTGTGGGCATTGCATACATGTAGTACACATACACATGCAGGCAAAACACCTATACATAAAAATAAAACTTTTTTTTTCAAAAAAAGAAAACATTAGAAGCCCAACACACTGGGTGTGGTGGCTGATACCTGTGATCCCACCATTCAGAAAGCTGAGGCAGGAGAATTTTTTTTTTTTTGAGACAAGGTTTCATGTAGCCCAGGCTATCCTCAAACTTGGTGTATGGCATGCCGGGTGTGGTGGCGCATGCCTTTAATACCAGCACTCGGGAGGCAGAGGCAGGCGTATCTCTGTGCGTTCAAGGCCTGCCTGGTCTACATAGTGAGTTCCAGGACAGCTGGGGCTACAGGGAGACCCTGTCTCAAAAAGACAAAAAAAAAAAAAAAAAAAAAACGGCATATGGCAGTGAATGACCTTGGGTTTTTGATTGTCCTGACTCCACCTACCAAATGCAGGTGTGTGTCACCATGCCCAGCAGGAAAGTGTTTGCTGTCCTGTCAGAAGGCAGATCCCCAAGCCAGGGTTGTGGGACCTGTGTTTGCTATCTCACTCTTGGGTTGGCTATAGCCTCTGGCCATTCCCTTTGCTCTAACAAAGTAAGAAGGCATGTAGAATGTGTCTCTCTCTTCTGTGGCACCCCAGGAAGCCTGTGCTCTCCCAGCAGCCCTCTGTGGTGGCCTCAGGCATGGGTTGTAATATCTGCCGCCCCATATTGTGGGGCTTGAGCACTGGTGGATGAGGCCTAAAGCCTGGATGCCAGTAATAGCTGTGCAACCCATAGCTGGGGGTGGCCCCGTCAGGTACCCACTGTGCTTCTGCTGTTCACACAAGACCCGAGATTCACTGCCTGCTGGGAAAGTCAAGAGTCAGAGAGGCTATGCCACTGACCCAAGGACACACAGCTGGGCAAGGCAGATCTTCACAGCAAACCCAGGCCAAGTCAGCGCCCACCCCTGACACACACATACAGAGTTCCCCTGGCAGAGGATTCTTTTTAACTGGCCCATTAGACAGCCTCCTTGCCACCACCTCTGTCAGTCAAGAGGCCACCCTGTGTTTGACAAGTTGTTATATGAGCACAGTCATTCCAGGAGGCTGTGCAGGTACAGGAGGCTCTGTCTCTGCTTCCCATCCCTCAGCTGTTTTTTTTTTTCTCAAATTGACACAATACTTTATTGTATAAGTTTGGCAAACAGCACAAAAATCCAGCAACATTTTAAACATGTAAAAAAGTCAAATGTTGGCTGGGCGCACACCTTTAATCCCAGCACTTGGGAGGCAGAGGCAGGTGGATCTTTGTGAGTTCGAGGCCAGCCTGGTCTACATAGTGAGTTCCAGGACAGCTGGGGCTACAAGGAGACCCTGTCTCAAAAAAAAAAAAAAAAAAAAAAAAAAAAAAAAAAAAAAAAAAAAAAAAAAAAAAAAAAAAAAAAAAAAAGTCAAATGTTACATGGTACTAAAGACGTTTTTAAACATCATTACAAATGATGAGTACACATTTAAGATTCTGCAAGCTAGCAAAATGAGAGTCCTCAGCTTCTGAACACAGCACAAAACACACACTTAAAAAAAAACAACAGTATCTTCAGCCGGGCGTGGTGGCACACACCTGTAGTCCCAGCACTTGGGAGGGCAGGTGGAGCTCTGTGAGTTCAAGGCCAGCCTGGTCTACATAGTGAGTTCCAGGACAGCTGGGGCTACAGGAAGACTGCCTCAAAAGAGACAAAAAAAACAAACAAACAAAAAACAGAAAACAAAAAGTATCTTTTATCTTTACAAAAATCACAGCCAGGCATAGAAAAGGACATTGACAATGATGGTCCCAGCATGTGGTGTTCACTATGAGCGTCTCACAATGGGACTGCTATATCTGTACCCTGAAATGCCATGTGCAGGGAGCCAAGTAGAGGGAGGTGAGGCTCACTACTAAGGTTAACATTTGAGGATAATAATACTCAATGAAAACTTCCTATATGGCAATTCCTAGATCGTAATAATTCCACTGGGTCTGAGAAGCAGATCAGTATGTGCAAAAAGGGAATTCAAGTTTGGACCAATGCTAAGGAATGCAAGACGTAATTCTATGAAGTGAATTTCTCTTCAATCAAAGTGCCCCCAAAACAGAAGCACAAGTAAAAAGAAATTCGAATTTCTACCTAATACACACAAAACACACAGTAAATTGAATAAATCATCTTTCTTTAACTTAATTATAGTTGTGTTCATATAGCACAAAAGGATATATTCTAATGAAAAAACATTGTAACTTGAGGTTTTGGGGACTGGTGCTGGTTCCAAAAAGTTAACTTAATAATATACATCAAGATGGATTGTCAGGCTTCCTAACCGATGAGCAAGTATCAAAATGCTAATTTCCACATGCTGCTTTCAATGCCAACTTTTTCACATCTTTTTGGGTAGGGGTTTTTCCTAAGATTAAATGCCTATATTTACGTAGTAAGACCCACTAATCTCTTCTAGGGTGTTAGTTTATCTTGCCTTATAGTTGAGGTATTTGATTTGATAAAGCGCAACAGAAATTATTGTGAAATCTAGGGTTTTCTTCCACATTCATTGATGCCCCTGAACCATCTCCACACACTAGAAAATGCCTTCAGTTTGTGTTTTACCAGAACTTTGATCGTGGTCAGCAATTTTATACTGCCAACAAAGAAATCCCTCAGCTGATTTTTTATCATGGGCAGCAAACCTCATCTCCCCATCAGCTAGAGCCAGCCCACTCGCCTTACACCCCTCCCTCCCTTCCTCTGCCTGTCTCTTCTCTGTCTTTTCATCCACCCATCTATCCCATCTGTCTATGCCTCCATCTGTCCATCTGCATATCTTTCATCTGTCCATCCATCTCCACCCATCTGTCTTCCCTCTATCTGCTTATCTATCTATTCATCTTTCCATCCATCCATCTCTTCATCCATCCCAGTCTCCCTCCCCACATTCATCCATCCATCTGCCTCCATTCATTCACATGACTCTTCATCTATCTCCCACCCTTCCATCTGTCCACTTTTCCATCATTTCATTTATCCATCTCTCTCCATCCTTTCCCTTATCTGTTCATCCTTTTTTCTTTTTTCTTTTTTTTTTTTTTTTGGTCTTTTTGAGACAGGGTCTCCCTGTAGCTCCAGCTGGCCTGGAACTCACTATGTAGCCCAGGCTGGACTTGAATTCACAGAGACCCCCCTGCCGCTGCCTCCCGAGTGCTGGGATTAAAGCTGTGCGCCATCACACCAGGCTGTTCATTCATTTTCAGTCTCCTTTATCCATCCTGGTCTCTATCCATCTATCTGTCCACCCATCAATCTCCCATCCATCCCAGTCTCTACCCATCTTTCTTCCCTTTATCTGTTCATCCATCTATCTCTCATCCATCCAATTTTCTATCCCCCTCTCCCTCCATCCATCCATCCATCCATCCCAATCTCCATCCATACATCCATCCACCCATCCATCCATCCCAATCTCCATCTATCCACCCATCCGTCCCAATCTCCATCCACCCACCCATCCATCCCAATCTCCATCCATCCATCCATCCATCCACCCACCCATCCATCCATCCACACATCTGTCCCAATTTCCATCCATCCATCCATCCCAGTCTCATTCATCCATCCATCCACCCTTCTATCCATCCATTCATCCATCCACCCATCCACTCACCCATCCACCCATCTACCCACCCACCATCCATCCATCCATCCATCCATCCATCCATCCATCCATCCAAGTTTCCATCCATCTTCACTCTGCCTTTCTGTTCTTCCAACCTGTCTGTCCTTTAACCTGCTGGTTGTCCTGTTCTTTCCTACACCCATCTGCTTAATCTCCCCAGTCTGTACCCACCCTGAACTGTATGCTGTGGGTGAGGAGGAAGCCCAGTATAGGCCTGCAAGAAGTTTACAGCCCATGAGAAAATACTGGAATCAATACAAAATGGCCAGACGGTTGGGGGATGGATGTGATTTTGGTTCTTGCTATAGGGTGTGGTGAGTTTGGGCTTGTTTGTTCAGGAGACAAAGGGCACGTGGAATAGAAAACCGAGAGGATATTCTTGTCTCACTGTCACCTTCCCCAGCTGCCCTCACAACTCCCTCTCCTCAGCTCCCTGCCCCTCCTATTCCCCTCTATCCAGTGAACCTGGGTGTCATGTGACTTTTCCTGGGGCGATGTAAAGAAACATCTGTTCACCCCAGATAAAGCACCAACAGACCAAAGAAAGAATTCCACCAAGTCCAGCATGGTGAACTGGGATCACTTACAAGAGAGTGGTGACTCAAAAGGCAGCTGTGCCACTGGGGGTCTCCCAGTCATCTGTTTATTTCTCTTTTTTTAAAAAAAAAAATTACATCTAGGGCTGGAGAGATGGCTCAGCGATTAAGAACACTGGTTGTTCTTGCAGAAGACCCAGGTTCAAATCCCAGCACCCACATGGCAGCTAACAACTGTCTGTAACTCCAGTCCCAGGGGATCCAACAGCCTCTTCTCTCCTCCTTGGACAATGCGGGTGCACTTACCTACATGCAGATAATACATGCATACACATAAAATAAAAATAAATAAAAAATTTAAAAATTACATCTATCTCTATTTTCTCTCTATTGTGTGTGTGTGTGTGTGTGTGTGTTCATGTGTGTGTTCATATACACATGTGGCAGTGAGAGGACAGCTTTCAGAAGTTGGTTCTTTCCTTATATCATGTAGGTACCTGGGATTAAACTCAGGCTGTCAGGGTTGGTGGCAGATGCCTTTACCCACTGAGGCCTCTCTCTGGCCCAGCTGTTTGTCTTTTGAATATAGGCTGGGCCTGCTCTAGGCAACTCTTGTATAGAATAGCAACTTGCAGGCTGCGTTAAACCTTCAGTTAAAAGTAACAGTCTTAGCCGGGCGTGGTGGCACACACCTTTAATTCGAGCACTTGGGAGGCAGAGGCAGGTGGATCTCTGTGAGTCCAAGGCCAGCCTGGTCTATATAGTGAGTTCCAGGACAGCTGGAGCTACAGGAAGACCCTGTCTCAAAAAGACCAAAAAAAAAAAAAGTAACAGTCTTGACCCGAGTTACTCTATTTTGAGTGTAAGTGCCAAGAGAGAACGATTCTACATGTGTTTACACAAGTAAACACCATCTGCCAGCACACCAGGAGCCACGAACTAATAAATAATGTTACTTGTGCTATTAAGTAATAACATTTGTGTATACATCAGATTACATCAGGACCACTAGACATATAAGCTTATCAGTTACACCAGATGAAACCCCTCAGCTGGATCTCTAAAAGGAACACCCAAGACTGGAATGTGGCAGGCACACTGACCAGTCCTCTGGTCACATCAGCACCCTTGTCTGGGAAAGTTGCCACAGTGCAGGACTCCTGCCCATGTCCTCTGTTCCAGCTCCAGTGCACTTTCCTCTGCCTGTGACAGCCTACTTCAAACCCACCTCCAAGAGCCTGCACCTGACACCCCTGTACCTGAGCAACTCCGCACCTTCCGTTCCTAAGGCTTACCTGCTCCCTACAGAACACTCAAGCCTTTTAAACTCTCTTAGCTGCTCTATAGTCAGGGTATATGTGTACGTTGGTATGTGTGTGTGTGTGTATTTGTGTTCCTGTGTGAACATGTATATGTGTTTATATATGTATGTGTGGTGGTATATGTATATATGTGTGTGGTGTGTGTATTGTGTGTGGTCTGTGTATATATTGTGTATGTGTGTGTGATTTGTGTGCATGTGTGTATGTATATGCCTGTAGTGTGTATGATATGTGTGTATATGTGTGCATGTGTATATATATATGTGTGTGTGTGTATGTGTGTGTGTGTTGGTGTATGTATATGTGTGTGTATTGTATGGGAATGTGTGCGTATCACTGAAGTGCAAAATGTGATCTGAGAATCAATATTAGTAACTAAGATTGGAATGAAAGAACCTGTGATTGTGGGTGGCTACACCATCAAATAAAATCACAATTACTTTACAAACCATAGCCAACGAAACTGATGTGGCCTGTGACCTGAGGAAAGACAAACATGTCCATCTATTCTTTTTAAATTTTATTTATTATTTTTATTTTATGTGTATGCATGTGCCTGCATGTAGGTAAGTGCACCCATGTCGTGCAATGCCAGTGGAGGACAGAAGAGGCTGTCGGATCCCCTGGAACTGGAGTTACAGACAGTTGTTAGCTGCCACATGGGTGCTGGGATTCGAACCCAGGTCTTCTACAAGAACAGAGAGTGTTCTTAACCGCTGAGCCATCTCTCCAGTCCCCCATCTATGTTTTTGACACTGTGTGCTCTGGGTTCTTCTCAAATGATCTTGGAGTCAGGAAGGGCCTCGAGAGCCTCTTGAGCGACCTTTCCCATGGGGCATTACTAGCCTCACACTCCTGAGAGCCCCGTGTGGATTATCACACTGCTCTGCTTCCCTGCAATGGTCAAGTCCGATTGGAAGCAGCAGCGAACCACAGTGGGCCGTTGGGTCTCCTCTGGGTTCCCGTCTGTCTGGGGCTTCCGTCTTGCTTCCCAGCACATCCGGTCCCCAGGGCAGAGATTGGGTTGTTGTGTTCATTGAGGTGTCCCAGTGTTTGACACCTGGCATGTGTTGGTTGCACGCATTAGGGGCCTGGGCAAGTGGGCTGCTGTCCAGGGGTGATGACATAGGGCAGCACCGGTGGACAGCGGCAAATGTCCCTGACTGTGACTTTAGAGGGTGAACTTCACAAGTGTCTGGATGTGAGGCAGAGGGAGAAAGGTGTCCAGGGCAACTGTGGGGTTTTGAGCTCCAGTGCCAGTGTGGGTGGCCTTGCTATGCTGCTGATATGGAACTGAGGTGTGGAGTGTCCGAGGCCCTGGCTCCTGAGCACAGCCCCTAGGGCAGAACCAGAAACCTAGCTGTTTGTCTCCCCAGAGCAGAACCCCCCACCTCCTTCCTTCTAGACCTCCCTTCTACCACGGCATGTGGCTGGCGGTTCTGCAGGAGCACACCTGGAGCTCGCCCCGTGTAGCCACAGATGCAGAAGTGAGGCTCAGGGAGGTCCAGAGGGCTTGTTTCAAAGCCAAGTGGCAGAGCTGGGTTTTGAATGCAGGCAGGCGATGTCCCTTTACAGGCCAGAATGGACAGCAGGGCTGGCCTTGGACAGACCACTTCCTGCCCTCCCCCCATGCCCTCTGCCCTCTACCTGCTGTGGAAGCTAGTACTGCCTACTTGCCTAAAAACAGACAAACTTTCAGGGTGAGAGGTCAGCCTTTGTTGGATACTTTGTTCAAGGCCAACCTACAGAGTTCAGGAAAACAGGTGACACGTGGCTTCCTGCTGCTCTGGCCTGAGGGCCATCTAGACAGAACTGGAGGGATCTCAAGTGAACACAGCATATCCATCCTGTTCAGAGCCCCCAAGGTCACCTGGGTCATGGGCTTCTGAAAGGGACTAGAAGTGGTAGCCACAGAGACAAATGGCTCTTTCTGTATGTGCTGGGCATCAGAGAGGGTGCTCTAAGGTGGCATCTGGGAATGGTGTGGTGCCTACATGACCTAGGCCAGCCCCCTTTGGGACCTTGGTAGCTCTATTTGTTTGTGTTTTTTTTGTTTTTTTGAGACAGGGTCTCCCTGTGGCCCCAAATGGCCTGGAACTCACTATGTAGACCAAACTAGCCTTGAACTCACAGAGATCAACTTGCCTCTGCTTCCAAAGTGCTGGGATTAAAGGCATGCCCCACCACCCCCAGCTGGTGGCTCTACTTGTAGAATGAATGGGGCCTGTGTTTTCCCTCCCTCTTGGGGCTGGTAAGCCAAAAAGTGGGGTTCACACATAAGGGGTCACTGTTTGTACAGTCACTCCAAGTAGATAGAGGCCTGGCGCAGGCTGAATCTGGAAGTGGAGGCAGACCTGTGTCTGCACGTGGGCCACCTCCCATGACCTCTCACATGCTTCTCTCTCCCATGCCAAGGTCCCAAGGGCATTGACACAAGGGTCCCTAGGAAGTGCATGGGTGTGAGCATCAAAACAGCCTGTAGTCCAGCCCTGTCCCCGCCCCTGTCCATGGGTATTTAAGGTCTGAGGAGTTTGTAGGAGCTGGCCCGTGGTGGCACAGAGAGACCAGAGCCCTTCCCACTTCCCACGCTGTCCATGGATTTTGTTGCTGGGGCCATTGGAGGTATAAGACAGGGACAGAGGGGAGTTGGGGGGAGGGCGCTTTGCCTGGACTATGTGTGGGAGGCACCCCAGACAGCAGGGGTTTGACCTGGACGGTGTCTGCTGGATGGGAAGGTGGGCTCTAGCGCACAGCTCTAAGGCAGGATGCTGATGCAGGTCGGGGACCACTGGCTTAGAGCAGGACCTTGTCTCTTTGGGTTTAGGGGATGGCTGAGGGTCCTTGATGTGGGAGAATGAGCCCCAGGGAGTGGCAGGAGGATGCAGGGGAGTGTAATGCCCCCAGGAGTCATCGCATAGCACAGAGTAGGGACTAGAAAGGACAGAGGAGAGGAAGCCTGGATGAGTGGCTTCTCTGGGTTACCCACCAGGGTCTGCTGATGCCCAACTCCCTGTGGCTGAGACTGTCCCCTCCTTGGGGGAGAAGTCATGAGAAAGGGGAGAAGAGAGAGAGGTTGCTGCCCGCTGGGGCTCTGCTAGCCATCGGCCATCGATCTGCAGTGAGAGAGGCCCCTTTGGCCGTTGCTCTTGTGAAACAGCTGCGGGCAGTTCTTGCTCACTGCTGGGAACAGACTTAGGCCAGGAAGGGAAGTCTTGATCTGTACCATCCCAAGGCTAGCTACTCTCTGAACTAAAGGATGAGGCTGCACTTCCTCAGAGCTCACAGAAAGGCTTGGTGACAGTCCCTGGTCCCCAGTCTTCGAGGGTCTCTAGCTCTGTAGTCCATGGTGATGGCATGTGGGCCACAGCAGCAAGGCCATGTGATACGGGCTCTGATCAACATGTCTCCAGGCAAAGGCAGCCCACAGCAGAGTCAGGGAGGCCTCAGAGAGGAGGGCTTTGAGGAATGGGTAGGAGTTGGTGAGGGTCATGAGGACAATTCTGGTCAAGGTCAAGCAGTGCCTTACTTTATCCTTCATCCCAGGCACTAACCACCCTCCACCCCACCTTGGCCTCACCTTGATCTAGAAAGACTAGGCACATGCATGGCCCCTTGACTTCCTGAGGCTCTGTTGGTCTTAGATGTAGAGGCCTTGGTGTTGGGAGCAGGTGGGCAGTGTGGATCTCCTGGTCCAAAGCCTGGGCCCTGCACAGAAGGCTCCTATGCAAGGTGGCTCAACACTTGTGTCTACTCCCTTCAGATGAGCCACTTATACAAGTTCCAGAGGCTTCAGGGAACCAGTGGCCCCACTGCATAGGCCCCTGTGCCAGTGCTAGAGGGCAGTGGTGGGGAGTAGGTGCTGACGGAGCAAATGGCTCTCCTCCTGGCCAGGTAGCAAAGAGGATGGGGTTGCCATGCCAGTTGCCTCTGAGCCTTGCCCCTAATGGGCTAAGGACCTCTGGCAAGGCACCCACCTGGGGGATCTGCCACTTCCCACCAGTGCCACACTGGGAGCAGGCCTTTAACACATGGTCCTTTGGAGGAACTTGTCTAGACCCTAAGAATGCTCACTCTGTTCCATGTAGACCTGCGGTTCTGGGCGGTCCTGGCCCTTCAGGGATCTGGGTGGGGGCCTGGGCATCTCACCTTGGCTTTTGCTCAGATTGTGCCCCTCCCTCCCTGGTCCCTGGAATGCGCTGGTGCTGGTGCTGTTCCCCTGCCCCTGCAATGTGTGGGTGTTCACCTGGCTCCCACGCAAGCCCTTCCTGCATCGGCTGAAACTTCAGGGCATGGTCTGCCTGGCTCCAGGACAGCTCCAGTCAGTCAGGGCAGGACCAGATGTTCTCCCCAAATGTGAAGCCAGCAGGGAGGCTGAGAAATGTTCTTGGCACAGGCAAGGGGGATGGGCACCGCTGGGCTGGGACTCCGTGTAGAGAGATTGCTAGCAAGCTTGGCAGATGCACAGAGCCTGTTTCTCACTGGCAAAACAGAAGGAGACCCAGGTGGGGTTGGCTGGAGGGGTGGAACTTGCTTGGGACCACCTTCTGCTGTTTACCGGTGCCTCCGATTGCCTTGCAGGTGTCTGCGGTGTTGCTGTGGGCTACCCTCTGGACACAGTGAAGGTAGAGCAAGGCCCTGCCTGGGCTTAGATCACCCTTAGGATGATCCTGTACCCAATCCCCGTCATCCACTAGAATGCTCCTAGGACCCAGCCCTCTCCTTCTCTAAAGCCTTCGGTGGCTCTCTATGGTCCTTGGACTGTCAATCTTTCACAAGTGCCTCAGGAGTCTCACTTAGAATAGGGCTTACTGTCCCGGCTCAGTCCACAGAAGTATGTCTGATAGTCAAGGGGCAGAGCCCAGGGTTCTCCTGATTTCCGGCCCTCCATGAAGCCTGCTTACCTCTCCTGCAGGTCAAGATCCAGACTGAGGCCAAGTACACAGGCATCTGGAATTGCATCAGAAACACGTACCGTCAAGAGCGGGTAGGCCTGGGGCCCAGGACTGTCAGTAGAGAGGTGTCAGAGCCAGGGACTGGCCCTGAGGATGCATGCTATTCCCCTTGGGTCTCAACCTCCTGACCCCCAAATGTCTGAGGGATTCCTTTAAGGACCATAGCTTGGGCACCTGTGACACACTGTGGCACAGAACCAAGTACCTGTAACCGGGGAAGGGGGTGGGAGGGTCACTGGGCTTCTGAAGGTCAGGGAGCACCCCACCCAAAAGAAGGACTTGGAGACATTTATGGAAGTGAACCTGGGGCTTGGTGCAGGCAGTGGTTAGCCCAGAAGAGCTGTGGTACAACATGCTGGTTTTACCATTGTGGTTAAGCAGCTGCCTTGGGTGGAGCCGAACCTGTCTCTTCAACCTCTCACCTGACTTCAAACACTGAGTCTCCAGGCTGACTCCTGGAGGCTGAGGACTTGAGGCAGTGGCCTGGGTGAGGGAGATGGTGGTCAGGCAGGGCAATTTCAACTGTCCCAGCCCCAGGGCAGGCCTTCTGTTGGCTGGGCCCAGTCCTCACTTGACTCCATCCACCAGGTGTGGGGCTTCTACCGGGGTCTCTCGCTGCCTGTGTGCACAGTGTCTCTGGTGTCATCTGTGTCTTTTGGCACCTACCGCCACTGCCTTGCTCATATCTGCCGCTTCCGGTACGGCAGCGCCGACGCCAAGCCCTCCAAGGTGGACATCACACTCTCAGGATGCGCCTCTGGTCTTGTCCGAGTGAGTGGAGGCAGGTGAGGGTGGAAGGGTGTCAGAGTCTCTGAGGGTGTCTGAGACATAGTCCCCAGCAGGTGGGGAGGCTGAGGCTCTGTGAGGGCCTGCAGGGGGCAGCGTCCTGCCTAGATGGGCCAGGCTCCCTGAGCGGAAGATGCTCTAGTGGGGAGGAAGGGGTGACCATAAGGATCCTGTCAAGGTATGGGGACCCAGAGAGGTAGCGCTCTAGTGCTTGTGACCCTCAGCCTTGGAAGGCTCCATCTGCAGGGTAGATACCAATATACCTTCATTCCCAATGGAAATGGGGGCACTAGGCACCAGAGAGAACAGGGCGGCCCAGGGCATCCACAGCCCCCTCACAGAACTCCTACCCCAGGGTGGGGCATGGACAAGCACTCTGTCTAGCCAGAGCCATCCAAAGAGACATGGGCTGTGGGCTGAGTGCTAACTGAACACCACAAACAGCACAGAGGCCAAAGGCTGACGGGTTTAGCCAGCCAGGCTGACCTCCTGAGCATGCTAAGG
>NW_008360325.1:4059192-4094776 GCF_000622305.1 Nannospalax galili | reverse complement strand
GTCGCCCCCCCGATGAGTGTTAGGGCCCTTTTTTTTTTTTTTTTTTTTTTTGGAGGAAGCACTTGGATATATCTTTGGCTGCTTCCGGGAAGACTTTGGCCCCTTGAAACTCTTCCCGCCCCCCCGTCCCCCCGAGCTAAGGACCCTTCCGCTGTCTGTCTCTCATCTGTAAGGCATGGTGAGGATTAAGGGAGCTCATGGGTATGAAGACCCAGTGTAGAGCCTGACATATCTGAGCACAACAGTGACCACTATGTCATTAGCAATATGACTTCATCACTGATAATTACGTTTTTAATTATACTCTTGACCCAAGTCACATTTGCTTACTGCCTGCTATGTGCTGAGCCAGTGCTCTAGGATGGGAGAGGTATAGAAGGCCCTGGCTTTAGCCTCACCTGGGCAGAGCTGGCTTTGGACCCTGGACCATCAAAGCCCTGGGGCTGGCCTGCTGCTTCCTGGGGCCCAGGCTTGGGCGATCGCAAAGGGAGGCTGAGTTCAGGGGTGTGAGGGAAGGCTGTAGGCACATTCTACCCCTGCTGCCTCTCTGCTCCAGGTGTTCCTGACATCACCAACTGAAGTGGCCAAGGTTCGCCTGCAGACGCAGACGCAGACACACACACAGCAGCGGCGGCCCTCAGCCTCATGGCCTTCAGTTGCTCCCCCTTTGTGTCCTGCACCCTCTGCAAGTCTGGAGCCCAGGCCCAAATACCATGGGCCACTGCACTGTCTGCTCACGGTGGCCCGTGAGGAGGGGCTTCGGGGCCTCTACAAGGGCAGCTCAGCCCTGCTTCTTCGGGAAGGTCACTCCTTCGCCACGTACTTCCTCTCCTATGCCATGCTCTGTGAGTGGCTCACGCCTGCTGGCCATAGCCAGCCAGGTGAGTGACAGCAGGATGGGGAGGAGCTTGCTGGGCTGCAAGCTGTGTATTGGCACACAAGCATGTCTAGCCCAGGTGCTGGGTCTCCCAGGCTGTACACTGCCTAACACTGAGTCAGGCTAGACCCTTGTCACAAAGGCACCGAGTGGCCCCTCTGAAGCCTCATTTGCAAAATAATATCCAGGGACAAGGGTGTGGCATGGGTTCCCAGTGAGGCCTGTGTTGAGGCATGGTCTCTGTCTCTCTTGCAGATGTCTTCGGTGTGCTGTTGGCTGGAGGCTGTGCTGGGGTCCTGGCCTGGGCTGTGGCCACCCCCATGGACGTGATCAAGTCACGTCTGCAAGTGGACGGGCAGGGCCAGCAGCGCTACCGGGGCCTCCTGCACTGCATGGTGACCAGTGTGCGGGAGGAGGGCCCGAGAGTGCTCTTCAAGGGGCTAGCGCTCAACTGCTGCCGCGCCTTCCCTGTCAACATGGTGGTCTTTGTGGCCTACGAGGCTATACTGAGGCTCACTCGGGGCCTGCTCACATAGTGGCCGGCTGCCAGCAGTGTCTAGGTTGCAGCAGCTGGAGGAGGCAAAAGGGAGTGTGGGTGGGGTCAGGGCCCTACAGGGCTGTCATCAGGGCAGGGGGGGTCTCCATGCAGCAACTCAGCTGAGGCCTGAGCTTGGCTTGCCCAGCTGCTGACCACAAGGTCAAGGGGCTTATCTTGCCATTTGTTTGGAGGGCACATGAGTCAGGGTCAAGTGGGCTTCCCTGGTGAGGGCATGTGTCACATGGAGTCATTTGTCACTGGGCAACTGTTCACTCTTGCTCCTGCTTTTCTTCTCTGAACCCTAGACTTCGGAGCACACCCTCCATCAAGCCAGCCGAGGCACACTCAACCCCCAATCCTTCTTCACACTGTCCTCTTAGAGCCAGGCTGGCAAATTCCACCACACAGTGAGGACAGAGCCATATGGCTACAGGCTGGGCTTCTCTGCTCCAGGATACCCAGGAGGGCCCCGTGTCCTCACTGGCTAAGAACTGGTGTGCAGCTTCCTCGTGTACCCTCATCCTGCCTGTGGGCGCTGTGCCTGCCACGCGAAGACCCTGAAGCCTGGGTGGGGAAGCGGGCATCAATAAAGTGTTTCTGAGGGTGCTCAGCAGTGTCGTTCCATGGTCTGTGGGGTGCTGACCCATCTGCTCTGTGCTCATCTTGTGCCCTGTGAAGCCTGTCTGACCACAGTGGGAGGTGTAGAGGCTCAGTCCTAGTAGCTCTCTCCTAGATGGACAAAAGTGCTTACCTGGGGGCGAGGTGCTCGCTATATAGAAGCCATCCCTGAAGGCCTGCAATAGCTCTTGGGCTGGATTTGTTCCCTTGACTTTTTGGGCTGTGGGGCCCTGCTATGGCCTGCTATCCACATCGCACCCATGCCAAACACTTCTGATTGGTGTTCTGCACAGGAGACTGCAGGTGGGAGGTTGCCAGGAACCCTACAAAGGTTTTGTGAGCACATGGTGGGACTTGCCTGTGTTTCTGAGGTTTAGCCTCCCTCTCCTGGGACCCCATGGCTTGCAGGAATGGGCCACTGGGAGTCAGGGCTGGCAGGTCTGCTGTGAGCACACTGGGTCTATACAGAGCAGCCTTCTGGTAAAGCTGGCTGATGCCCGCCTTGACTACTTCTTCAGGTGTAAAGCCTGGCCATGTATGTATCAACTTTCACCTGCATTTTGGTACAGTGAATTTTTTCTATTCCTATAACAAGAGGCAGACTTGCTCCTGGTCCTACTCTAGTAATGCAGGTCCTTGAGTACTAGAGCTTACAACCCCAGAAGACCTCCCTCTGCCTGCCTAACTCTAGCCCTTTGGCCTCACCTCTTCCAAGCTCGTCCTGCCTTACCACCAGGTGCTTTGGATTCCTCTCAGGGAGCCTGGGCAGCTGGCTAGCTGCTTGTCTGCCCTCTATTCCAAACCTGGGAGCAGCCCAGGGTGTGGACTGAATGACTGAAGCCCTGTAGTAAAGTTTAGATTATGATGAAAGCTAGAGAGCTTCCAGGTGGGGCCAGCAGGCCACTGGGGAGGCAGGCTATCAGTAGACCTCCAGCGGCAGCTAGGGAGGAGCTGCCACCACCATCCTCTGCAGGAATCAAGTGAGGGTGACCAGGACGCACCCACGATGGACATTTATAAGCATTCTCTTCTCATTTGGGTCCTGTCACCCGCCAGTCTTTGCATTCTTTTCAAATTTCAATAAGATTTCTCTTGAAACAATTTGACTCTGTCCAGATTTGAGTCTTTGTTCCTAAGCACTCGCTTTGCCTGCATTCCTTGAACACTGTCCCATGCATCTTCTTAACTGCAACTCCTAAGATCCCTAAGAAAGTCCTTTTAGTTTCTGAACTTGAATATATATCTAGCTCAGAGTTCAAGATGTTGGGCCATTCTGGGCAAGTGCTTGGAGGACAACAGCTATAGGTTCCAAAGATCCCTAAGAAAGTCCTTTTAGTTTCTGAACTTGAATATATATCTAGCTTAGAGTTCAAGATGTTGGGCCATTCTGGGCAAGTGCTTGGAGGACACCAGCTATAGGTTCCAGTGAGTCATTAACCCTGACCCTGTCAGGGGCCACTTCTGCCAAGGCCACTAGAGCCATCCACTCATTTTGATGGTGGGAGGTGCACTTAGGCAGCATGCTTGGCTCTGGCTCCAGCTGACCCTGCACTGCTGAGCAGCTGGCCCAGCCCAGGTCTTTAGGCTGTCACTGGCTAGGGAAGTGACTTAGCAGGAAGGGCCTGGAATTCACTGTATAGCCCAGGCTGGCCTTAAGTTGGTATGGATCCTCCTGCTTCAGCCTCTGAAGCACACCTGGCCTGGCTCTCATGTCAGAGGAAGTGAAAGATCACGGAGGAGCTGCTGCTCCCAAATCACACACTGGAGCTGGTCTTCCTACAGGGCTGCTTCTGTAAAAATCAAGGTTGCACTTGGCATTCCAGTGAGAGCTAAAGATTGCTCCCATAGTATGTGCAGGCAACAGACCCATAGGCCTGTGAACAGGGCCAATGGTGTAAGGACTTCCATGTATCCAAGGCTGCAGGCCCAAGGCCTGTGCCCCTTTGAAGTTCTGTCCTACACAGGGACCCTACCTGTTCCTGTCAGAAGGGCTGGCCCTGGCATCTGTGTGACAGGCTGGTATGAGTCAGCAAAGGCTGCTCTTCTTGGGCATTTCCTGACCCTCTGGTACAGGACACTGACCCCAGGCTGCATCCCCAACCCCACTGAGCCTGTGCTGGAACCTGAAGTCACCCTCTGTCTAACCCGTAGCAGCCTTAGATGTCACCCCTGCTCTGTCCTGCATGGATGAAATGGGAGTTCCCAAAGGTTAAGTAATTCCCTCAAAGCCACAGATGATGGGCTTGGGGCGCTGGCCTGTGTGCTCACTCTTCTCTGCACTCAGGACCTCACTTATGCCATCTGCCCATAGATGCTGTGGCTAGGTAGACAGTGATTACGGTGTTTTTGCTACTGGGACTTCATGTGCACACTGGCATACCTGTACCTGTGATGGAGCTGTGAGAAGTGACATAAGTCGCAGAGAGTAAGAGTCTGCCGAGTGTGGGTCCTTGGACAGGACTCCTATATTGAGGTCTACCCACCCAGGCCTCAGGGACCATTGCAGAAGAGGGGGCGGAAAGATTATAAGAGCCAAGGAAGAAGTGCATGATCATAGGGAAATAGAGTCCTACAGGAGCCTGGGACTTGCTCATATGGTGTCAGCATGCACAAGACCCATGCAAACTCAAGCAGACAAAAACCCAGCACAGAACTGTGGAAATGAACAGCAAGTTCCAATTTAGTCGAAGAATTATTGGCAGCTGATTACTGCTGGGTGAGGAAGAGCTGATCTTCTTGAAGGGAGGGGCTCTAGATAGGCTGCCTAGGTCCCAGTGGATGAACTTGCACTGAAGGACATCTGGGGACACTAACTTTACATCATAGGCTTTTAACACAAATGACAGAATGTATGAATTCCAGTGGGGAGGCGGTGTATGGGAGGCCAAAAGGGAAGTGGGGAGAAGGGGTATAAAGATGATTTTCTGTATGAAATACACAAAAATTCAATAAAACAAAACAAAAAAAGAAGTGGCCTGGGTCAGCCAGGGTCGCACAGTGAACGAGGCCATTCTGAGTGGGTCACCACCTCTGGTCACATTCAGTCAGGTGAGGAGTTGGCCTGGTGAGGGTGGCCAGTCCAGAGGGCTGGGCTGGGAGAGGAACCTCCATGAGATTCCTGCCACACACTGGCACCTTTGTGGGTCCTGAGTCCAGGTGTTGGGCCTCCCAGGGAGCCAATCTCAGTTCCTTCAACACTAAGAGTCGGGACAGACTGCTCAGTAACAAATTCACTGTGTGGCCTTGGACATTCCCCTCTGGAGCCTCCTTTCCCTCCTTGCAAAATGAGGACAGATGGTAAGAGTGAGGCCAGGGCTACACCGTAGCTGGATCCATCCCTGCCAGCCCTGCCCCAGCCTGTACTCACCGTTCAGTACTGCCTTGAACACTTAGCTCACTGAAAACAGGACAACATGCACACATTCTCTTCAGCCTATTAGACAGCAAATGAGGCAGGACAGTACCAGGGAAACCAGTAAGGGCAGGAAAAAGGAGGGCAGCTTCCCAGGCCAAGTGACTCCCGACACAAAGTGATCCCCAGGAGCCTGCCTCTTGGTGCCCTAGGTTTCTCCAACTGTGCATTTTCTCTTCAAATGTTGCCCATAGAATTCAGCAACCCCTCCTTTCACGTGTGTGTGTGTGTGGGGGGGAGTTGCCCTCAGCAGTGGGTGCTAAATGGCTTAGACCTACAGCAAGGCTGTGGCAACCGCTGCAGTCTGATTGGACAGTCAGTGATGCAGACAGGAGCAAAAGGAAGTTTATTTTTGCCAGAAAGTGGCCCAAGGACAGAGCACTCAAGAGCGCACCTTGTCCCTCTGTAGAGGACAGACACTTCAACCAGGGGCTTTCCCTGGGATACAGCTTCTGTTTTGTCACCACTGCACATGTTGGGTCATTCAATGTGGCCAGCCCACAGGGAAAACGCCAGGGCCTGGAGGCTGCTGTTGTATTTTCTGTCTAGCTACAGTCCACCAGCTCAGGGCATGGCCAGCACACTGCTCTGTGCTGACTTCCACTTCAGTCAAGTGTCAAAACAAAAGCATCTGCAAAGGTAACAGACTGTCCTTAGTATCTCCTGGGTGGGAGGAGCCACCACTGGTTTCTGCAGGGTGGAGTGCAGAGCTATTAGGTGGAAAAGTTAGTAGGCCAAAGGAATGAAGCATGATTTCGGAGTGGACGACATGCGAGGTCTGGAGCTTAGTTACCGCAGCTGGAATAAAAATGGCCCACCCTGGTCCTCAGCCAGTGTTAAAAGCAGCTTTAAACCTAAATGATTTCTCCTTTTCTCACGCCCATTTTTTGCAGTGTTGAGGATTGAACCCAGGGCCTCATGCATGCTAGGCAAGTGCTCTACCACTGAGCTACATCTTCAGCACAAAGCCGGTGATTTCCTAGTCAAGTGTAAAGCAAAATACATACATATATACAGTATATATGCACACACACGCACACACACACACACACACACACACACACATATATGATTTTTTGATATGGGCTCAAGCATAGTATCTTTTGCCCACTAAATTTACCCATTTCAATTTTTCATAGCGCTTTTAAATTTTATAACAATGACATTTCGACTCCACAGAAGCGTACACAAAATACTTTGTTTTTTGAGGCAGGATAGGATCTTGCTACATAGTCCAGGCTGGGCTGGAACTTGTGATCCTTCTGCCTCAGCCTACTGAAGGCTGAAGGTATGCACCACCATCGCTCGGCTTAGCCACACTTTCTTAAATGGAGTGGATTTGCGGTATATCTGAACTCTAGGCTGCTTGCACACATACTGTCCTCTGGGGCCCATAAAGGTGCCACACCTGGTTCTTTGTGGGAAAGATTCACAGCTGGGTTTTCCATCCAACCACAGAACATTAGCAGCACCTGATCACCCTTAGCAGGCGCCAGGAGAGAGACAGCACAGAAGAACCAGCAACCAGAATACACACAGGGCGTCCAGACTCAGACCCAGGAATTACCATGTGACAAGCCTCCTGGGAGTGTGATTTGATTCAATGGGGCTAGGATTACTGATAAATTATGGCTTCATATGCACATAGAAAATGGGCGTTACTGGAAGTGGAAGGACAGCGGCCGGGGAGTCATGAACTCCTTCACCATCTCCTCGGTGACAGCCTTGCGCCGGGTCTGGTGCTCAGCGATCAGAGGCTGCAGGACGTCTATGAGCGTCTTCTTGAGCTCCCCGGTAAGCATGGCTCCGCTGGTGTAATCCTGCCAGGAAGCCGATGCTGTGAGTAGTGGCTCTGTGTACCCCAGCCCTCCCTACCTGACCTTCAGTTCAGTCCATGCCACTTGTGGCCTATGCTGTAAGTATAAGAGTAATCTGGGTCTTAAAGGACAGCCCTCGTAAAATAGCTGAAACCTGGCTCTGACTACAGCTGTGACTGAATGCATCTTACTGAAAAGGTCAATGGGAGCACAATCCTCCCCACCCAGGGAGATGGTCCTCTAAGCACTGAACACAGATGGTCCCTCTTGGCCTAGCTGGCTTCTCTGCAACCTCTGATGACCTTTTCTTGACTGTAAATAAAAGTCTCACTCCTCAAACAGACTGAACAAAGGCCCAAACCAGGTGGCAGCAAACTGGAGAAACTCTTTGTTTTCATTTTCAACTATGTGTGTGTGTCTGTGTGTGGGTATGTGCACATGAGTGCAGGTGCTCAAGGAGGCAGAGGGGTCAGGATCTCTGGGTCTAGGCCACCCAACCTGGGTGCTGGGACTTAAACTCAGGCACTCTGTATTATGCACTCTTGCCAGTTGTGCTGTCTTTCCAACCTCCTGGCATATTTTGTTTTATAAAAGTTCCCATATAAGGGCTGGAGAGATGGCTCAGAGGTTAAGAACACTGACTATTCTTGCAGAAGAACTGGGTTCAAATCCCAGCACCCACATGGCAGCTAACAACTGTCTATAACTCCAGTCCCAGGGGATCCGACAGCCTCTTCTGTCCTCTGTGGACACTGCACAACACGGGTGCACTTACCTACATGCAGGCAATACACACATTACACATAAAATAAAAATAATAACTAAAATATTAAAAAAAAAAGTTCCCATATAAAACCTAAGGCCAAAGCTCCACATTGTCCCAAGCTGCTCACTGAGGGGCTGTGCTGGTACCTAACAGCACCTGGCTGCCAGTCACTGAAATAAACTGCAGCCAACAACCACACAAGCTCACTAGATGTCTAGGTGAGATTGACTGATTGATTGATTCATTCATTCACAGGAGACAGGGTCTCCCAGTAGCCCCAGATAACCTGAAACTTGCCATGTAGACCAGACTGGACTTAATCTCACAGAGATCTGCCAGCTAGGATTAAAGGTGTGCACTATCATACCTGGCAAACTTTGCCAGTATTTTGTTTGTTTTATTGAGACAGGGTCTCACTATGTAGCCCCGGCTGGTCTTGAACTCCCTATGTAGATTAGGCTGGCCTCCAACTTACAAAGATACCTTCCCCTCTGCCTCTCAAGTGCTGGAATTAAAGCCGTGTGCCAGAACACTCAGCTGCCAGTATGTTTGACCTACATCGCAAGACAAACCTTTTCTCATGGTTACTTGTGTGAATTATCTGTTCAAGGAATTCTTCCCACATGGTTATAAAATATCTAAGTGATTCTCTCTCCTTCTCTCTGTCTCTCTCTCCAGCATGTTGCTATGTAGCCCAGGCTGGCCTGGAATTATCAATTCCCCTGCCTCAGCCTCCCAAGTACCTGGGTCTACACAATGAACCACTGTGCCTGGCTTCTACTCAGTCTTCACACCCCATCACATAATGTGCACTTGCTCTGAAGCCCAGGCAACCGAGGAAGCTCCATCAGCACAAGGCCTAGAGCCCTGACTCACCTTTCTGATCTGCTCCAGCCGGTCATCATCTTCAAGGAAGAAGGTCAAGTACATGAAAGACACGTCCACATCACAGTTGCCCCCAAACTGTCTGTGCTCCTCCACAGTGTCTCTTCCTCCAGAAAATGCATGCTTGTTGACCTGTGCAACACAGAGGCCAGTCAGATCTGCTGCCCAGTCTCTGGACATTGTTCAGGGCCCACGGGTGGCAGTTAAATCAATGACTGACTTTGGATTCAGGATCAGAGCAAAGCTGAGGCTCAGGACAGCAGGAGGGCCCTCACCCACCTGCCCCTTCCCACTAGGCCTGGTCTAAGCAGTAGTGGGGCTCATAGTAAAGGACAGGGGAGAACAGCAGATTTGTGCCAACCACACATTGCCCAGTTATAGAATAGTCTGAAAACCCTAGAAGACTGCGCTGAAATCTGGGGAAGAGTCAAAGTCCTCTTCAGAATAAGGAACTGACAGGAAGGATGACAGGTAGTGTCATAGGCGACAGAAGGGCAGTGACCAATCCCAATGTGCAAATGAGCCAAGAGGGTCTTAGAACACAGCTAAGAGGGAAGCTAAGCACACCCCTAAATGTAAGGAGGCAGGAAGGCCTGTAGGCAAGTCTCCACCTAGAAACAAGTCAAGTTTCAAGTGCAGAAACTAAAAAAATGGAGCTGGTAGACCCTTGTTTCAGCACACAGTTACGAGGACTGCTTGAATTCAGAAGTTCTAGACCAGCTTGTGCAATACAGAGAGATACCATTCAAAACAAAAAAGAAGGATTAGCTAGGCGTGGTGACACAAGCCTTTAATCCCAGCACTTGGGAGGCAGAGGCAGGCAGATCTCTGTGAGTTCAAGGCCAGCCTGGTCTACATAGTGAATTCCAGGACAGCTGGGGCTACAGGGAGACCCTGTCTCAAAAAGACACCCTCCCCCCCTCAAAAAAAACCCCAAAACACACACACACGAAGGATTAATGAAAACAGAAACTAACAAAGTGGATTTCAGAAATCACTGAAGAGAACCTTGGAGAAATAAGGCCCATGGGATGAAAATAAAAAGGCCAGTGGAACAGACAAAGCTCTTCCTGCATTCTTTCAATGAACAGGAGAGAAAGCCACTGTCCACACACTGACCTTCTTTTCCTCAATGGAGAAAAGGGTGGGTGGAGTAACAGATTCTAAGCTGATCCATTTGGCAAGTCTCCGTAGTTGAGTCTCAGAGAGGATTACTGAGTGAGTGCTGGCTTGGATCCTCAAGAACCAGGATGAATGCTAGGGGCCAAAGGCACCAGAACAGGATCCTTTATAGGGGGGCACAGGGAAAGCCTGCTGCTGAGGTGCTGGGTAGGGCCTTGTACCAGGGCAGTTAGGTGTCACGTGGTGGGTATGGGGAGGGGCCAGGGGCTGAAATGAAGACTGTCCGGAAGTTTCTTGAGAGGCTCTGGGTTTAATACCCAATACCATCCCCCCAAGAGGATAGAAATAAAAACATTTACACAACCTTCAAAAACTATGGAAATACCAAGCAAATAATAGTAGAAAACTCCTGAACGGCTAGTATTGAACTCTCCTAGGGTCTAAGTGCCCTTGGGATAGTGCTGCTGGGGTCCTGCTGTTAGGCCAGGTCAGGTGTGGCCTGGCAGGGGAAGAAGCTCTAGGTTCTGAGAGTCATTTGACATGGTGTCCAGCAGGCTGGCTGGGGAGGCAGCTCAGTGGCAGATTGCATGCATGAGGCCCCGGTTCCATCCCCAGGTCTGAAAAATCAACAACAACTAAGGGTGTTGAAGGGTCCCTGGGCAGTTCTCTGATCTGGTCTGAGAGGAGGTGGAGAAGAGTTGTCCAGCAGTTGCCAAGACATACATGTCCATATGTGGAGCCCTCACTCAGTGGCACACAGCATAGTGCTATAAATGGTGGCCGTTACAGTTATGACAAATATCTTATCCCTAGTCACCAAGGGACCTCTGTCATTTCCTTCCTCTCATCAGTGAAGAAAGTGAGTGAGTGAGGCTCAGAGTTTCCGGAACCTGCTTCATATGGTGGGAGTGGCTTGTGTTGGCTTAACGTGGGAGCTAAAAAGTCCTAGTGCTGCTGGGAAACTAGTCTGTGTGGCCCGACTTATAGGAAACTCATAGAAACATGGACTTGTACGGAACAACGGAAGAGCAGCCTTCATGGTGGGGTTCCAGAAGGCCATCATCAGGGCCTAAGATGATGGAAGTGATGAGACAGCCAAACCAAACTGACTCCCAGGGCCAGAAAAATGCCAAGTCTGATGACCTGAATTCAACACCCAAGGCTTACATGGTGGAAAGTTACATTCTTGAAAGTTGTCCTCTGACCTTCATACATGTGCCATGGCACACATACACACACACACACACACACACACACACTCTTAAATAAAAATAAATCCTTTTTTTTAAATGAGTCTTTAAGGCCAGCCTGGTCTACATAGTGAATTCCAGGACAGCTGGGGCTACAGGGAGACCCTGTCTCAAAAAGACACCCTCCCCCCCCAAAAAAAACCCCCAAAACACACACACACGAAGGATTAATGAAAACAGAAACTAACAAAGTGGATTTCAGAAATCACTGAAGAGAACCTTGGAGAAATAAGGCCCATGGGATGAAAATAAAAAGGCCAGTGGAACAGACAAAGCTCTTCCTGCATTCTTTCAATGAACAGGAGAGAAAGCCATTGTCCACACACTGACCTTCTTTTCCTCAATGGAGAAAAGGGTGGGTGGAGTAACAGATTCTAAGCTGATCCATTTGGCAAGTCTCCGTAGTTGAGTCTCAGAGAGGATTACTGAGTGAGTGCTGGCTTGGATCCTCAAGAACCAGGATGAATGCTAGGGGCCAAAGGCACCAGAACAGGATCCTTTATAGGGGGGCACAGGGAAAGCCTGCTGCTGAGGTGCTGGGTAGGGCCTTGTACCAGGGCAGTTAGGTGTCATGTGGTGGGTATGGGGAGGGGCCAGGGGCTGAAATGAAAACTGTCCGGAAGTTTCTTGAGAGGCTCTGGGTTTAATACCCAATACCATCCCCCCAAGAGGATAGAAATAAAAACAACATTTACACAACCTTCAAAAACTATGGAAATACCAAGCAAATAATAGTAGAAAACTCCTGAACGGCTAGTATTGAACTCTCCTAGGGTCTAAGTGCCCTTGGGATAGTGCTGCTGGGGTCCTGCTGTTAGGCCAGGTCAGGTGTGGCCTGGCAGGGGAAGAAGCTCTAGGTTCTGAGAGTCATTTGACATGGTGTCCAGCAGGCTGGCTGGGGAGGCAGCTCAGTGGCAGATTGCATGCATGAGGCCCCGGTTCCATCCCCAGGTCTGAAAAATCAACAACAACTAAGGGTGTTGAAGGGTCCCTGGGCAGTTCTCTGATCTGGTCTGAGAGGAGGTGGAGAAGAGTTGTCCAGCAGTTGCCAAGACATACATGTCCATATGTGGAGCCCTCACTCAGTGGCACACAGCATAGTGCTATAAATGGTGGCCGTTACAGTTATGACAAATATCTTATCCCTAGTCACCAAGGGACCTCTGTCATTTCCTTCCTCTCATCAGTGAAGAAAGTGAGTGAGTGAGGCTCAGAGTTTCCGGAACCTGCTTCATATGGTGGGAGTGGCTTGTGTTGGCTTAATGTGGGAGCTAAAAAGTCCTAGTGCTGCTGGAAAACTAGTCTGTGTGGCCCGACTTATAGGAAACTCATAGAAACATGGACTTGTACGGAACAACGGAAGAGCAGCCTTCATGGTGGGGTTCCAGAAGGCCATCATCAGGGCCTAAGATGATGGAAGTGATGAGACAGCCAAACCAAACTGACTCCCAGGGCCAGAAAAATGCCAAGTCTGATGACCTGAATTCAACACCCAAGGCTTACATGGTGGAAAGTTACATTCTTGAAAGTTGTCCTCTGACCTTCATACATGTGCCATGGCACACATACACACACACACACACACACACTCTTAAATAAATGTAAACTGAAAATAAATGAATGACTAAACTGAGCAGGTTGAGTGCACTAATTGGTTGAAAGGCTAGGACTTGAAATACCAGATTCTCAAAGCCAGGCAGCTCCAGTGGCAACCCACCAGACAGCAGAGCCTGCCTGAAGGAATGCTCAGACTCCAGGGCACCAGGAGGGCACTGGGCTCTGGGAGTAGGCACACGTCAGGAATGGGCAACCAGCTCAAGGACGCATGCAGGCGGGAGAGGCTCTGCATTAACAGCACCGCGGTGGGAGGCCCCTCGTGTTGGTCCAGAAGAGGTACATCCTACTTTATGCTGCACCATCCAACTACAGTTTTTATATGGGACATTGGTGTAATTTCTGCCTTAAGTCTGAGAAGCCAGGAAGACTTTCCACCCTGCAAACACTGCCTGGACAGCTGAGATATTCTCCTGAGTGACAGGAACATGTTTTGTCAGAATATTTTGTCCTGGTACAAAGTTCCTAAAACGTGGGAATCTTACATTCTCTTGGTGCAAAAGGGCTAAGTTTCCAGGTTGCTGACTCATGGAATTGCTGGAGATCAGTGTGTCTGGAGATTTGGGAATCTCAGCATCCCTCCACAGGTCACACACCCTCCAGGCCCGCCCCTCCACTCATCACATACCCTCCACATCGGCCCCTCCACAGGTCACACACCTTCCACTCCAGCCCCTCCACAGGTCACATACCCTCCAACCCTTGGCCTTTCCACTCTTTATGTAGCTGGTTGCTTATGTCCTTTATAATACACAGATGAAGGTATTTCCCTCAGTTCTGTGAGCTGTTCCAGCAAATTACTCAAACTTGAGAAGAGGTGGTAGAAACTGTGGTGCATAGATGGTCAGTCAGAAATATGGATGACATAGCCTTGTAGCTGGCATGAGAAGTGGGGGCTGTCCAGTCTTGGGGCCCGAGGCCTCAATGTGTGAGTACTGCACTCTCTAGGGAGAGAGCATCAGAACTGAGTTGAGCAGCAAGACACCAACTTGTTAGTATCTGCTGAGGAGACCTGCTTGGTAGGGCACAGAAGTGCTCTGTGTTGAGGGGGGAGGAAGACAGTTTGCCTTGCTGTCCTGCAGGCCCAGATAATCAGGGATACCTGATTGTTGGCAGCTGTGTTAATCGGAGGCTGGACTTTCTTATTTTAAGGTGGATGCTGTCACCAGTGTCTTGGCCCACCTCTGGGCTGTGGATATTCTGTCTGCAGCTGAGGTGGGCAAGGGGATTTGGAGAGGGCCTAGCCTGCCCTAGGGGCTAACCTGTGGCCCTGACCTCCAAAGGCTTGTGTGGTGTGGTTCTGATCTCATGCACTCCTTAACCAGGGCCTCTCCTAGTTCTAGGCAAACAAAAAGTACTTCAGAGTCACAGATGTTTAAAACACAACTTCTCAAAAACAGGACAGCTAGCCGCCCCATCCCCTCTTCCCCTTCTACTCTTTGCCCTTGGGAAATTTCAGACAAAAGCAAAAGAGAAAGAAAAATCCCTGATTATACCAGTTCCCAAGGTAGTGCGGGGAGGACTGGCAGAGGCTACTTCCTGAAGATCTGGATGTGAAAAGTCCCCATCGTCAATCAGAATCTGCTTAGGACTTTCCAGAAGGCTTGGGGGCCTGGCAGAGACTCTAACCATTGTATATATAACAGGCCTCAAATATGGTTCCTCTCACTCCACTGCAACCTTGCAACCCATAAACACATACTTGGATGCAAAGGAAATGTCAGAGATCATGTAATCACAAGGGGCTTACATACAATGGCAGCTCAGCACCAAGCAACAGAACTGGGCTCTAAAGATGCAGCCGTACAAGCTCATTTCTAGTTCTAGTTCCCTAGTGACCTGCAATATTTACCAAGTACCCATAGCTGCCAGCAGGACACAGCTGGACAGGGCTGTCCTGTCGAAGAGTGCTTCCCAATTCTGTCTCCAGAGAAACACTGCTCCATGGCAGGTGCTTTGTACTGGCTTCACTGGTCCTCTCTGCCTCCTAGCTCTCCCCTTCAAAACCAATAGTAGAAAAAAACAAAACAAAACAGGGTTGGGGAGGGGACCTTGGGTCTAGTGGCACAGGCCTTTAATCCCAGCCCTTGGGAGGCAGAAGCAGGTGGATTTGGTAATTTAAAGCCACATGGTCTATATAGGGAGTTCCAAGTGAACCAGGGCTACATGGTAAGATCCTATCTCAAAAACAAAAAACAAAAAACCCCTCAAACAACCAACCAACCATGCTATTAACTCCCAGGGAGAACGAAATTCGGCAAACATAAGCAAGGGAACTGGCCCTGCCTCATCTAGTGCTCAGAGAAGAAAATCATATTTTTTTTGACAACAGCTTCATTAATTATGAGTTTAGAGGAAACTGTCAAGACTTTGCTTCTACAACAAAATGTTGCTAAGAGAGGCAGAGAGACAAAAGGAAAAAGAAAATGGATGGGGCTGGGGCGATGGCCCAGTGGGTAAGAGCACTGGCTACTCTTGCAGAAGACCCAAGTTCGGATCCCAGCACCCACATGGTGACTAACAACAGCCCATAATTCCAGTTCCAGGGGGATCTGGTGCCCTGTTCTGACCTCTGTGAGCATTGCAAACATGGGTGCGCTTATACACATGCAGGCAATATACTCATACATGTAAAAATAATTAAAAAAAATTTTAATAAAAAGAGAATAAACTTTCTTAGTTGTTTATTGTTTTTCAATTCTCTACATTTGAGACAGGGTCTCCCTGTAGCCCCAGCTGGCCTGGAACTCACTATGTAGATCAGGCTGGCCTTGAACTCACAGAGATCTGCCTGCCTCTGCCTCTCAAGTGCTAGGACTAAAGGTTTGTACCACCACACCCGGCCAGGTTTTTACCTAAATGAAAGGGAGCACAAACTTACCAAACAAAAATCCAAATCACGCTGGAGAGATGGCTCAGTGGTTAAGAGGACTGGCTCCTTTTCCACAGAACCTGCTTTAGGTTCCCAGCACCCATATGGTGGCTAACAACTATCCAGTTCCAAGGGATGTGACATCTTCTGGCCTCCATGGGCTTTGGACAACATGGGCGCTCTTACATACATATAGGCAAAACACTCATACATTAAGTCAAAAACAAATTTCCCAAACACTGAAAACCATAGGCCCAAATCTCAAATCTATTTTTGTTGCTCTCTGGGAAGTGGGCCTGGCTCCCTCTGGTTATACAGGAGACAGGTGGTGACTTGTGTGCAATGCATACTACGTCCTATGTGCCTCCTGCCTCTCCCAGGCTTTCTGCCCCCACAGGTGGCCCTTGCTGGGGCACTGCTCACCTTGGTCTTGATCTGCTTGGCCGTGTCGGTGAGGAAAATGGAGGAGTTGGGGTCACTAGCACTCATCTTGGTCTGGGCCCCCTGCAGGGCAGGGAAGAAGGTTGAGTGCAGCAAGGCAGGTTTGGGATGGCCGATCCTGGGGGCCACGTCCCTTGCCATCCTAAAGTAAGGATCCTGGGGGAGAAGACTTGGCTGAGAAAGCTGGAACAAATGGCCAGGTTCTGGCCAGTGAGCAGCCCAAGGGGCCACACTCCTTGGGTGCTGGAGCTTCTGGTCAGTTTCAAACTGCCCCTTCTTCTTCCGACACTTCTTACCACCCCTCCCCTACCTTGAAGAGAGTCCTAAAAACCACGACCAGCCCCATTTCCAGAAGCTCACTCTGCCTTCCTACCTGGTCAATGGCACATGGGATGAGGCACTGGATATCCGTCCTGTCTCGGAAGATCTGTGGGAAGGAGTTGCTGAATGATGGTGCAGCCTGGACAGCAGGAAAACTGATCTTTCCTGAAAGACAGAGAACACGCTCTTAAGTGTTATGCTGACTACTGCTTTGGGAAACTAACCCAGTTAGAAGAATCAACAATAGGTTTCCTCCCCAGTGCAAAGGTAGTAACTAAAGAGAGCCTGAAAACAGAGAGGTAGAGAAGAAAGTCTGCAGCCCCAGGCTGGGTACCTCCTATCAGTTTCCCCTCTGCAGTTTGCCCAGCGTCCTTAGCAGTTTGTACCTAGCCTCCAAGGCCACCAGCACCACCATCGAGGGCACAGGGCTGCAGTGGCTGGTTCCTAGAACTATGTCAGGCCTTCCAGGAGCTTGCAATGCTCCATAGCTCCACTACCAGGCACCTTTCCACCTTACAAATGTGCACATTCAGGCTCAGGGGGTTGATGTGGTTTGCCACAGCTGGCATACAGTAGTGAGTGGCTGGTCCAGGGTTCAAACCCGGTGTCAGGGAAGGGGTGGGCAGCTGCTCTACACTCAATGCTGCTTTCCTAACTGTTCAACACCTCTGCTGTGGTTCCAAAGCAGAGTTCATGTTCCAATTGCTGGGAATGCATTTGAGTGAACCATCAAAGAAAACAAAAGATGAGAGGATGGGACAGGACACAGGGACCAAAAGGCCCAGGCACAAGCCTTAAGCTTATTAAGAGTCTACAAAGGTTAACACATTAGAATAACAGAGATGTGCAGAGGACATAAACTTGTCCCTAAGCAAGCAAATACTGTGCATATCAGTGGGGGCAGAGCCACAGGGGAGCAAGGAGGGGCACAAAGGACAGTTATTCAAACCCTTTATCTTGTGAGTGGAGAAACCTGGGCCCAGGGAAGTCTCCCACCAGTAAGCAGCAGATCCACCAACCCTCTTGCAACTCTCCTGGGCTCTACTAGATCTCAGAGTGACTGGGGTCACTCCAGCAGGTGAAGAACTCCAAAGTCAGCTTTACCTCTTTCTTCTAAACCCTAAAGTAAGCAACTGAGGAGAGGAGAGACTTACACCCCCAAGTACAGACAAGTAACAGTGCCAGCTCAAGCTTTGGGGAGCACCCACCTTCGAGTGTCTTATCTGGGGTGCTGACCTACAATGTGAACATCTCAGAGACACCCCAAGTCCCTGGGCCAGACGCTTTAAAGTTCTGATACTTGGGCTGGGGTGTGACATTTTCTTTACTATGTGTGAGGCCTTGGATTCTGTTTCTAGGCACACACAGGCGTGCACACAGACACACACAGCAGCAACTTTAGGCCAGGCTCTGGTGCTGCTGCTTCACAACTCTGTCAGTACCAGTTTCCCTCTTCTGTGCTCTGCCTGTCTTACTGGGGGAGAGGGGTCCACAGGCAGCAACAGCCCCTTACCAATGCAATCACTGTCGGTGAAGCCGAAAATGCCTTTCACTTGGTTGAAAGTGACATGCTTCTGAATCTTCACCACATTCTTGTAGAAGCCTGGGCTCTGCCTGCAGAGGAGCAGAATCACACCTGAGCTAGAGGGCAGCCACCATGGAGGACGAAGCAGCAGTGGCTAGACAGGTATCAGTGAGATGTGGCAAGGATCGGCACCAAGCCACACATGCTGGGGACCACATATGGTCAACAAATATACACTAGGAAAGTGTGGAGAAGCCATGTCCTAGTTTGTTCTTCATTGCCGTGACAAAATACTCTGACCACTACCAACTTGGGGAGGAAAGGGTTTATTTGTCTTATATCTCCCAGGTCACAGTTCATCAGGGAGCCCAAGGTAGGAACTCAGGGCAGGAACCTGGAGGCAGGAGCTGGAGCACAGGCCATGGAGGAACGCTGCTTACTGGCTTGCTCCCCTGGCCCCTGCTCAGCCTGCTTTCTTATGCAATACAGGCCCACCTGCCCAGGGGTGGCACCACTCACAGTGGACTGGGCCCTCCCACCTCTCTCATCAAGAAGATGCCCCTCAGACATGGCCACAGGCCAGTCCTATGGAGGCAGTTCGCTAACTGAGGATCCCTCAATCCAGGTGTGTCAAGTTGACACTAAAGCTATCAGGCACAAGCCACCAGTAGGAAGTCACCTGTGGCAGCTACACCTCCACCTGTGGAGCTGACCAAGACAGGTAGAAACTAGCTCTGTGAAGTAAACAAGAGGTAGACCTGCAAATGAGGCCAGGAGCAGAGGGCAGGGCAGACAGGGGATGTGCAAATCTTGCTGGTCAAGGCCCAGAGTGCTGTGGAGCTCAAGGGAAGAAGCCCCAGGACCACCTGCTGACACAATGTGATAAGAGACATATGTGCCCTGCTAGATGACGTGCACAGGAGCTGCAGGCACATCAGAGTGCTTGCCTCAGTGCAACCCAGCAACTGGACATTGCTTCTCGGCACTGCAGGGTATCCTGTCATTTGGGCAGGACTGGCCCAGTGGCCAGCAACAGGAGTGGGCCCCATTGGCTGGTGTGAGCAACACGATTCTTTTCTGGATGGTGATGGGTGTGAATATACCCAGATCTATGGTAACCATTGTTACAGAGGCGGACAATCAGAATGGCTTCTTACACTGTCCTGCTGACTGTTCTCTCCAGGCTGATCCCGTGCCAGGAGCTTGATTGAATGCTGAAATTTAACTACCACTGTAACAGCATTAAGGGGTGGGGGCTTTAAGAAGTGATTAGGTCACAGGGACACTGCCCTTGTGAGTGGAATAAAGCTATTATTAATGGGCTCATTGCTTACCGCACCCCCACCTCTACTCTCCCCACTTTTCCTCTTCATTTCAAGAGTTTGACCTTTTGTCTTCAGCTAGGCTGAAGCTAACATAGGCTCTTGCCAGATACCACACTTTTGGACTGAAAGTTGGGTAACATAAAATGTCTTTATCAATCACGGAGCATCTATTCTTCTATCGCAGCAGAAAAGGACTGGGCATCATAGGACATGGTACACAGTGATTGCTCTGCCCCTCTGGGGCAGCAGCTGCTTCCATTTTCAGACGAGACTGAAGCTCAAGGCTCAGGGTCACGATCATAGGCCCTGTGCCCACAGGAGCTACTAGTACCTTCCTTATCTTGTCACAGCTCTAAAGAGCTCAGACTTGGCTAGGATTTAGAGCTCCTGAGTACCTCTGGGCAGGGGGAGGTAAGGTCAGGAACACAGGACACTGCAGTCTATGTGGGCGCAAAGTTGGAAGTGGGCCTTCTCTGTGGCTTCTACTTAGTAGCCAGCAGAGGTCCAGGCCCCAGGGAGGCATGGCAAGCAGGGCCAGGGCAGGAGCACTCCACATCTGGTCAAATGCTCAGCAGAGTAAGACAGCAGTGCCACAACTGCTGGGAAGACATCCCTGTCTTCTGCTGGGATGGGAACCAGCCTGTCACAGGGGCCTTCTGGGGGCAGCAACAGCCTCAGACACTCACACTGGGGAGAATAGCTGCTGCTACCACCGGGGAGACAGGTGAAGGCTCCATACGTCCTTTGGGTCAAGAAAACTGAACTCAGATCACCCAGCACACTGGCCTTCTAGCTGGGTCATGCTGCACAATAGGGACCTAGTCCCATGAGAATGGAAGCCACAGTCTTCCCAGTGGAAGACAGACCCACCAGTGCCTGACACTGCACATAAACAACAGGTACACCCACTGTGACAGCTTGGTGAACAGCTGTACTGGAAAGACTGCCCCCTGCACAGGGTGCAGATTGGAAGAGGCTTAGATGGCGACCTTGTTGAGGCCTGCTAGGTGCCAGGCACTGCTTGAAACACTCTATATACATTAACTTGGTCAGCACCCACAAACCTGGCAGCATGGACCACTACCACTATCTTTACTTTCACCCCCTCCCTGTCCTCCTGACACCATCATCTCACTGTCACTACAGGACTGGTTATCACCTGATTATCTGATTCCTCATCAGAGGCTAAACTTCAGGGTTAGGTGAGCAGGGCAGTAGTAGAGCACTTGCTCTTAGTTCCATGTCCAACATCAAAGAAAGAAAAATGAAACAGAACAAAACTTTTGGGTAACTTGTGTCTAGCTGTAGCTGGGGTGACTGGTTTGTTCCTTGCTGGACCAGAACCAGCATGGCATGTATTAGATGCTCCATAAATTATCTGTGGAATAAAGGAACTGAGTAAGTGCTTCATTTGTGCAGGTCCCACTGAGGAAGGCAGTGAGGACGAACCCAGGTGGAGCAGCACACTCACTGTGCTGCCCCTGACTAGCTCCACATCCCCTAGGTCCCCCATGCCACAGGAAAACAGAGGTTGGGAGATATAGGGACTTCCCAAGAGAATAAGACCAAGTGGGGGCAGAGCTGGGGTTGGAACACAAGCTTTCATCCCTTGCAGCCCTCCTGGCAAGAAGCCAGGAGGGTACATGCAGGAGGCAGGGAGGCCATGCAGACTTCTTCCCTCCAAGGTAAGAGCAGCAGCCGGCTAGCTTCCTTGTATTTGAACACCAAAGGACCAATAGGTTGGTTAGGTCAAAGATAGATTATAGGTTACATTCAAGAAGGAAAGAAAAATAGTCAAGTGTTTGACGGATTCTTGCTGGGTGTGGTGGTGCATGCTTGCAGTTGTAACCCCTAGCATTTGGGATTCAAGGCCAGTACAAGCTACATAATGAGAGCTCAACTCAAAAACAAAAACAGAGTGGGGGGGGCAGGGGGGGCGGTGGAGGTGCACACCTTTAATCCCAGCACTCAGGAGGAAGCCAGCCTGGTCTATATAGTGAGTTCCAGGCCAGGGGGCTACAGGAAGACCCTGTCTCAAAAAGATTAAAAAAAAAAAAACACCAAAACCAAAACAACAACAACAAAACCAACCCCCCCGAAAACAAACAAAAGGGGGCGGTGGTGGTGCACACCTTTAATCCCAGCACTCAGGAGGAAGCCAGCCTGGTCTATATAGTGAGTTCCAGGCCAGCTGGGGCTACAGGAAGACCCTGTCTCAAAAAAATAAAAAAAAAAAAAACACCAAAACCAAAACAACAACAACAAAACCAACCCCCCCGAAAACAAACAAAAACCCAAACCAGAAAACAATATTATAAACAAAAACACCCAGATGGGGTTGAAAGTTCTTACTGGATCAAGGCAGAGGATAGTCAGGGTCGAGACCAACAGAGACAAATGCTCCACACAAAATGTGTTGATGGGGCTGGGCACAGGGTGTGGACTGCTCACTGCCCCACCATTCATCAATTACACAGCCATCTTTGATAGACTTGCTAGGTATTTGTTCCTTTCTGGCCACTGACAGCTGAGTTCAAGGAGGCAGAACTTGGCTTAGCTTCTGTATGTTTGCAGGGCCAGGAAACACCTGCCCCAGAGTACACAGATGCAGGGAACTATGTGTTTGACCCACTCACTGGGCTTCCTGCATCAGATGTGTAGAAGAGGGCAAGGGACAAGAAACAGGCATCTCTATTGGGCTGTAGGGAGGAAATAAAAAGCTTCAGGATAACACTGTTTGGAGGAAAAGTGATGGAGTTAGTCACATGAAAATGATGGGCTCAGCTCAGAGGAGAGCATTGTGTTTGTACAGGTGAGGGATGTGGGACTGTAAATTGTTCCATTGAGTTAGAGGTGGCAGAGATGCTGAAGGGAACACAGGGACCAAATCACAGGAGCTGGTGTGCTAAGAGTGTTCTTTGTTTTGTCCGATGACAACTCGCTGGGGAAGGCATACGGGTGGGAGACAAGACAAGGGGGGCTGGAGTAGGAGGTAAGATGCTGCACAATACCATTTGCTGAGTGCATGCCTACTGTCTCAGCTACTTGGGAGACTGAGGCAAGAGGATCACCTGAGCCCAGGGGTTCAAGGCCACCTAAGCGACACATTGAGAGTAACTCTAAAACAAACCACGTCAGTCACTGTGCCCTGTCAGCAGCCTGGCCATAAGAGAAAGAGCAAAAGCCAGCGTCTGTCTGTGCTGAGGTTCAAACACTTGCACAGGCCATTCTAAGGAATAAGATGAGAGCAATGATGTACAGGCCATGGGAATGATCAGACTGGTGACACCTATGTTCCTACATGGCCACTGAACAGATGTGTCAGATATTGGATATAGATCTATTTAAATTCTTTCAAGGATAGCATAATCTCTATATTCACATGGCACAACTGAAAAAAGTCTGACAGGTAAAATTAAAAAATTATTTTGTTTGGATTGGAAGTAGCGGCCCACACCTTTAATTCTAGCACTTGGGACTCAGAGGCAGGCAGATCTCTGTAAGTCTGAGGCTAGCCTGGTCTATATAACAAGTTTTAGGCCAGATGTGCCTGCCTCTGCCTCCCAAATGCTGGGATTAAAGGTGTGCTCCATCACACCTGACTTTAATCACATTCTTATTTTAATTTTTAAAATATATTTATTATTTTTATTTTTATGTGTATGAGTGTATATAGCCTGCATGTATGTTAGTGCACCCATGTCGTGCAATGCTGTGGAGGTCAGAAGAGGGTGTCGGAATCCCTGGAACTGGAGATAAGGATGGTTTGTAGCTGCCATGTGGGTGCTAGGAATCAAACCTGGGTCCTCTGCAAGAGCAGTCAGTGCTCTTAACTGCTAAGCCATCTTTCCAGCCCCTTATTTTAATTTTATAACAATGTTTGCATGTGTATAAGTGCACCTGTGTTGTACAGTGCTCATGGAGGACAGAAGAGAGCATCGGATCCTCTGGAACTGGAGTTGTTAACTGCCATATGGGTGCTGGGATTTGAACTTGGGTCTCCGGTAAAAACAGCCAGTACTCTTAACCCCTGAGCCATCTCTCCAGTCCCTTCAATAACATTCTATGATGGCTGACTGAAATCTCAGTCCCTCCTTCCCTCCTTTTCCCTCCATCTCCCTTGCCCTTTGTTTCTTTTGCCAAGGTCTTGTTATGTAGCCCTGGGCTGGCCTTGAACTCCTGAAACTCCTGATTCTGCTGCTTTAGCCTCCTGAGTACATGAGACGGTAGGTACACGTCACATACCAGCTTCAAAGTTTTCTTTTTTCTTTTTTAAATTTTATTTATTATTTTTACTTTATGTGTATGCGTGTATTGCCTGCATGTAGGTAAGTACACCCATGTTGTACAATGCCCAAGGAGGACAGAAGAGGCTGTCAGATCCCCTGGGACTGGAGTTACAGACAGCTGTTAGCTGACATGTGGGTCCTGGGATTTGAACCTGGGTCTTCTGCAAGAACAACCAGTGCTTTCAACCACTGAGCCATCTCTCCATCCCCCTCAAGCTTTATTTTTCTAACATATTTCTTGGTAATCTTTTCAGATGAAGTCCAAGTTCAAGGATTTTCAGAATGAAGTGCGCTAACTTAAAGATAACTAGACTTTACTGTAGGCGGTGTCTAACCAGTGGGACTCTGTCAGACTGGCTGTCCTGAGAGGACTACACCACAGAAGTACTTCATGATGACAGCTGAGGGGGACAACACCCTGGGACACCATCAGGACATGCTTGGGCATTTATCTAGCATTGCTGTAAATACAATTATAGTGGTAGCAGTTGTGTTTCACATTACTTAACCCTTTCCATGCATATATACAGCTTTCTACTTTCAAAATTATTGGTAAATAAAAGCAATCCACCAGATGATAGCAGGAAGATAAACATTTGCCAGGCCATAACCATCTTGAACACTTCCGATGCGGTCAGGATGTCTGCATCTACTTTTTCAGAAGGCAGCCAAGTGCTTATTCCTTACCCCATGTACTCAAGGTCAGAGAAGATGAATGTCTTGTTGATGTCAAAGCCGCAGGCGATGATGTCCTTGACATTCTCCACGGTGTAGCTATGTGCCTGGTCCAGGCTCAGGTCTTTCCACAGGTACTTCTCATCATCAGACATTTGGACGACCAAGGGCACACTGAACACATCCTGCAGCCACCTATGAAACACAGATGGCAGCACATTTGAACACGGCCTGGGCCACCCAGGGAACACAGGAGAATGCAGACATCTTGTCCCCAAGGAAGAATGCCACTTCATATGTGAGCACATAGATCCTACTTCTTAGCTGTGAAACTGCAGGATCTTACCATGTCACAACCCAACTGCTGAGAAATGGCCAGCACACTGCTTAAGAGTGCATGCTGCCAGGCTCTGTGCCGAGTACTTCTATGTACTTTGTTTTGAAGCCTTCACTCATTTTTCCGGGTGGGAGTCATCCAGTTTAGGCTGCAGTGGTCCCCAAGTGGGAAGGACATGGAGCAACAAGAGGGGGGACAGCACTGGCTGATTCCAAGGTGGTGGTCTCTCATCACACCTTGCTCCTCCAGAGTGAGCCCAGGAGCAAACGTGGTACACTGAGGCCCTGACGGTGCCAATGTCCTGACATTCTGGAGCTCGGCATGCAGGAAGCAGACTTGTCTTTCAAGACACTCTGAGAGGGGCTGGAGAGAGGGCTCAGTGGTTAAGAGCACTGACTGCTCTTGCAGAGGACCCGGGTTCAGTTCCTAGCACCCATGTGACGGCTACGAACCGTCTTTAACTCCAGTTCCAAGGGAATCCGAAGCCCTCTTCTGACCTCCAAGGCATTATACGACACGGGTGCACTCACATACATGCAGTAAATACACTCACATACATAAAATAAAATATAAAAAAAATAAAATAAGACTGCGACCAGCCTTCTTGGTTCACTAAGTGACAAGTCCCATGAGGCAATACTTACTTTGTGAAAATAAAGGGGACGAGATGACCCACGTGCATTGCTTCAGAAGAGGGGCCCCTGCCCGTGTACAGATAGAATGGTTTCTTATTTTCATAGGCATCGAGGATTTGATTCATGTCTCTAATGGAAACAAGAGGAAAAAAGTGATTTTTCTGGAGAAAGTATCAGAGCACCAAATAAAGCTCATTTGGAATCTAGACATGAAGACAGGCAAGGCGGCAGGGACGGTAGTGGAGTCATTAACTTGGTGCCCATGACAGCAGCTACTGAAGCGGTTTCTCCTGAGAATAATTGTTTTGATAGGTCAAGACATTGAAAGCTTGGAATAAAAGGTTTAAAAGATGAACATGGCTGAGTGGCTGTTGGTACTTTTTTGGAGTTACTCCAACGATCACAACATATATGCACTTCCCTAGGGGACAGGACACTAAACCAACAACACATCACCCAGTCCTGAGACTGCACACACCTAGCCCAGGAGGACCTCAGGGTTCCATTCTGGCCTGGCAGTTCAGGATGAAGGTCCCAGCTGGAGCTCTGGCTTAGCAACTTAGGCCAGCCTGAGATTTGGGTCTTCCTCCGAGAACCATTCCAGAGCTATCATTTCTCCTTCAGGCTGAGGGCACAAACAGTGCATGCCAGGATCCTCCCTGTTGCTGTGACTGGTATCACCTGGCATAGCTGCTTCTGTCTGAAGATGCTAAGATCTGAGGTGGTATCTGGGAATTTTTTTTGTGTGTGTATGTGTGCATGTGTGTGTAAATGTGTGTGGAGGCCAAAGGTCAACCTCAGGTGTTGAGCTATCCATCTTGATTTTTGAAACAGTTTCTCACTGGGATCTAGGGTTCACTAATTAGGCTAGGCTGAGTGACTAGTGAGCTCCAGGGACCTACTGGTCTCTGTTGTCCCGGCATTGGGATTACAAGCACACATGGCCACTCCTGGTTTACTACATGGTTTCTAGATACTGAACTTGGGTCCTCATGCCGTCCTCCCTGCCCAGAGCTTGTGTTCTTAATAAGCTCTCAAGGGGATTCTGATTTTTAGCAAGGTGTTGAGACCAACCAACACTCCAGGGTGTGGACATTCTTTGTTTCTGGGTAAATGTCCCAAATAAGAAAGGAATAAGAACCTTTCTGACAGGAGAGTCTAGATAACAGTACTCAGACACTTACTTGGGAGGTGGCGGCAGAAGAATCAGGAGTTCAAGGTTAGCCTCAGCTACATGGTGAGTGTTAAGTCAGCCTGGACCAATGAGCCCCTGCCCCAACAAACAAACAAATGAAAGAATAAACACACAGCATTCTAACAGTGACCTCTCTCATGACCCAAGCCAAAGGTCACAGTGCTGGTCTCTGGATTTTGGCTTACAGGTATTGTGTGTTTTGTGCTTTTTTTGTAGGCAGGGTCTATGTAGCTTAGGTTGGTCTTGAACCCAGTATGTGGTGGAGGATGACTGTGAACTCATTTGCCTGCTGTTTTACCTAAGTGCTAGGATTGTAGGTGTGTACCACCATACCCAACTTGCTTCTTGCTTTGAGACAGGTTCTTGCAATGTAGTCAAAGGTACTCTTGAAATCCTCTCCTGTCTGTCCCTTTGGAGTGCTGTGATCCAAGGAAAAGGACATTACAAACTCATACTCGTGCTGAGTTTTGAATGGTGTTTTTGAGATGAAGAAGAGGTCTTTCTTTCTCTTAACTCCTCCAATTAAACTTCTATGGGCACATGAAGAGAGAAAACTCCAGTTGTCCCATGAGTTGCTTTTCATGTGGTCACAGGCCATACATATAGAGGTCATTATGGCAAGATGTTCCTGCTTGACTGAGGCCACCTGCACACCCTTCAGTCCAGCTTCACTGACTAGGCAGCTAGGTAGGTCCTCTCAAACTCGAGAGTGAATGCCTCATGTCCTACCCTTCCCTGAGCTACTACACCAAAGAAAATGGTCACAAGGACAGTGAAAACTGGACAATGTCATGAGAAAAAGTTTTAAGATCAATGACATTAGGCTGGGGAGATGGTTCAGTGGGTAAAAGCACTTGTGCCCAAGCCTGACAACCTGAGTTTGATCCCTGGATCCACTCAGGAAAGGAGAACCAATTCCTGGAAGGTGTTCTCTGACCTCCACATGTACACACCACGCATACACACAGTAAATTAAAAAAAGAAAAAAAGAAAAAAAAGGAGAACATCTGAATGGTGCTTTCATGCCCCTCAAAAGAGTGAATAAGCAATCAAAGAGCTCCCTTCAAAGACAAATTCAGGAGTCTGGGTGTGATGGTGTGTGCCTGTAACCTTAACACTTGGGAGCCTGCAACAGGAGTTCTGAGCCAGCCTGGGAAATTTAGTGGAACCCCATCACAGAATAAAACATAAAAAAGGGCTGGAAACACAGTTTAGAGATGGAGTACGGGTCTTCTATGTGTACGAGGATCTTCCCTGCATGTATTTATGTGTGCCTAGTGCCTGCAGAGGCCAGAAAAGAGCATGGGATCCTATGGAATTGAAGGTACAGATGGTTATGAGTTGCCGTGTGGGTGCAGGGAATGAACCCAGGTCCTCTGCAGGAGCAAGAAGTGCTCTTAACCACTGAGCCATCTTTCCAGCCCCCTCAATCTCACTGATTGATTGATTGGTCATTTTGTGACAAGGTCTTCCTATAGCCCCAGCTGGCCTGGCACTTAGTGTGTAAATCAAGCTGGCTTCAATCTCACAGGGATCTGCCTGCCTCTGCCTCCCAAGTCTAAAGATGTGTGCCACCATGCCCGACTCAATTTCTTTTTAAATTATGCCATGGCATGCATGTGGAGTTCAGAGGACACCTTGTAGGATCTGTTCACCTCCTCCTACCATATGGGTCCTAGGAATTGGACTCAGGTTGTCAGGCTTGGCAACAGGTACTTTTACCAGGTGACCCACCTCAATGGCTCAGAATTCAATTTCAATTAAGGAAATACTGATTATATTTTGCACAGAATGTGGCAGAGCAGGGCCTAGAGTTCTCTGAGGCATGATGTAAAGTGTTTGGCCAGAATGCTGAATTCTGTCTTGGGTGCTTGTTGAAATAGGAGGAGGCCAGAACACTCTCACCTGTGGGATAAGAGGGGCAGGAAGTCTTTTGGAACTTACCCATTTCTTGACTGATGTTATCTGCACATAATTTATGATCAGAGGGAGGGATACTCTGTTCCATGAACTCTCTGACAATGATTCTTTTGATGTCATTTATGAGTAGGGGGAAGGTAGGTAACTTCAGAAAGTCTACTGTTTACCATGTGGAAATTCTGAACCTGGACCTGGGAATCTCTTACTTTCATGCCATCTGATTATTTACAGCATGTAATCTGCATGGTACTTACCAAGAACTGACCTTCACCTTGTGAGGTGGGTAGTTTACAAGGGAACAAACTAAGGACTCATGGGTGAAGGGACCCTGTGACTCCACAATGAGTTACTGAGAGGTGTCCCACTTTGCTCCAGGTACCAGGCAGTGCAGCACCTCAGGATTCCGCATACTCAGAGCAGAGGAAGGGTAGGCCCTGACCTGTGTGAGAAGAAGATGCCTCTGCGCAGGAAGTGGTGCGGTCTCTGGCCGATGGCTCTCTCTATTCGGTTTATCAGCTCTTTGTCAATTTTACTGCTTCCGAACTGAACTGGAAAAAACATTGGGAAACAGAGATGACTTTCTTAGATGCCAGGAGGCTTCCTGGTCTGATGAAATGAAGGAGAAAACTAGTGATCTATGCACAATCTCAATGACTCAAGTCTCCTTAGCTCTGGGCTGTGGTCCTTCCCTTCAAACGATGTGAAAAGTTCTTTGTATCAAAACAGCTGAGACTGCAATCAGCAAACAGGGAACAGAGAACAAAGTGCTGTGGGCTGAGACTAAACTCTGATGGGAAAAACACCCAGAAGGAAGGCTAGCTGCAAATTCTAGTAACCACCCCCCCAGACATGATGCAAACACACATGAAGATACAGGTGCTTATTAAGGTATAACTTCTATTCACTGACAACCATGATTTCCATATCCCTTAATTGGTGAACTGGATTCATGTCAGTCCAGAAGAAAACTGTCCCTCCTTGACAGGCTATGTCTAGATCATGGGAATAGCATTGCTGTAGATACAAGCATTTTGTTGTTTCTTCTCCGACAATTGTCAGTGATCACAATGAACAGGAAGACCTTGAGGGAAGGCATGACGGTGAGGCTGTCCTAGCAGATGCCCATTGAACTAGACTTTCCCAAAGTTCTAACTGCTTCAAACCAGGAGAAAGTTGCCAAGTTGTTTACAACAGATTATTATTACTATCTAAATAATTTTATTTATTATTTTTATTTTATGTGTATGAGTGTATTTCCTGCATGTGTGTAAGTGCACCACTGTTACTAAATGCCCTCGGAGGCCAGAAGAGGGTGTTGAAGTCCCTTGGAAATGGGAGTTACAGATGGTTATTAGCCGCCATGTGGGTGCTCGGAAATGAACCCGGGCCCCCTGTAAGAGCAGCCAGTGCTTTTAACCACTGAGCCATCTCTCTAGCCCCCACAGATCATTTTGAAAGAGTTTTATATTATTATTTAGTTTAATTAACAATTTTGGTTTCTCAGCCAGGTATGGTGGTACACGCCTTTAGTCCCAGCACCAGGGAGGCAGAGGTAGATGGCTCTCTGTAAGTTCAAGGCCAGCCTGATCTACGCAGTCAGTTCTAGGCCAGTGGGGGCTACTGGGAGACCCTGTCTCAAAAAGACCAAAAAAAAAAAAATTTTATTTTGGTTTCTTGAGGCAAGGTATTAGATATCATAGGCTAGCTAGCTTTGAACTCACTGCGTAGCTGAGGATAACCCTGAACTCCTTATCCTTTTGCATCTTCTTCCTGAGTGCTGAGATAACAAGTATGCAACACCATGCCTGGTTTATTGCTATCTTGTTTGAAAATAATCCTTTGGGGGGCTGAAGAGATGACTCAGCGATTAAGAGCACTGGCTGCTCTTGTAGAGGACCTGGGTTCAAATCCAGCACCCACATGGCAGCTAACAACTGTCTGTAACTCCAGTTCCACATGATCCAGTCCCCTCTTCTGACCTCAGCAGGCATTGCATGACATGGGTGCACTTACATACATACATGCAGGCAATATACTCAGATACATAAAATAAAAATAACAAAATATTTTAAAAAATCCTTTGGGAATGGAACATATAATTTAAGTGTTTTACGATCTATTCTTAAATATTTTATTATTAAAAAAAATTTTTTTTAATGTGTATGAGTGTATTGCTTGCATATGTGTAAGTACACCCATGTCATGCAATGCCTGCGGAGGTCAGAAGGTGGCATGTGGAATTCCCTGGAACTGGAGTTATGAGTCAGTTAAGAGTCAGTGCTCTTAACTGCTAAGCTCTCTCTCCAGCCCCATGAATCATTTAAAATTTAAAAATATCACATATCTCAAAAGATAATGGAATCGGCATGTTGAAGAAACATCTGAATTTCTGTTGAACTGTGTGTGTACAGATGGACAAGATGAAAGATTCATGCTGAGGACTCAGAGTACTGCCCAGCTATACTAGGACACAGAATTCTGTCATCTGCAACAATACAGATAAACCTCAAGGACAAGCCAAATCTGCAAGGCACAGAAGGTTAAGTCCTACATGGGCCATCACATGTGGAAGCTGAAACTGAAGATCTCAGAAGGAGAGTGGAAAAAAAAAGAATAAAGGTTGCAGGGGTTGGGGAGGGCAGGGAGAGAAGAGGACGGGGAGAAGTTGGATGCAGTGAGACTGGAGGCGTATGTTCTGGTCTGGTGCTCCACTGCATAAGAGGGTGGAGAGACCCAGTAATAATGTGCTTACGTTTCAAAATAGCTACTCGAGAGAATGTGAATGCTCTCGCCACAAGCAGTAAGCGTTGGAGGTGATGACATGCCAATTATCCTGATGTGATCATTACATGTGTGCTTCCATGTATGGAGGATGGCGCTGATGCGATCATCACTGAGTGTATGCATGTAAGGAAGAGTACATTGCCCCATGAATATATACAATTACTATGTGCCAATTAAAAATAAAATAATAGGCGTTGGAGAGATGACTCAGCAGTTAAGAATACTAACTGTTCTTGCAGAAGACCCGGGTTCAAATCCCAGCACCCATATGGCAGCTAACAGCTGTCTGCAACTCCAGTTCCAGGGGAACTCCTGTCCTCTGCAGGCATTGCATGACATGGGTGTACTTACCTACATGCAGGTATAACACTCATAGACATAAAATAAAAATAATAAATAAAATATTAAAAAAATAGGGGCTGGAGAGATTGCTCAGTGGGTAAGAACACTGGTTGTTCTTGCAGAAGACCTGGGTTTGAATCCCAGCACCCACATGGCAGCTAATAATTGTCCATAACTCCAGTCCCAGGGGATCTGGCAGCCTCTTCTGACCTCCGCGGGCGTAGCACAACATGGGTGCATTTACCTACATGCAGGCAATACATGCATACACATAAAATAAAAATAACAAATAAAATTAAAAAAAAAATTAAAAAATAAGATAATGTAACAAGCTGTGTGCAAACACATACAGATTTACAAACATCGATGAGCTCAACTCAGTGGTCATGACTAAACACTGAGGCTGTTCTGAGGGAAGGAAAGAGGAGAGCTCACCAATAAGCTTGTCGTAGTCTATGCCTTTTGCACTGCTTGTCTGTACTGTCCATGGGTCCACAAAATCCTCATTGGCTTTTGTGGCATCTGGGCTACTATTATTCCCAGCTACTGGGTTCCCTGGAGGGCAGTCAGCCTTGTAATCCTCCCCCACGGCGGCTTTATAGTTCATTTTTAATGATAATAACATCTTCACTGCAGAATCAATCTCATCCTAAAGAAACAAAGAGATCAAAGTTAAAAATGCTGACAAAAGGTAACATTTGCAAAATACCAATCAGGTGGAAGGCGCTGTGCTGAGCGCTTCCACACGGCACCCTGTGTGGCTTCACAACAACCTTGCCAAGTGGGCATCACCCTGACTACCCTCCCTGTTCCAGGTGAGGAGTCTGATACCCAAGGAGGTGAAAGAGCTTGTCTTCAAAGGCAGAAAGTCAGGGTGCAGCTGCCTTTCCCTTTAGTTGACATTCTAGTGCTACAGATTAAGATCCAAACCACATGGGCCAGTAATGGTAACACAGGGTACACTATTGTTTATGAATAGTTAATAGGCTAAAGACTCAGACAACACTGATGGCAACAACTCAGAGAACACAACGGCTGCTCCTTTAATGGAGCTCGGGGTGTTACACTGGCCCTTGTTCTGACATTCCACACAGGTTAGAACAAAAAGCTACAGAGACTTAACCAAAGATGCCACTAGGGTAGTAAAAGCAACGTAAATACACATCAAGAAAAGAGGTAGGGGCTGGAGAGATGGCTCAGTGGTTAAGAACACTTGCTGTTCCTCCAAAGGACTTGGGTTTGGTTCCCAGCATCCATATGGCAGCTAACACCCATCCTTAACTCTAGTTTTAGGGAACCTGACGCCCTCTTTTGGCCTCTGAGGGCACTGCACTCATGTGGTACACATATATGTAGGCAGAACCCTCATATACATAAAATAAAATAAATAAATATGAAAAAAAAAAAAGAAAGCAGAGGAGGGGAGGAAAAGACACAGGCCCTCAGAGGTTCACAGAAGCAGGCACACCACGACATGTTGGAGTCATAGCAATCGAATTCCAGTGTTCACATGTCTATTATTCCTGTAATCCCAGTACTTAGCAAGTGGAGGCAGGAGGATCAGGAGTCCTAGGTCATTCTTGGCTAAGTAGAAAGTTCGAGGCCAATCTGGGTACAGGAGACTTTATTTTAAAAATAAAGAATAAGGGGCTGGAAAGATGGCTCAGCGGTTAAGAACACTGGTTGTTCTTGCAAAAGACCCGGGTTCGAATCCCAGCACCCACATGGAGGCTAAAAACTGTTGGTAACTCCAGTCCTGGGGGATCCAACAGCCTCTTCTGACCTCCACGGGCACACTTACCTACATGCGTGCAATATACGCACACACATAAAATTAAAAAAAAAAAAAAAAAGACTAAATGCCGGGTGTGGCGGTGTACACCTTTAATCCCAGCAATCGGGAGGCAGAAACAGGCAGATCTCTGGGAGTTCAAGGCCAGCCTGGTCTACATAGTGAATTCCAGGTCAGCTGGGGCTACAGGGAGACCCTGTCTCAAAAAAAAAAAGACTAAAAATATAAATAAAATAAAGAATAAAAAACAAAATAAAAGGAAAGCAGCAGTAACAGCAGCTGTGAACTACACCCTTGGGTACTTGGGAGATCTACTAAAAGCCCTTTTCTTCCAGGAGCCCACAGTGGCCGCCCTGGAGGCTTCGTGTTTAAAAGAACAGGCCTAGTAAGCTGATTAGGCCACACTGTACCCTAAAGCTCTAGTCAGGTAATTGGCATAGCTGGATTAGATTACAAACAAAGAAAACACACACACTAATTTCCTTGCCTAGGGAAATACAAGCACTGCCACTTAGAATTTACCTAGAATGTACTATAAAGTGGGCTTCCTGAGGAAGAAATACTATGACCCCCAACCTCTTTTAGAGAGCTGTTCATCCGCACAGCACCTTGGTCATTGAAGGCTACAATTCTGCAGTGATCAGTGCTTCAAATTATAAAATCACCTGCAATTTGTCATCAAAATGAGTTTGCCTCATGTAATCAATAACCATGTCTACAGCTCACGTAAGAGATAAACGTTTGCCTGAGCCAGGAAGGATACTCTGCTGTCTCTGCAGTCCCGGGCTTAGCATTGGCAATCAAATAAACGTTTCACAAGTTTAATCTGCAGAATTATCTATGGGAAGACCTGCTTGCTCTGAAGTACACAGCAGTCAATATCCTTTAATCACTGGCTGTGTTGACAACCCATACACTATCTGTTCTAATTTTGCTTGCAGCCGGGAGGCTCTGTAAAGGTCAAACATTTAACCTTGTCCCTGTTAAAGGACCGTGTATAATCTGGAAGGAGGCTAGATAAGCAGATTGGCCTTGCTCATTTCTAGTCCAGTCTAACGGGGGCCAGAACTCAGAAACTGACTCTAAAAGCTGCTGTTCTGAAAAAAACCTCAAAAGACTATTCTATTATATAGAGTCAAACAAAGGCAGAGTTACTCTGAGTGTCAGAGGTCAGGGCAGAGGTGGAGGGGCGCGAGCAGCTTGCAGGTGTGCTGTGTGGTCATCCCGAGCTGCGTACTTCTCCGTATGAGCAGCTAAGATCCTGTGAGCTGGTGACTTTCTTCTGTCCTACTCATAGGTACAGGCCTGGCACTACCTTTTTCCCCTCTCCAATTCTGACCCAGCCTCCACCCCTCAGGGCACTCCCTGCTTTAGTGAGCTATTCTTGCTGAAGATACAGTATTAATAGAAAGAATTTCAAGGACCATGCACTAGGGTACAGATGGCTGGGAAGGTATGTGGAGCTACCCTCTAGCACCATAACTCTCAACGTGGCTCTATTTTGCTAAAACAGTTTCTAAAATATCAAGAACTTTTGTTATAAATACATTTCAAGGTCAGACATTTCTGAATTTTTCATCAGTTAACTAGGCTCACTGACTAACCCATGCATCCTCTGATTGCAGCCAAGAAGACAGTTGGTTTACTCTAAGCTGTATCAAGTATTGTCTGCTGGCCAGGTGGTGGTGCACACCTATAATCCCAGCACTTGAGAGGCGGAGACAGGAGGATTGTGAGTTCCAGGCACATATAGGCCACACTGGGAGACCCTGTCAAAAACAAAACAAACGAAAAAACCAGGGCTGGGCAGATAAGCAGGTAAGGAAACCTGCTGTACAATTATTAGGGCATGAATTCAAATTCCCAGTATCCACATACAAGGCCCAGAGTAGGGGCTGGAAAGATGGTTCAGCGGTTAAAAGCACTTGCTGCTCTTACAGAGGACCAGAGTGAGTTCCCAACATTCAAGTCTGATGGCTCACAACTGCCTATTAATGTCAGCTTCAGGGATCTGATGCTTTCTTCTAGCCTCCACAGGAACCTGCACATATACACACACTTACACAAACATTAACCAAAAACATGACTAAAGCGAAAACACCACTCACATCTTCCTAAACCAGGTTTATAGAAAAAATGACCAATTTATTTCAGACTTTTGTTTGAAAATTGTTTAGCCTTATCCATTGAGTCCCACCTAGGGAGTAAACTTCTTTCTGGAAAATCAATTTA
>NW_008360325.1:3909828-4059041 GCF_000622305.1 Nannospalax galili | reverse complement strand
AGGCGTCAGATTCCCCTGGAACTGGAGTTAAGGACAGTTTGCAGCTGCCATCTGGGTGCTGGGAATCAAACCTAGGTCCTCTGCAAGAGTAGTCAGTACTCTTAACCGCTGAGCCATCTCTCCAGCCCCTCAGTATTATTTCTTTTTAAATGTAATGGTTTACTTGGTGTCAAAATGATCAAAAGCTATGGGGGTGAATGTGCAGTGGATGACACCGTCTGGTAACACGAACAAAGATTTTTGAGAAGAAAGCTGGCTGGAAGGTGGTTGGAAAGGAAGTCACAGAGTCCAAGAGAGGAGGAGGCACCAGGACGTGAAGGGCCTTCACTGCTGTCAAAGATGCTGACTGACCATATTCCTCGAACCTACTCCATTAGCAAGATCCTGAAAACAGGCACAATCCCAAAGGACAAAGGAAACAGGAGGAGGGTAGCAGCCACAAGTTCCAGAGGTGGAAAATTCCAGGGTGAATTGACAGCACAGGAGAAAAATGAATGCTGAGATGTGGTGGCCACAGGGGCGCGGTCCCACTTGTTGCACGGCATCTGGGGCGGAGTCAGGGAGGGGGCTCTAACTGCAGGAGTGCTGCCTCCATGTCTGGTCAGGGAGCAGTTGTTCAGCTCATGTCACACCCCAGTTCATCTGGAGTTTTCCTGTGGGGAGAAGACAGGGTTGCACCTGCCTGGTCCAGGGCTGCTCTACACAACAGTGGGCAGGGAAACAACAGGAAGACAGTTTTAGACGAGCACAGGCATCTGTCCTCAGTGGAAGAATGTGGCAGCTAGAGACTCCTGGACAGCAGATCACAAAGAACCTGGCTGATTTAAAGAAAAGAGATTAAGACTCTGACCCTGAAGACTGCCCATTCAAAGGAAGCCGATGGCTCTCCAGGAAAGTGGTCGTACCTAAATAAAGTCCCTTCATTCAGTAATCGACAGCAGACAGTGCTGTCCCCAAGGCCTCAAGCGGTCTGCCTGTGACGTGAAAGGCAGAGGAGGAAATGCACCTGGAGGACACGGGAGCATTGTGCTGTGACCACCTGGAGGACACGGGAGCACTGTGCCGTGACCAGCTGCCACCACTTTTGCTGCTGTGTCTCCCCCACCTCAGTGGACTGTGCTCTCAAAGAGTGAGAAAACTCTTGTTTTCTAAAGTCACTGTTTTGGGTCAGATACTTGGTTACAGATTTGAGAAAAGTAGCTAACACAGTGGTAGACCGCATCCGTAGCAGGTGCCAGTCCTGTGCTCCACGTCTAGAACCACAAAGACAGTAACAAACAAAAACCCCAAACAGGAAACCCTGCTTAGCAAAAACCCTAATGCAGACAAAAGGCCTTTCGTCACTATGAGTTATAAACAGCTGTGCAGGACGCATGCTTCCTACACCACAAGCACAGACACACGAGTGATGTGCAGCTCTGAGCTTCTGATGCCTGTGACCGCACTGGGATATAGGATTTTTCAGCTCCATTATAACCTATGGCACCACCGTGGCACATGTGTCTGACTGAATAGTGCGTGGTGGGGCCTGGTTGTGCGTTCTCATTAGTACAGAAAAGGCCAGGCAAACAGAAACTAAGGCAAACATTAACTTGAGAGAAAACAGAAGGTGTTCAGGAAAGGAGCAGCTCTCATACTATACCGGACGGTTCAGCTGATTCCGTGTTAAGGAAAGAAGCAACTCTCATACTATACCGGATGGTTCAGCTGATTCCGTGTTCAGGAAAGGAGCAGCTCTCATACTATACCAGATGGTTCAGCTGATTCCGTGTTCAGGAAAGAAGCAGCTCTCATACTATACCGGACGGTTCAGCTGATTCTGTGTTTACACAGCACGATAATGCCTGTACTAGTAACGACCTAATCAGAATTGCAGTATATATCAGGAGGCGGGTGGGAAAATGTTTGAGAAAGTATGAATCCCTCATTACCACAGTGAATTTTCAAGCTTGAAATTCAACAAGGAGGGCTATAATAAGCATGCTACTCCGAAGCACAGATGGTACGAACCCAGACAATCAACTGAAATAATTGAGAGTATTTGTGCAGAGAAGCAGGAGCTAGGGAATACTAGGTTGGAAGGCTGTGAGGCTGCTGGCTTGCCATATCTGTGGGGTTTGTATCCTTGGGCTCAACTATCATTAGACAAAAAGTCCTAAAAAAAAAAAAAATTGTAGGCTGGAGAGATAATGCAGCTGTTAAAGGCTAAGGCTAACCAAAACATCAGGGAAAATCTGTACTGCGTGTGTACATTTTACCTTGTCCTTACTCTCTGTGATGGTTAACTTTGACCATCAACTTGACAGGATCCAGAACTGCCCAGGAAACAATCTCTGGGCATGTCTGTGAGGGAGCTTCTCAACTGAACTGAGGTGGGAAGACCCACCCTAAATTTGAGAGGCAGCATTCCACGGCTGGGTCCTGGACTGAATGGACTAGAGAAAGACAGCTGAGCACTGACATTTTTCTGCGTTTCCTGACTGGGACACAGTGTGACCAGCTGCCTTACAGTCTTGCTTCTGTGTTCTCCCTGCCATGATGGACTTGCACCCTCAACCCTGAGCCCAAGTAAACCTTCTTCCGTCAGTTGCTTTCGTAGAGTATTTTGTCAAAGCAGCAGAAAGTAACTAATATATCCTCTAAAGACTTGGTATAGCAGAACTTACTTTATAATTTAAATATAAATAAAAAAATTCTTTTACAAAGTATGGCAACTATTTACACAAAACTTACATTGTAAGATGGCTTAAAGTATAGAGTAGGCTGCATGTAAACACTACGCTGTTTCATCTGAGGGACCTGGGCACCCATGAATTTTAGATTTTGATGTCCTTGGAGATTCTGGGACCAATTTCTGTACCGAGGGAAACCTGGTTTCACAAACCCACAGGTTCAGAATCATAGGCATAATGATGGCAATGTAATTTAAGATTATAATCAAAACGTCTTGGTTGTTCAGAGCTGAGACTTCCCCTAAGAACACAACTGTACGGGTGCGGAGGCTCAGCTGCACAAACTGGAAAGTCCAACAGATCACCTACTTTTGATGCCTTTCTGGCTTTGAGGGCCCTCACGAGCTCCCCTTGAACGGCTATGCTGTTGAACAGCTCCAGTGGAGAGGTATAAGACTCGCCATTGGACACGTCTGCCATCTTCTAGAATGTAGGCCCGTGGCTGGCTGCTGGGTAGAGGACTTCTTCAGAAGCTGAGAAAGGACTCTGTAGCGAAAGGGAATTGGGAGACATTACTAGGTCACTACAGCTGATTTTCCTTTCTAGTACCTCGTCTTTCAGTAAAAGATGGTGTGGGGCTGGAGAGATGGTTCAGGAGTTAAGAGCTCCTCTTGCTCTCCCAGGATTTGGTTCCCAGCAGCCACATTGTGGCTAACAACCTGCAACTCTAGCTCTAGGGAATCACCCTTTTCTGGCCTCCACAGGTACCTACACATGGCATACATTCACACAGACACAGCATAAATTTTAAAAAAAGGGTGAAGTAAGTTATAATAGAGAAACTGGATAAAATAACATTTATAAGGAGAAATTTGTGGCCATAAAAGTCATTATAAATGATGATGAAGATTGAAGGAGTTTCTGGGATGTACTGACTTGAGGCCTGCAAAGAAGGGTACTCTTGGGAAACAGTAAATTGGCATGTGGTGATGCCTCTGTCCCCACCTAGTGCCCAGAAGAGAGGGATTTGTGTTTGCTCAGAAGAAATACTAACGTGCTTTAAGGCTACATTTACCAGGGCTAAGGACATTTTGCAAAGTATTATTTGTTTTTAATCTTTGCTGCCTTGGGAGGAGTTCTCAGGCCTCTGCAGCAATAAACAGCTCTGCTGAGCAAATGGCTCAACAAGCTGGCCAGCTGCTCTGTTCTCACGCAGCAAGTCTGGACAGGGCCTTCTCCCTTCTGGGTTCCACACTAGTAAGGACTGTGTGCCTGTCATCCCACATGCTGGCTTTCTTCACTGCAAGTCTTTGGGAAGGTGTGCCTGTCATTATTTTCTGTGACACAGGTTCAATGCAAGGAGAGATTGGGCCACCCGGAGTCACTTCTTGGTCAGTCACTTTCTCCTTGTCTATAAACGGGCGCCTCCAAGAACCTTTTCACCTACATCAAGGGCTGTTACAAGAATTAAACAAGAAAAAATGACACAGGGAGCATTCTCATAGTATAAAGCAATATGTAAACACACCACGAGTTTTGTTACTATTTATTTTTAAAAATTTTATGTGTATGAGTATTTTGTCTGCATGCATTTAAGTACACCAAGTGCATGCAATGCTCACAGAGGCCAGAAGAGGGCGTTGGATCCCCCTGAAACTTGAATCACACAATGTTGTTAGCTGCTATGTGGGTTCTGGGAACTGAACCTGGGTCCTCTGCAAGAGCAGCCAGTGTTCTTAACCGTGGAGCCAGCTCTCCAGCCCCACAAGTCTTGTTATTACCCCAGGTTTGTAAGCTAGGATTTCAGAGCTCCACTGAACTCCAGCTTCACCTTATGATGCCACAACACCTTGAGTGAGCAGCAGCAGCGTGTGCCTGAGTCTGTAACACTGAGCGCTCCTGACCCGGCCTTGGTCTAAGCCTCTTCCATTCACAAATTTGATTCTTACCAGAACCTGTTCTCTCCAGCTTATGGGGATACAGAGGCAAGAGACTGCAGAGAAGGGGCACAAGCTCAACTGGTCTTAGCCACTGTGCATCTACTGAGCTCTCGTAATTAAACACACACTGAGATGTCATTTATTTTTAATTATCCACTTGTTAAATTTGTTTAATGGCACCATCTTCATACAAGCCAATGAACTTCTAACTCTGAAACCAAGATGGGACAGCAGGCGGCTTCTCTCCTTCCCACCTGGAATCATTTCAATTCCCAGGAAGGGAAGTCTGGTGAGAAACTGTCTTGGAGAGAAAGCTCTTATGGCCTAGGGAGGACGAATGCGGAGCACCTTTTCCCAGTGCAAGGGACTGAGGAGAAATCCCTGCTCCCCCTTTCTCTCTGGGGATATTTGCCCATGTCAAGTAACAATGAATGCACTAAAAGTGACTTCAACCACAAACGGTCAAGCATCACTCAGCCTGGAATTCCCGAGCCCCTCAGAGCTGGTGTAACTTTACATGCTCTGTTAGTAGACAAGAGGTTCCTAACTCAGGGAAACCAGACGAACCCGAGGTTCACATCCAGACCATCAGGCTCTGATGTCAAAGCCCATCTGAGTCCCCGCTGTTCCCCTGCCCAGGCTGTCTTCCCCTCCTTTGTTAAGACATTGCTGCTACTTTCCAATGGAAACTTCAGCTCTTTATAGCTTTTCCCAATCCTTGCACCTCTGGGGTCAAGGGAGACAATCTCTGTATGATCCTTGAGCATGCTCATCCTACCCTTATTAACACAATTACACTGTGGGTGAGTTACTCATGTCTTCAGTACAAGGAAGGCACACACCATTTTTTTTCTCCCATGTACTTGGTAGATCGTTAGCTCCTCAATAAACATTTACTGAATGAACGACTCTCCTGAGTCAGTAAGTTTAGGGTTACTAGGGGTCCTTATAACATTGTTGTAAGTATTGGTCCTAGCTGGGCATGGTGGTATGTACCTAATTCCAGCCCTCAGAAGGCTGAGGCAGGAGGATTAAGCAAGTTTGAGGCCATCGTAGGCTACAGAGCGAGTTACTGAGTTCAAGGTCAGCCTGAGCTACATAGAAAGACCTTGCCTCAAAATTCCCATTCCCCCAGAAACAACCCCCTCAAACCTCTAAACAAGCATAAAAACCTATCAGTGCTTGTTCTAGTTGAGGGTTGTTTCAGTCAGGACTCTAGACTACCTCTAGTTTAACACCTTGGCACTGAGCTGAGCCTTCTCAGATCTAGAAGAGCCAGGCAGGCTGCCTGGGGTCCCCTCATTTGGTTTCTTCACCCACTGCTAACAGCTGCTGCTGTTCTGGCCCCTCCTGGACTTCCTTCTGCTTACCCTGCTCTTCTACAAATGAGTAGCTCTGCATGGAATGTGACAGGGAGCTGAAGTTCTCAAGTCCTTGAGTCGGACCAAAATCAAGTGTTGTTCAAAATTACTTCCAATTCCTAGGGAACATGCCAAGAAGGACGAGTGAGCCTGGGACAGCCTCCTACCACAGCAGAGCTGGTGACTGGTACAGGATTGGCTGGAGGAACGGGGCCTACGCTCAGCCCCCTTGTTGGATGGAAAAGCACATATCTTTAAACATTAGAATCCCAATGTGAAAGACCTACGTACCTAAATCAGACGGAGGGAACAGTGGGAGACGTTTCTGTCTCATGATCACTAAGCATTTACTTACTGCATAGGCATTATTCATCTTGTGTGTGTGTGTGTAATCCCAATGTGAAAGACCTACGTACCTAAATCAGACGGAGGGAACAGTGGGTGACGTTTCTGTCTCATGATCACTAAGCATTTACTTACTGCATAGGCACTATTCATCTTGTGTGTGTGTAGGGGGGGCAACTTCTTGAGTGAACACTCTGGGAATGGTCAAAGACAAGGAAAACATCTTCCTCATTTCATGCATTTATCTGTTTGTGGTGTGAAGAGTCGTCCCCATCTCCCTTTGTTTCTTTGTTTGCTAACTTTTAGAATTACGTTTAACTTCAGAGGTTTTGGCCTGGAGTTCATCAAGAACCTCTGAAACTACATCAAAGTTTGTATATTCACTGGATGTACATAGTTTTAAGCAGAATGTCCAGGTCACTGTCTTTTCAACAAAGCTGAGATGCCAAAAGGCTGAGGACCACTGTTTTAAGGCTCATCAGATTAACTGCTAACCATGAGCATCTTTTTTCAGGTAACTATTTTCTCTAACTAATGCAATCTGGAAAAAAAGAAAAGAAGTTAAAACCAGGAAGTAAGCTATTATCCCCTGTAACAAAAGTATTGGGAGTATACAAGTCAAACTGCCCAACCTAGCAGAAGTCTCTCTTTGATAAGAGGCCTACAGGGGCTCTACCACTCTAATACCCTCTGAGAGCTTTAATCTGTGGCTCACTGGAAATAGCCTGTTGTTCTGGATGAACATGGCAGAGAAAGTGGATACATTACAGTGTTGGGAGAAAGAATGGAAAGGACTTGGGCCATAACAAAACCATCATTGATAAGATACTACAGTTTGTGGACGGTAGTTTCAAGACCCTGGAGGCAGCTTGGAAAGGGAGGTGGCCTAGGAAAGTTTCTAGATACCTCAGGACTGTGGCCTCAAAGAGTGGGTGATAATTCTTTGGACTGGAACATTCCCAGAGGGCATGACAATAACCTCCTTAGAGCAAGCAGTTCTTCACATTCCCCAAATTTGGGGATAGATTATGCTCCACTTAAAGAAAGGTTATTTCCCCATTCAAAAATGATGAGGATGGAACCCAGAGCCTGGAACATGCTAGGCAAATCCTTTACCAGCTGAGCTACACCCTCAAGCTGCCTCTGAACAAACGTGTGTGTGTATATGTGTGTGTATGGAGAGAGGAGAGAGGAGAGGAGAGAGAGAGAGAGAGAGAGAGAGAGAGAGAGAGAGAGAGAAATTGATTTACAATGCCAGACATCAGATACTTTTGGGCATCACACTAATAATGCCAACATATTCAGATGTTGATGATTTAAGCAGGCCAAATCAGCAAAACCTCTGAAGAGCAAGCTGTGAATGAAAACAGGCAGCTGGGCACCCACACCTACTCCTTATGGAACAGGGAATCACTGGAACTCTGGTCAACCAGATGAAATCAATGCATGCACCACACCCCAATCTTGACAGTTCCTTCTCCTCAAAATGAGGTTTCTAATACTTTGCTAAAATGCAGTTAGAAACAACGGAAAACAAGCACCAAGCCTGGCCAAAGTGGAAATACATACCTGGGCTGTGGAGACATCATAGAGGTCAACCCTAGCATTTGAACAGCTGAGAACGATCAGCCCTGGCAGAGGGGTCTTTACTACTCTTTCAGTTTCCTTTTCAGAAAAGGCTCGTCTTTCTTTCCTGCCTTACTCAACCCTTCAGTGACTTAAGGGTTTCTGAGAAACCACCTCGGTTCTCAGAAACATTTTAGCCTCTTGACCGACCTCCTTAATGAGCAAGTCCAGCAAGGGGCGGGGTCTACGACTCCTGAATCCAGTGGTCCTGAGGAGCTCACAGTCATTGCATCAGCCACTCTTTCCCCTTCAAGTTGGCCGCCATGTGACCTCCCTGCTCTCTTCCCCCCGCTCCTCAGCATCATCGCAATCGTGTTTTTATGTGCAGTGATGGGGAAGGCAGGAAGGGCAGCGTGTACATGGCCTGCAGCTATCGTGTTCTGAAGCGGGGTACTCAGCGGAATCATAGCCCTGAAGTCAGAGAGCCCTGACTTTCAACGCTGAACACACACTTGTTTTGTTTGAAACCGTTGGCGAGTGACTTTACTTCTTTGGTCCTCCCTAGGCTTCCTCATCTGTGAAATGGGCACAAGGAGGCTTCCTAACACTCCGTGGAGGGGACTGCCTGAGACCCTCCAAGGTAACGCTCCTGGATCAAAGCCAAAAGGAGGCGCCTCTCTTCGAGGAAGGGGGGGTAGGAGTCGAAGGCAGTAGGTCTGCGGCGACCCCGGAGCCGCAACGGCCCTGGCGGTGCTAGGGCCGGGCGGATGGCAAGCCGGCTCGGAGCAGGACACCGGGGCCCGGAGCCCCGGTCGCCCCGGGAAGCCAAGCCCCGGCGCCGCCCCGCGGCCTCCCCCTCACTTACCGGGCCAGGGTCCCGCCCGGTCCGTTAGTGCCGCCGGTTCAGCCACAAGTTACCTCCTGCGTGTCCGTGGAAACACGGTCCGGCCGGAACAACTTCCCGTCGCGACTCGTCACCATTGGATGTCCGCCTGGGGGAGGGGCAGAACACGTCTCTGATTGGCTGGCGGCACTGGCGTCGCGGCGGAACGCCACTGGGCGGCCCGAAGGCGGGCCGGACTGCTGTAGCGGAGTACCGAGCGCTTCCGGCGTGTGGTGAGCGGCGGGCCGGGTCGGGAGGGGCTGGGCCAGGCTGCGGCCGCGCGCTGATTCCTGCTTCTCTTCCTTTTTCTTCCTTGCGTTTCCCCTTCCTTCCGGGAGCGCCGTGCTCTGAGTTCTTGATCCCTTCCTGACAGCGCGGCTGCCTTTCTTGCTGCGTTCAAAACCCGGGGCTGGTGGTACCTTGCTTGTTTTTTAGAGTAGGTAACCGGGAAGTGCTTGTCGAATGGGACTATCCTATTTCCTCTACTTCCTTAGCACCAAGTCCCTCCAGGTTGCAGTCTTCAGATATGTCTAGACTGAGGCTGCTTGAAAGGTGAACACACAGGAACACACAGGACGCCCTGCTCTATATGTCTGTGCCCTGCTTAGTTTAGTTTTTTTTTTTTCCCTCCAATATTCGTACCCCTTTCTCCATCTGATTTCTCTTGGTTTAGCCCTTGAAAAAAAATTAAGATATTTAAATACTTTATGTGTATGAGTGTATTGCCTGTATGTGTGTAAATGCACCATGTGCATTCAGTGCCCATGTAGGTAAGAAGAGGGGGGTCGGATATCCTGGAACTGGGTTACAGATGGTTGTTAGCCGTCATGTGGCTGCTGGGAACCAAACCCAGGTCCTCTGCAAGAGCCGCTAGTGCTTTTAACAGCTGAACCATCTCTCTGGGCCACTCCCTTGAAAATTTTTTGACTTAGGTTCAAAAGACAGCAGTCATCTCCTAAATTCATTCTCTCAGCTCTCAGTCTTCTGCATTATTGTGTTTTCTTTAATCATCCTGACTCCTCTCACCCAGTTCTGTTGTTTAGTCTTGGCACTGTGATCACCTCTGTTCCCTCAACCTCTCCCGAGTGTCACTCAAGCGTTTTCTTCCCTCTGAGGCCTGTCTCAATCCACCTGTAAGAAGGTGCAGCCCTGAGTCTAGCTACTCTACTCTCTTATTTTTTTGCTTTTGAGTTCTCATGCCATGACATCCTCTGGCTTACTAATGGTGTGAGGTGTGTGTTTCCTCACGGCCTGTGAATGTGCTGAGAACAGGGCATCATTTACTGTTTTGCCTACTGTGGCAGTGTTCCTGGTGTTGTCTGTGGGACTTGGTGAGAAAGCAATGCTCTGCAAGTGTTTGTTGAATGAATGAATGAGAGCTACTTCTGGCGGAGTGCATTAGGAGTCCTGGTTAGGAATCCAGCCTCATGCATTCATTTCAGGCATCGCTCTGCGCTTTATTAGTGGAGCTAATGAGCCACACTGCTCGCTGATCTTTCACCATGGGTCTTTCTTGTGCGTCAGTCCCTGCAGATAATGGTATTGCTGAGAATTCACCCTTTCAGCTGAGCTACAGGTAGCCTAGTGGTGAGAATCTGGTGAGTTCCATTTGACAGGTAGAGGCCACTGCTGGGTACTTGCAGACCAAATCATTTGCAGAGTGTGGGTCCATAGTATGTAATTAGTTCCCCATGTGATCTTAGTTCTGTTGGATAGGGGTTGACTAGTTTTAGAACTCTTATTTAGAAAATGACTTGCATGCAAACACTGCATGGTGATGGAGCTCTTAGGTGAGTGGTGCCATTTGGGGGAAAGGTGTGGAAGGGGTTCTGCCAAATGGTCAATTTCAGGGGATGTTGAAACCCAGTGTATGACTGGGCATGATGGTGCATGCCTATGATACCAGCACTCAGGAGGCTGAGGCAGGAAGATTGTGAGTTTGAGGCCACCTTGGCTTACATAGTGAGACTTTGTCTTAGAACAAAAATATGGGGCTGGAGAGATGGTTCAGTGGTTAGCCGTACTGTATAATCATGAAGACTGGAGTTTGAATCCCAGCACCCACACAACAGGACATTTCATATACCCTGTAACCCTAGGGGTTCCCAGGGGTCTGAGATAGGGAGACCCTGCCTCAAAGGAATAGGCAGGGAGTGACAGAGGACACCCGATGCCCTCTTCTGACCTCTTTGTGCTCGAGTGCACAGATGTGCACACCTGCACACACATGTATACACTCACACAGATGTATACATACATAAACAAATCGAAAAAAACCCCCATCATGAACGTGGTGAGGCACACTGGGTTTGCTTGGGGATTTTGGAAGTTGGTCATGGCATAGGCTTCTGTACTGTTCCATCCCGCTCTGTTGGCTGTGGCATGCTCAGCACCCATATTTTCTTCCTGCCTGTGCTCTCTGCTCTCTGTACAGAATTAAAATATTGTATCTAGACCAAAGTACTTTTTACTGAGAACTAGCTGGTAATAATTTATGATGGCTAAGAATTCCAGGAAGAATTTTTAAAGGAAATTCAATACTGTGTGACTATGTGCATTTGGGGTGAAATAAGCAAATTTGGATCCCATGGGCAGAATTGTTTCTGCCACAATTGGTTAGACTGGTGCTCCTGGACCTGGTCCTCGGCTTTGTGCCCAGGCAAGTGCTCTACCACTGGTCTACATCCCCAGACACTTTGTATTGGAGGCAGGGCCTTGCTGTGTATTCCAGGGTGGCCTTGAACTCGTAACCCTCCTGTTTCTGCTTCATTAGTGCTAGATGTACAGGTGTGCCATGCTACCTGGCCCCTTGTCGTCATTGTCATCTTCCTCATTTCTTCAACATTTTCCTCCATCCCCTCCTTTCTTCTTCCTTTTCTGCTTCACTGCTTCACAGTGCTGAGGACCAAACCAAGATCCTTGAATCTATTAGGCAAGTACTTGTACTTTGCAAGCAATCTACATCCCCAGACCCATGTAGGTTTCCTTTTTTTTTTTTTTTTTTGGTCTTTTTGAGACAGGGTCTCCCTGTAGCCCCAGCTGTCCTGGAACTCACTATGTAGACCAGGCTGGCCTTGAACTCACAGAGATCCGCCTCTGCCTCCCAAGTGCTGGGACCACAGGCATGTGCCACCACGCCCAAGGTTTCCATTTTTTATTAAAAATCTTTTTTATGTATATGTGCATTTCCCCTGCATGTATGTAAGTGCACCTTGTGTGTAGTGCCCAAGGAGGCCAGAAGAGGGTGTGGGCAGAAGAGGGTGTGGGATCCCTTGGAACTGGAGTTACAGACAGTTGTTAGCCACTGTGAGGGTCCTAGGAACTGAACCTGGGCCCCTTGCAAAAGCAGCCAGTGCTCCTAACTGCTGAACCATCTCTCCAGCCCTGGCTTCCATTTCTTAAATGACAACTTCTAGTTAAGTATGCTTATTGTATAAGAAAGCCTTTATTTTTAAAAAGTTATTTAGATTGTTAGATAATATGTAATGTTTAAATCAGGGTAAATATGCCTGTCTTCTCAAATATCACTTCTTTATGTTGAAAACATTTGAAATCCTTTCTTTTAGCTTTTGGAAATGAAGCTTTTATTTTTTTTTAATGTGTTTGGGCTTATAAGATTTGAAGTGTTAGACTTTTCAAGGTGTGACATGCTTGCTTTTAACTGCGTAAATACTCTCCAATGCATGGCAGCTGACTCTTGACTTTGTTAAGTTCTAGGAAGTGGCCTCTGCACCTCTTCCCTCCATGGCCTCCCTGGTGGCTTATGATGATTCTGACTCAGACACAGAGTCAGAAACGGCCGGAAGTGGGAGTGCTCCTGGCCAGGCGAATGATGCTTCTGGTGAGACCAGACCTCCTGGGCAGGTGTTTGCATCTGGTGTGACAAAAGAGGAGGCAGAGCACAGAGGGAACAGTCCTTGTGAAGACCGTGGGGAGCATCGCCTGCCATTGGCTTGGCTCTGGAAAAGTGACCCAGGATCTTGTCCCAGCCAACGACTACAGTGGCCTGCGAGGGAGCCTGATAATGCCTTTCCCACCAACGAGCCTCCTCGCCCTTCTCTGTGGATGAACCGAGCTCCGGCTGGCCATGTGCCCCTGGCAGCTGCCTGCTTAAAGCCAGTCAAACCTGCCTGGGACTCTTTCAGATCATCTCCACATGCTCAAAACAAAACTGAAATCACAGCTAGAAACCCCAGCTCTTTTCAGAAGAAAAGAGGTGAAGATTGTGTGGTTCCATATACCCCCAAGAGACTGAGGCACCTGCAGGTACCGAGTCCAGAAGCAGGTGGGGGCAAAGATGTGGACCCCCAGGGAACCCCTGTAGGGTGTGCCCCAGCCCCTCTCTGTGTGGCTCCCACAGTGTCCGAGTTGATTCAACCATATTTGAACAGTCAGTACAGAGAGACCAAAGTCCCCAGGAAAGTGCTTTTCCATCTGCGAGGCCACAGGGGCCCCGTCAACGGCATTCAGTGGTGCCCAGTCCTTTCCAGGAGTCATATGCTTCTCTCCAGTTCCATGGATAAAACCTTCAAGGTAAGATGAGTGCAAACAAGTCTCAAGAGGAGTAAGCTGCCAGAATATTTGACTGATTACAGTAAGGTAGTGGGTGGTCACAGGCTGCATCTTTCTTTTTTGAAATTTCTGTCATTCTCTTTAGTGTATTCAAGAGAGTATTCTCTGTGGTCAGCCTTGGATCATTGGCTCTTCCTGCCCCATGCTTTTTCTTCCTCAATGCTGCTGTGCTAGGACACCAGAGTGTTGAGTAAGTTCTAATATGACCAGAAGATAGAAGTCATATTTATTTTATGACAATACATTGTTTTATCCTCTGAGCATGTCATAATTCATTTCGCTTCCTATTAGATGTTTCAGTCTCCTGTGGTGGCACACTCCCTTGAATGGTGCCACTGTAAGCATGCTGTTCCTTACATTTTTATTGTCTTATTGTCCCTGAGACTTCTTTATATTGGGTCCCTGGAAGCAGGAGCCCAGGCTTGGCTGCATGGCTCGTGATCCCTACTGAAGAGGGACCCTGGTATGAGAATCATATCTTAGCATGTGCTCACCAACACTTACTGATTTGCTCACTGATTTTTAATGTTTTGCTAATATGCTATGGTACTTCATTGTGCATTACTTCAAATACCCATGAAGAGTAATTAGCACTCCAGTTTTGATAATCTGGCTTTGGAGATTTTAAAAACAGACAATTAGGGCTGGGGAGATGACTTAGTCAGTACAGTGCTTGCCTTGCAAGTGTGAGGACCTGAGGTTGGATCCCCAGCCGGGTGGTGTGCACTGTAATCCCAGTGATGGCAAGATGGGAGGTAGAGACAGGTGGATCCCTGGAAGCTCATGGGCCAGCCATTCTGGCCTGGGTGCTGACATTCCCGAACAATGAGAGATGGAAAGCACCTAAGGGCTGACATTTGAGGTTGTCCTCTGACCTCCATGTGTGCTGTACACACACATACACACACACACACACACACACACACACACACACAGAATGAAAACAAGAGAGATGTTCTTGTAAATTTGATGCCAGTGGAATCAGATACTTGTTTTCAAGCAATGCAGTGTGATAGTTTAACTGTGACCTGTGACTCTAACTGAGGGCTGGCAAAATAAATAAAGCTGAGATGTGGAAACAGATAAGCTACAGGGGTGACAAATGCTGATATTTACCTAGTGGCTCTGGGATCCACTGACTCGCTGGACTACAGCCTTCTGGGAAGAATATGCCTTCCAACTCGCCCTACCCCAGAGCAGCTGGCCTTGGCCTCTTGAGTCTGATATTTTGTTTGTAAAAGGTGTAATTATACCTGTGTCATGTGATCACTTGAGACCTGTGCTTTAACAAGCACCTAATATATGCTAGGGAGATGGCTCAGTCTGTAAAGTGTTTGCAAACACAAGGACCTCAGCTTGATTCCCAGAACCCACATGAAAAAAGTGACTGCATACTTGTAAACTCAGTGTGGTGTAGATGGAGAGAGGTGGATCACTGGGGTTTGCTCACCAGGCAGTCTAGTGGAATGAGGTGGTGAGAGACCCTGTATCAAAAAACAAGGTGGATGGTGCTTGAGAAACAACAGCTGAAATTGTTGCCTGGCCTTCACACACACATACACACGTACACACACACACACACACAGAACAAGGAAGCACCCATTGCAGAACTGGACCCCACAGATGCTCTGGAAATCACATACCAAAGTCCTTTTATCTGCAAGTTATATTTTGAGTGCCCCCTGCCCAGGAGGCGTTTTCTCAGATGAAGAGAGGAAGCTCCACGTGCTTACAAGTGAGCCAAGTCTCTCAGGTGGCCATTTGTAGGTCACACGGAACTCTTGTTTGGCTCTAGCCAGGTTGACGGGTCCTGTTCAGTTTCCAGCCAGAGTTCTGGCTTCATTAACCCAGGCTTTGGTGCTTCTGACGTGTCAGGCTACGTAGGCTCTGCAAGGAGAGTTCTGTGTCCCGGGAGTGGGTTATGGCATTCTTCGACTGACCCATAGTCCCGGCTTCTCACCTCTCTGTCCTGAGAGCCTGATGCTGGGGTTAAAGGCATGTACCACAACACCTGGCTGCCCCTGTCTTTAAGCTCACCTGATTGCTGGGACCTTCTTTTTCTTTTTTTGCCCTCTTCAGGGTTCTTCTCCTTTACTTCTTGCCTGGCTAGTGCCTACTGAGCAGTCAAGACCTGGCTCAGAATGGGTCTGATGAACAGTGTTTGTGCTCTGGCCTTGGGTTGGGCAGTGTGCCAGGAACAGGAGATGCATTGAGCCAGAGGGTCATGTCCTTGTTGTTGGGGACTGGACAGTTGACAAGCTGTTTTTATGTCCAGCCTCCCCTTTCCCAGCATCCCCCTGTGGACTGTCCTCTGTTTGAATGCAGAGGTCATCCTTGGCTTCCTCCCCATCCCTCGCTATCCAGGAGGGGGCAGCACTGCACAAGGCAGAGGGGGCCTAAGCTGGGGTGGACCAGCTCTCCCACAGCTTTGTGTTCTTGGCAAGGTCTGGGGGTTCTCAGCAGGGACAGATGCCAGCATGTCCTATGTCCATAGCACCCATATGCTCCTGGCCAGTGGTGGGAGCTTAACTGTGGTTCTAGAGTGGGCACTGCAGAGTCTTAGAGAGATGGGAGGGCAGCCTGCAGATGTGGGGAGCACAAGCCAGCAGAGATGAAGAAGGTTGCCGTGGTTATAGTGCCTTGCTGTTAGTGTCCTGCCTTCTGGAGAGATCAGGTGGTTCATATGTGACCTACAGAAGCCCACCTGCCACCTGCCTGTGCAGTGATGGGAAGAGGCAGACCTGAGCCCTGCGGGAGTGGTCTCTACCTGAAGGTGGAGTACTCTGTGGGTCCCACCATCAGAGCTGAACAGTGTGCTTAGCCTGGGTCACTGTTGGTCAGGAAATTTCAATTTCTTGAACAGACATATGTATCCCCAAGTAGGCTAGTTTGGTCAGCTGGTATGCCCAGGGATCTTTGCCTCCCCAGTACTGAGTTTACAAGTGTGTGTCACTGTGCTTGGCTTTTTCACATGGGTTCTGGGGCTTGAACTGCATGTAAAGCAGGCAGTTTACTGGTTGAATCATTTCCCTACTCCCCAGCTCTCATGATGATTTTTTCTCAAGTCTTTTAATCCATCTGTCCATCCATTCATCCATCCACTTATGTATTTATTGATAGTGTGTGTATGTATGTGCATGTCACGGTGTGTGTGTGTGTGTGGAAGTTGGTGCTTCCTTGAGGACAACTTGAGAGAGTTGGTGCTCCTATCATGTGGGCTCTGGGGATTGAACTCAGGACACTGGGCTTGGTGTGAGTGCTTTTCCTCACTGAACCATCTTTCTGTCCCCCATGGTTTAAAAAAAAATGTATTGAATATTTCTAAGTTTTTAGAAAATAATATTTTATTGATTCTTTTAAAAATTTATTTTTATTTTATGTGCATGCATGTATTTCTTGCATGTAGGTAAGTGCAGCCATGTTGTGCAATGCCTTCAGAGGACAGAAGAGGCTCCTGAATCCCCTGGAACTGGAGTTAGGACGGTTGTTAGCTGCCATGTGGGTGGGTGTTGGGATTTGAACCTGGGTCTCGCACAAGAACAGCCAGTGTTCTTAACCGCCGAGCCATCTCTCAGACTCTTTGGGGATTTCATATATTCTTTCATATATTCTTTGAGAATGCTATATTTTGATTGTAGTCAGCTATCTTCCCATCTCCTCTCAGATCTACCCCCACCTCCATATTGCCCCCAATTTTGTTTCTTTTTATTTTAAATCCCATCACGTCCACTTTGTGTTTCCAAAATACATTTGGGTGTGGGAGAATTATTTTTCTTTAAGGATGTGAGCTTCTGGTGGTTTTTAGCAGAAAGATGAGCTGGAGCTTTGGCTCCGGGTGAAGATGAATGTGCCAGGACTGATTTGACAACTCATGGCCAGAAGAGGGCGCAGTTGGCACAGCTTGGGTTGGCAGGAAGCCTGGGTTTAGGACTGTGTAGAATGCTGTTCTTGTGTTCACCTGTCTCCAGGAGGCATGTGGGCTTCAGGTTATGACGTTAGTATGGCACTCTCTGACTGCCTGGTAGCTTGAGGGAGTGCCCCTACCCTGTCTAGTCCAGGGGTGGTAGAGGAGGTGGCTTCAGAGACAACTCTAAGGAGTTGGATTAATGCTGCCCATGCCTGCTAGGATCAGTGTCTCCTAACCCTCTTTTCCCTGAGAGGTCTTGAAAACCTAGGCTTCTGTAAGGTACAGAGGTGGACAGTGAGCTAGAACCCTTTGTTTTAATAAGATGTTTGACAGTGTCAGGGATTTGGGTTGCTTGGCATAATTGCTGGGTTTTTTGTAAGTGAACTTTGAGTAACATGCAGAATGGGTAACAGGGACCTGAGGGGCTGTGATGGAAAGATGGATGAGGGCCTGGGGAGTCCAGGTGGGCCCCGAGGAATGAAGTCCTTCCCTATGCCTTCAGTGACATGCAGAATGGGTAACAGGGACCTGAGGGGCTGTGATGGAAAGATGGATGAGGGCCTGGGGAGTCCAGGTGGGCCCCGAGGAATGAAGTTCTTCCCTACGCCTTCAGCTTGGTATATGGCCGGCTAAGCAGTCATGCTTTTCCTTCCCTGGTGTCAGAGATGTAGATGCACGGTAATAAACCCAGCCCCAGTTTATTTGAGAAGTGGCGCTAATGATTCAGTGTTTGCTGAATCTCTGTGATCAGTAGATGAGGTTGGATGAGAACACCCGGAGTGGCAGCTGGCATGTGGCTGGCACTCTGTGCACTGACTGGGGTCCTGTTATCCAGGGGCTTTGCCCCTTTCCTGCTGGGTGGTGGTGGCGCATTCTGCTTGAGTTGCTTCCTGGGTTGTAAGCTCCATGAGTGAAGGAACCACCCCAGACAAGTTTTTACATTCTCTGCAGCATCTGGCATGAAATTTGGGACATGTTAAGTGATCAATAAAGATTTAAAAACATTTTCTGGATTTTATTGCCTGGCTTTGGGAAGAGATTGTCTTTTGCATGCAGAAATCCTACTTGCCCCTAGGGGGCACAATAAGACTTACTATCTTTGGCCCATCCAAGGTTCTAGAATGTGGAAGAATCTTTGACTCAAGGTAACATTTACTGAGATGATTTCTTCTCTGATCAGGAGAAAAACAACATAGTCCCTCTGATTAATCTAAAGAACTCAGAGTGCCAGTTTTTTCATCTCCTTAAAGAGTAGCATTGCAATTCATAAATTTCAATTGGGCATATTACATTGGAAAGATACTTATTTTAATATGTTCTAAATGTTCTGTGAGCTGTAAAATATGCTTATATTAGTTTTGAAAAATTTACAGCCAGAGCAATTAAGTAAAATAAAACAATGAGTCACAGTCCCCGCACTGCTGCTCTGTTGTCTCAGCTGATGATCCCTTCCTGCCCTCCTCCGTGAGCTCCAGGCTTTCATGGCTGTAATCCCAGCACAGATACCCTTTTATACACTCTTTTCATTTCCCAGTGAACTCGCTTGGCTTTGCATGTTTGAACACCCACTGCACGTAAAGGTAGAATTCAGCCTTTGATGCTTTTTCTGAAGGAAAAAGCCAAACACAGCCAGCTCTGCCTGTCTGCCCATGCACAGGGCTCGCTGCCAGGCCCCCCAGGGGACTCCCTGCAGCATCAGCATGTTTCCTGCTGTGGGGAACCTGCTGTTCATGCGTGGAGACCTGAGTTCTTACACAGGCAGGTCTTTACATCAAGCATGTGAATTTGATGGTGTTGATGTGCTTTATGGAATAATTTGCTCTAAAATTTTTCTCAATAACAAGCTTCCTTAAAGTACTTAAGAAAAAAAAAAACCCACCAAACTTTCAGTGTTGCTCATGAATATATAGATGCTTATGGGGGAAGATGCAGATGCAGTTAAGTGGATTGTGAAGGAGAAAATAGACATCACCGGTGACCCTAGTCCAGTCAGCACTCACCTCAGAAGGTCATCCTGCCTGGCTGCTGAATTCACGTGTTGACACGGTTCACCTGACTGTGTGCTGTGTCTTATTGGCCACCAAACTGTTTTCTGTGCAGTTTGTAAGGGGAACTTTTCTATCTTGTTAAACACTTTGGGGGCTGGTGGTGTGGCTCCCTGGGAATGCTTACCTAGCAGGCACCAGGCCTGGGGTTCCATGTCCATCAGCAAAACTAAAACCCTACCTCGAACTTTGTCTTGTTGTTTTCTATAGCTTCTGAAATTCATTTTTAGTTAGTCTGCTGTGATCATGCTGTACATAAATGTCATCTTTTTTTTGCTGCCTTAATGTAGTGAAGGTGGGCTCTGATTTACTCTCAGGCTTCAGCAAAAGCCCTGTGTGGTAAATGGAACGTGAATAGATGGCCGACTTCCAGTGCCAGTCTGTATTGCTGCTCAGTAGCTGTGTCTTTGTGAAAAATCACTTAGCCTCTCTGATCCCTTAGTTCTCACTGGTAAAATAGAAAGACTGTTCATTGATTGCTGCTGTAGATATGGAGAGATGATCTAGCCCAGTGCCTGACATAAGCCAGAATTCCCTGCTCCCTTGTACCTGTATTGATTGGGTAAAAAAATGAATGTACAGAAGACACATCTCCTAGAATTCTCTGACTTAATGTGGCCCTGTATTTGTGAATCTTTTCATAGTTTGTCTTTGCTCATATGGATTTTAGAGTTTCATTCTCAGTGTTTCTGAGATAAACACTTTAAAAATTTATGGAGTTTGGGGATCATTGCTTCTGAGCCATCTACTACTCCCTTGGAGTGCTGTATACCTACCAGGCCCTGCTGAGGGCTGGTTTACATGCTGGGCACTCACACTGACCACAGGATGGAAGATAACTGCTTGGCCCTTGGGAGTCTGAGCCTCAGGTGGTGCTGGGGAAGCAGCCTCACAACTTTAGGAGACCCAGGAGGGAGCTGTGGTGCCAGGAACAGCTGAAGGGAAGGCCTCTGTGCTGGAGGTTGGTGACCCTGACTGGGGCTGCCTCATGCCGATCACTAGCTCTGTGGTGGCTGGGAACATGGCTGAGAGGATGGGGAACTGGCAGGTGCACTGTCTACCATATGCATGCTAGGCACAGTTCTCAGCCCTCCCCCAGGGGTTAAGGGACTTGTCCCCAGTCACACAGTAGGAATGTGATGGAGGCAAGGTGAGGAGCTGGTTGGCTATAGAACCTGAGCAAAAGGAATGAGCCGACCCCCCCCCCACCTCTGGAAATGCCCAGTGGAGAAGCAAGCCCCTTCTCCCATGTGGACGCACGTTCTCCCCAGCTTTACTTTCTGGGCTCTTTTAAGGGGCAGGAGGAGCAGAGATGATTTTCATGGTGGCTTGGATTTGCATTTTTATATATTACAGGATCCTGCTGATTTATCATTGTTAGTGGATCTGATTATATTACGGTATCTTGGATGTGCTTTGTAAAAAGTGATATATTTCACATTCAAAGACAAGGAATTTATGGATCCAAGTGCCAGAGCGAGGGTTTAGTTCAGTTTTGAAAGAATTATTCTTGATGGATTTTATGAAATGAGATTGAGAAGTGATTTGATGCGTGGAGTTAGGCATCGTGGGGCATTATGCAGATGATTGGCAGTTTATTCCAAGCACGAGGCAAATCTGTTGGAAATGAGAGGCACAGCTGGGGAGGAGGTTCGAGTTGTGGTGGTGGGTGTTTGGTATTTGGGGAGTGAATGATTAACAGTGCTATCGAGGGTAATTAGGTGAAGGCGCGGAGAGAACAGTTTGTGTGTGTGTGTGTGCGTGTGTGTGTGTGTAGACAGAGACCTCTTCCTCCCTATTAGAAAAGTAATAGAACAGACCCAAAAGATGTCTCAGTTCTGTATCCTTACAGTGAACAGTGTTCTAAACTAACGCACTGTGTGTGTGTGTTGAGCATGAATGTGTATGTGTGTGTAAGAGTGTGAGTATGTGTGTATGTATGTCTGTGTGAGTGTGTGTGTGTGTGTGTGTGTGTGTGTGTGTGTGTGTGTGTGTACCCCAGCACAAGCAGAGATCATCAGGGTCTGTCTTTATTTGACAGAGGCCCTGGGAGGGAGGCGCTTGCCCTAGGGCACACAGGTCTGGACGCTGCTGTTTGTTCCTCTTTTTCCGTCTTCAAGACAGGTCTGTGAGTCCCCTTGCAAGTCCTCTGAACTGTCCCAGAGGTGGCTGAGGCTAGTTGACAGCCAGGATGTAGAGGCTCCGGGAAGAGGTGTGAGCTTCTGGGATGGAACCTTCTCTTCATGGGAGATGAAGTGTTTCTGACACCCTCTTCCCTCAGCATAGAGTCTGAGACCAACATACGAGACATTTCCCAGTTGCCGTTGCCTTGTAGGTTTGTGCCTTATGGAACAAACAAGGGAAGGCAAGGGAAGCAGGCAGTGTGGCAGACCCCATTGTGCTTTCTGCCCTTTAGGAACCCTTCTTGTGTTAGTTGACCAGTTCTGCGCCCTGAGGGCAGCTGGAGAAACAAGGGTGGCATGAAGAAGCAGGCTCCGTCCTTGGGGAGCAAGTCTCATCTAGTCTCATCCTGTGTCATTACAGGGAGAATAGAGCAATTTGGAAAAATGCTTTTAATGTAATTGAAAAATGTAGATTGCAAAATTGGCACACTTAGGAGCTGAGACAGTCTAGTAAATTATTTCTTGCTGCTTTTAAAACTTGGACACAGACGACTCTTAAAGGAGCCTGTCGAATGCCCAGTGATGGTGCGCTCCTTTTCCCTCTTAAAAAGGTTTTATATTTAATTTGCTTCACTATAAAAGTGGTCATATTTTGAGAAAAAAAAGGAAAGAAAATGGCAGAAATGAAAAAAATTAACCTTAGAGCTCTCACTTGCAGTGGTGGCCATGATCACCTCACAGTTTCCTTCTGGTCTCTTTCCCCTTGTGTATCATCAGATTTTAATCAGACATTGACGCCTCATTTTTGTAATCTGTATTAAAAAATTTTAAGATTAAAAAAATTCCTGCCGGGCGTGGTGGTGCACCCCTTTAATCCCAGCACTCGGGAGGCAGAGGCAGGTGGATCTCTGTGAATTCAAGGCCAGCCTGGTCTACATAGTGAGTTCTAGACCAGCTGGGGCTACAGGGAGACCCTGTCTCAAAAAGACAGATTAAAAAAATTTTGAAGAGATGGCTCAGCAGTTAAGAACACTGACTGTTCTTGCAGAGGACCCAGGTTTGATTCCCAGCACCCACATGGCAGCTAACAACTGTCCGTAACTCTAGTTCCAGGGGATCCGACAGCCTCTTCTGTCCTCCACTGGCATTGCAAGACACAGGTGCACTTACCTGCGTACAGGCACTACACTCATACACATAAAATAATTAAAAAAAATTCTTGATAGCCAGGTCATATGCCCATAACCTCAGCATTTGAAAGGCTGAGGCAGGAAGGTGAGAGTTGGAGGCTAGCCTGGGTTATATAACCAAGACTGTGTTGTAAAATAACACAAAACACAAAGCCTCTTTGGAACAGTGATTTCTCCCCCTAGTTGCTAGACTTTTCCCTATAGAAGAAGAGAGGGGTGGCTCACTCCACTCCTCACCCTGCCTTCCACCCCTGCTGGGTTTCTTTATTTGATTTTGGGACCAGGTCACTCTGTAGCCTAGACAGGTTTGGAATTCATTACATAGCCCAGATTGGCCTTGAGCTTATGGCAGTGCTCCATGATTAAGTGCTGAACTCAGTCTCCTGAGTGCTGGGCCACTTCTTTCTGCTGTCCTTTCTCCCTGGTGGACTGACAGGTGGCTCTAATGTGGCCTTCCTGTGTGGGCTAAGAGCATCCAGGTGTGGTGGTGGTATGGGAATGCCCTGCTGGCAGTCAGGGACCCCAACTTCCTCTCCAGCAAGCTATCTGAAGTCCTTTGTGTGTGGGGGCGAGGGGGGACAGGGAGAGGATTTATCCACAGTGCATTTTTAAAATTTTTATTTATTTATTTATTTTTACTTTATTATCATTTTTTTCTTTTTGGTCTTTTTGAGACAGGGTCTCCCTGTAGCCCCAGCTGTCCTGGAACTCACTGTAGACCAGGCTGGCCTTGAACTCACAGAGATCCACCTGCCTCTGCCTCCCGAGTGCCAAAATTTATTTTTTACACTTTACTGGCCTCCTATTTTCAATTTTTCTTTTTGGTCTTTTTGAGACAGGGTCTCCCTATAGCCCCAGCTGTCCTGGAACTCACTATGTAGACCAGGCTGGCCTTGAACTCACAGAGGTCCACCTGCCTCTGTCTCCCAAGTGCTGGGATTAAAGGCGTGTGCCACCACTGTGGGTTATGAGCTGGCAGGCCAGGTTCCCCATACGGGGTCTTCTTTCAGCTTGGGCTGTTTCTCAGATCCACGTCTACTGCCCTCGATGCTGTGTGGGCCTGCTGTAGCCCCTTGTTATCTGCTCGGGGGAAGGGGGGTGCCTCAGGGTTTGGTGCGCACACTCCTTCCGTTCCTCCCTCTTATCTTCCAGCTCTGCTTCACTCACATCACCAGCACTGCTCTTCCTCTGCACAGTCATTCTTTTCTTTCCCTGCCTAGTGGTGTCTGCCTGTGGCTCACACCATCATTTATGCACACAATGATTGTGTCTGCCTGCCCTCCATGGCAGCAGAATTATTGCTTTTTTTCAACATCTGCTAATTTAATGGCATCTTGTTTGAGGACCAGATGAGTTCATTTATGGACAACACTTTTAGATGCCTGCCTGGCACCCTGTGAATGCTAAGTAAGGGTTTGTCATCGAGGCTCCTGCCTATTAATCTCCTGTGGTCTTAGCGGTTCCTTTCCCTAGGCAATTTACATGCTAACAATATTGACCCATATCATATCCCACCTCCTCTCCCCCAGGTGGGGTTTGAGTTCTCTTTTTTCATCATTATTTTTTTTTAAAGAAAGAAAACCTAACATCCTTTGTAGTCAAGTCTATGGACTTCTCCCTTTGTACTTGTCTGTGGCTATAGACTGTGGCACATCTGCCCCCACCCTGAGATCTGTGATATACAGTCACCTATATTTGACCTTCATCTAGCAGTGATTAGCTTGAGCCAGTTTCAGTTCTCGTCATTGAGTCCGAGGCAGGCTGCATGGCACTGCAATGAATGTGTGCTGGGTGCCAGGGATCGATCAGCATATTAAGGAGCAGTGCTACTGTCCCCAGCAGCCCTGTTTTGTGATGCTACCCCACACCAATGCTGGCCAGTAATGATTTAAAATGACATTCCCTGGGTGGCTTATTCTGCCGGACATGGGCATGCCATGGTTTTCCAAACCTTTCCTCAAAAAAAAATGTTTTTGACCCTAAAAAAGCACAGATACACTATAGCAAAACCAGAAAGGCATAAAGAAGGAAAAACTGCCCACTGCCTCTCCTCCCGAGGCAGTGACTGTGGACTTGTGAGTGTATTTCCATCTAGTCTTAGAAATAATTCAACATAGTTGAGCTCCAACTATTTATCTACCCTGTACACCCCCTTCCCTGCAACCACAGCTTTGAATGCTGTGAATTTATTGCAGCAGTTTTCAGTGTGGTCTGAATACCCCGGGGGTCCTCGAGACCCTTCTAGAGGGTCAAAACTATTTTCATAATCACACCTAGAAGTTATTTGCCTTTTCCACTCCTGCTCTCTTAGGAGTGGAAATGGACCTTTCCAGAGGCTATAGGACGGGTGCAGTTGCAGTAGATTGAATACCAAAGCAGACAGGAGAGCCCAGCTGTCTTGTATTAAACCAGGCAATAACGAGATCTGCAAGAATGTAAACAATGCCTTCTCACTAATTTTCTTTCTGCCTTGGAGAATCTAGTTATTTTTATAAGAAATATGTTATTTATGTTAACACGTAGTGGGTTTATTATTGTTACTTTTGCATAAGTTAATAAATATTTTCAGACGTCCTCGGTTTTCATCACTGATGTGCTAAATATCAGTCGCTGTCATGTATATAATCAACAGCTCTTTGGGGGCCTCAGCCATTCCAGGCAGTGTGAGAGAGATCAAAAGGTCTGACAAGCACCGTTTTAAATAACCTCTGCAGTCTCATTTGGGGGGATGCAACTGACATTCTAGTAGGAACAGCATCCCATCCCAGCTCTGGGGAAAGTGAGAAGGTCCTGCCCCAGCTGCGTCCCTACTTCCTGCTTGGTTAGATCTCCAAACTGAGTGACAGAAAAATGATGGGGGCCCGAGCCTCCATTGCCCTCCCCCTTTGTTAAGAGGGTTCAACAGCTGTACAAGAGAATGGGAAACTCCCAACTCCAGCAACCCCGAAACTGTGGTTGTCCTGGTCCTAGTCTCCTGCCTGTTTCTGATGCACATGCATGGGCTTGTGTTTTTCTCAGAGTGCACACACAGTCCCACAGCCTGCATTTCCCACTTAACATTCTCCCTGAGACCTGCTCACCACTGTGCCACCAGCGGCTCTGTGTCTTTGGAGGGCTGTCAATTTTCACTGGTTCTGTGACGCTCTATCGAGTTGATTAACTGTAATTTACTTAGCCGCCCTCGGACACTTAGGTGGTTTCTAATTTTTGCTGTTATGGATAATGCCGAAGTGGTTATCTTCATGTAGGAAACCCTTTTCTGTTGGATTATTTCTTTCAGCTCGATTCCCAGAAGTGGGACTGCTGGGTCAAAGGGCTGGACATTTCCATGGGTCCAGATTCGTCTCCTGTCAGATTGCTTTCCAGAAGGGTTAGACCAATTTGCACTGCCACCGCAAAGCCTCTGTAATAACCAACTATTTTGCTTAACTATCATGCCGAGAATTTTCCCTTGGAGCCCTGAGGGGGCAAAGGCCCTTATCTAAGTGAGCACGATCTATAATTATTTAGACTAACACCAAAATTGCTTTCAGAACATTTTTAACCTGCTGGGTTTAGAATTCTGATTCTCATACATGCTTGTATTAAAAGTTTCACAAGTAGCAATTTCTCTCTCCCTCCTCACAGTGTGTTTACACAGCCCCACAACTGTAGGGAAGCAAGAGGTTTTATAAACACAAGCGGGCTCTTTCTACACTAGTTGAAGTGTTATTTCGAAAGGTACAAAAACACAAAGCACATTTTCATTGTAATCTTTGGTTAGGAAAGTTGGTTGTTTTCGTCCGGGCCTCTTTCTACATTCCTTCGCTCTCATTCATGTGTGTTCCAAAGCATGCTGGTACCTTGGACCCTTGCCATGTCGCCACTTCCCTGGGGGCACCGGAGGCTGTCATCAGGCAGGGTTGCTAGTGAGGGAGACTTGGATGCATTTAGGTTGGTCCTGAGTGCAGTGGTTCCCCCTGTGGAAGATGTGTTGAGAACGTGCCCGCACTCTGACCAAGTTCTGGAGAGAGCCTGAGTGTGGCTCTTAGGTATGCCTGTCTGGGCTCAGCCTCATGCAGGGCTGTATGCTGTACACATGCCAGTAAGAGCCATGCTTGCCGTGCCCTCATTGCTCTGAGCTTCAATATGCACCTCTATGAACTAATTGCCTCCTAGGGCTGGAAGGATCAGATGGTTAGATGTGTGAAGCCACTTTGTAAACTATGAAGCCTTTACAAATGGAAGGTATCACTCAGTGCTCCAAACTGGGGTATTCTGTAATTATCCCCTAAGCCTCCCTCCTGAGCATTGAGGCTTGCCATCCAATTTGCCTACACTGCCAGGCCTGGGTGATGGCATACACCTGTCAGGTGCTTTGGCTCCTCCCATCATGGCTGCCTGTGTTCTATCAGCAACTCGATGTTGACTGTGATGGGTGAGGTACTGAACTTGGGGGGCAGCTCAGCTCATGAATTTTTGGAAGTGCCTGCCAGCCAGGCTTCTGAATACATTGTGGAACGGCCTATAAATTCCCCAGCTTTGCTTGGGGCTGGCTGGCTGAGGTGCAGGCATAAAGGACCCCAGAGGCTGACTAGATGGCCCTTGATAACAGCATCAGAAGGTGTGGTATACCCACTTCCTCCTTCATTTGGTCATTCATCTGTCCATTCAACCATGGATGAGATTCTGGGTTTGTGCAGGACCCTGGGCTCAAGGGGACCAGGTCTAGCCCGGCTATCAAGAAGGCTAGCTGAGGGCAGATATCAGAATGAAACAGAATGACAGCTCTGTGGGGGTACTAGTGTTGGGACAGGGGAATCCAGAAGAGAGTGAGGTGGATCTGTCAGGTCCAGAGGTAGGTGAGGTTGAGCCTGGGTTGTGGTGATGAAGAGAGGAGCAGCCAGGCAGGGGAGGATGACCCTCTGTGGTAGGGAAGGAGTAGTAAGAGTAGATCAGGTGCAGTGCCTGGCCCTGTCATAGCTTTAGGCCTGGATGATCAGCACACAAGTCAGCTGCTGCTTCCCGTGTTTGTGGTAGGCTGGGTCTTACCCCAGATCTTTAATACCATTTTCTCACAATGGGGCCCAGGGAAGTCAGTGAGCTCATAAGTCTTATTTTGGGATTCCACCCTGGCCCCCATTCTTCCTAACTGTATGGATTCAACTCTCAGCTTTAGTTTCCCTATCAGTAAGCAAAGGCTTATGATAGCATCCACCTGAGCCTTCTGAGGATCCAGTAGGAATCTATGGAAGAACTTTTAGGTGAGTGCCTGGCCTGTGGTGGCACTTGCTAATACCAGCTGGCTGTGGCAACCTCCTTATGCCCATTTAACTGATGAGAAAACCAAAGGCCAGAGAGATGTTCTAAAGGACATAAGTAGAGAACTGGTATTTAAACTCAGCTCTCCTTCTGTCCTGGGGCTGTTCTAAACATCCACTGCTTGGGAATGGCAAAGAGCAGTCATGTGACTCTGGCAAGGCCCTTCATCTTTTTGAGCCTTGGTGAGCTCATCTGGCATGGATGAACTCTATTAAATAGGCTCTATGATGGCAGGAACATATTCCTTCCCTTGTATCTGCAGTTGCTGGAGGCGAGCTGGACACATAGTTGGTGCAGGAAGATATTTGTGAGTGGGCTCCCTTGAGCCATAGGAGTAGCGAAGAGTTCCCAGGGCTCTCAACTGTCCTTCCATCCCTGGCTGCACACTGTCCATCAGTGCATGTAGGAAGCATCCTTGTCGAGGGTGACGTGTTAACTGAGCCTGGGTTTGTGCTGGGGCCTTGGGAATGCTGAGAGCTAAATCAAAGCGATGATTGCGCCACATCTGTTGAAATGTTTGTGTTCATGCTCTCAGGTAATAGTCCTGGGCTGGTGCTTGAAGCTTGTGTGTTTATTTATTACTTATTTATAAATCATAAATCCAGAAAGGATTTGAGGAAGCTTACAATAAAAGACATGAACACAGTCAAGCTGTTAGAACAGAACATTAGAGCCACCCACAAAAGGAGGGCACACAGATCAAGAGCAGGGTTGACCTACTGCCGGGCACGTCTGCCCTTGCTGTGCGTGTGCTGTGGCCCTGGACAGGGCCATGTGAAAGAGGCAGCTCATGCTTCTGGGAGTGGTGGTCTCTGGAGCTGGGCCCGAGAGGCTGCTTCTAGGCACGTGGCCTCAATACCTGAGTTCTTTTCTTCTGTGCCTCAGTTCCTTTTCTTACCACACGGTGATAGTAATGAGCTCAGAGAGCTGTTTCAAGGAGGATAAATGTGTCTGGTCAGGGACCTGGCCCTGGAAAATGCTTTTTTGTCCTTAATCTGACTTGTAATTTTTTTTTTTTTTTAAGCCCTAGCTCGCCTGGAACTCACTATGTAGACCAGGCTGGTCTTGAACTCACAGAGATCTGCCTGCCTCTGTGTCTGCCTCCCAAGTGCTGGAATTAAAGGCATGTGCTACCATGCCTGGATGACTTGTGATTCTTTAAAAAAAATTTTTTTGTTATTTTTATTTTATGTGTATGAGTGTATTGTCTACATGTGTGTAAGTGCAGCTGTGTCGTGCAATGCCTGAGGAGGTCAGAAGAAGGTATCAGGTTCCCTGGAACTAGAGTTATGGACAGTTTTTAGCTGCCACATGGGTGCTGGGAATCGAACCTGGTTCCTCTGCAAGAGCAATCAGTGCTCTTAACTGCCGTGATTTTTATGGTCACTGTTGTACTGGGCTAATGGCTCCAGTTCTTTACTCAGGCCCCCAAAGTGCAGAGGACATGTGGATGGGGTGGCAGGATGGGTCCCCCATGTACCCCGAGATCTGTGCACACTGACACTGTCCAGAATGTTTATTGTTGCTTAAGAACACTTACTGGGTTTGAAGCAAAGGGAACATACTTTTTAATTATTTCCCTGCTTGTCTCCAGCAATGCTGTTGTCAAGGAAACCAAACCACTGAAATGCTTTGTCAGAAGAGGATACTTGTGCTGCACTTACATTGTGGGAATGGACCTGTCGTTCTGTAACAAAATCTGTTTCTTTTGGAGGGGTTTGTTTCCTTTACTTCCCACAAATAGAATCCTTCTGACCTTTTCACAGGAGGTGGCAGGTTGTTACTGGTATTTTCTCTTCTGAAAGAGTTGGGAAGAATTGCCGGTATTCTTGACTCATAGTATTTCATTCATTCAGCGTCTGTTGCAAGACTTGGGTGCTAGGACAGAACAGGATGCAGAGATGAATGCAAGTCATAGTCTTCCCTAGGAGGAAGCAGCAGGGGAAAGATCTGGAGAGGCAGATCATGACAGTGCAGCATCATGATTGCTTTTCAGGGTGAAGGTTAAGATGCTCTGGGACTGTTGGGGCATCGCAGAAGCTGGGTAGACACATGGCAAGGCCATGGAAGGGCAGTCCAGGCAGGTGGTGCAAAGGCCTGATAGTGTGGCAGAGCGCACTGACCTGAGAAAACTAGGAGAGTCAGAAGAGGCTGCTGGGTTGGACACATAAGGCCCAGGAGGGAGATGGTCCAGAGACACCTGTGAGGCCAGAGCTCAGGGGCAGGGAGGGTGAAGGGATTCTAACACAGTCTTCAAGGTGTGTCCCGTTTCCATGGACTGAGCCTTGGCTTCTTGATGCAGAGAGGCATGACACTCGTCTGTTCCAGCTTCAGAGGGAAGGGGTGCTGCTAGCCCACTTGGATTTTAATAATTCACCCTGGCTTGGGAGTACAGCTTTCACTGGTATGTTTCAGCCAGCATTCCAGTAAAACTTTATGATAGTTAAGCCCTGTCAAGGGTTCTGATTTTATATGAAAAAGATACATCATTGTTAGAAAAACAGAAGTCTTAGTTTCTAACAGCCCTTCTTATTTTCCTTGTAAAACTTTAAAAATAACTCCAGATTTATATGAGAAGTTGTAAAAATAATAGAGTTCCCCAATATGCTTTCCCCAACTTCCCCTAATGCTGATCGTTTACATAACCCTAGTATATTGGTCAACAAAATTAATATCAGACAACTCTGTAACCTGCACAGCAGACTTTATTGGATTTGATCAGTCTTCCTACCAATGTCCCTTTTCTGTTTCTAGTTCAAGGGCATCATGCTGCATTTAGAACTCTTGTAACTTGGCAGCTGATTTGTTTGGGGGTGTCTTTGAGGAACAGACTGGAACTTGTCCTGGCTGCTTTCTCTGAGTTTCCTGTGCTGTATCAACCCCTACCTGGCCCACACCAGGGGATGAGTGCTTGATGGTCAGCCAAGCTCAGACTGGATGTCTTTCAGATTTCAAGGCCTGCTGCCTTGTTAAATATGAGCAAGTGTGAGAGCTTTCTCCTTATTGAGGCTGAGAGAACTCACATGCAAAGCACCAATCAGGCTGCTCCTCGGGGCCGCTGTGTACCCCTGTAGGTTTCCTGTGCTCTTTTTCCTCCTCTTTTTTATTTTTCCTGCTGGGTTTGCCCCAGCCAGCCTTTTGGGCTAGCACTGACACCTGGGAGAGTTTGGGTTTAGGCAGTTCACCATATTGACGTTTTCACACAGCTTTCCTATGTTTTATTGGATAATTGAGTGTGTCTTGAGGCAGCAACTGAGAATTCAAACACATTGCTTTTAATGTGTGAAACGAGCACTGTTTGCATACAGATAGCTGAACATCTGTGGGCAATCTCCCGTCCCGAGTCCTTTTTCCTTCCTTCTCACACTCCCCCCACCCTTCCTCTTGTTTTGCGTTACTTTCCCTTCTGCTGGCCTGTAGCCCTCCATCATCTCCGTCCGCCTCCGCGTGCCTTTCCTCCTTTCCCCACTCCCTCTCCAATCCCTTCTCGAATTCCTTTCCCAGCAACAGGCCAGTGAAGCTGTTGCCACGGTAACAGAAGCCTAGCAGAGGCTCCGCTCTGCTCTCCCTGTGCTTCACACATGATGACGCAGATCATGTTGACTTCTCGAACCATCTGAGCTCTGGAGGCCCTTCATCTTCCAAAGGCCAAGCCAGCGCCACAGCTCATTGTTCTGTTCGGTTGATGGTCTTTTTTTTTTTTTTTTTTAAATTTGGAAACTTCTAAATTTGAGAAATCTGTTTCCCTGTTACTCCTAAACACTGGTTGCACTCTGTGAAGAGGCTTCACCTGAACTCACTTGCATCAGCTGAGTGGAAATGCCAGACAGAGGGAGGGACTACAGGAATGAGTCACATGCCCCCTTTCCTCCACTGCTGGGATAAACAAATGATTGCTTTAGGATGGAGGCTGAGGGTCTAGTTTTAAAACTTTACATTTTAGTTTCCTTCAGCAAATGTTTGAGTGGGGCTTGTCAGCCCCCAAGACTGGTGCTGTGGGCTGCCAGTGTGCAGAGCCCTGGCCCTCTTCCCAAGAAGTCTGTCTTTGAGTGGCAGGCCTAGTTGTGTGTACACACTGCTACAGGGATGTTATGTGGCTGTTTGTCACAGTGGCTGTGTGAGTCCAGCTGGTGCCCATTCTGCCTACACATTAACTAGGCTTTGTGGTCCCCTTGGAGGGCACTTGGCTCCTAGTTTGCCATGGAGCTGGTTGACGGCAGTGGCAGCCGAGCTCCATCTGGGTTTGACTCAGGCCCAGCTTGTTGGCATTAGCAAGGATTTGGAGTTCTGCCATTCAGCCAACACCAGTTAATAGCCCAGCAGGGAAGAGTTAGTCCATGGATTATATTTAAGTTAGTCCTTATTCCCAAAGGTAACTTTGTTTAATAAAAACCTGAAGCCTCTATTACTATGCTTATGGGTATCCTGGCTCCAGGGTATACAAATAAGACTTAGAAAATTCAAACATTATTTGTGGCAGTGCAAAAACATTTTCATTAATAGAGGGTGTGATAAAAGCACAGGCGCTTTCTTCTGTGCCTGAATGGGCTTTCTGCACTTGGGTCTTTTTATTTTCATAAGCACTTGGAGCTTATTTAAATATCGTCCTTTCAGTAGTGAATTTCCAAAGGAGGGAGCTTTGGTGTGTGAATAACTTCACAACTGCCCACAGTATTTGTAGTCAGTTGCTATGACTGAAGTTGATAATGGACCCCACACTGCAGTCACTAATGGGTGATAATCTGGGAGTGTTTTGTTATTGTTTTTATTTTAGAAGAAAGGTTTGAAATTAGCATAGTAAATCTCTGTGGGATCTTTGCAAATAAAAGAATATCCACGTTAAAAACAACTTTCAGGAAAGATGTATGGTAATGAATAAAACATCAGTGAGTGAAAATACGCATGTTTAATTATTCAAGTGGAAGTAGTAATTTAAACTAATTATTGCTTGTGGATTTCATAATTCAGTTTTTGTCTAGCAGTAATATTTCCTCTGGGCCTCTGGGGCGCGTTCGCAGCTGCCCCCGCCCCCATTCCTGGGGCTAAGAGGACTCTTGCCTCCCCCAGGACCCATCAAGCGAGCCTGGGGTTGTTCAGGTCCCTGCATCTACTCACCTCCTTGTGCCTTCTTTCCACATCAGTCCCCTGTACACTGCCTACTTAGGCATTTCCTTGTTAATCACCTTCTCTGGTTGGTTCAGGGGCTTGGGGTAGTCCTGTCCATTGACTTCTAAGTGTTGTGGGGCTGGCATCCCCCGCACAGGGTCTTAGGTTTCCCTGATTGAATGACCCTGAGTGCTCTGCCTGTACCCCCACCAGGCAGGTCCTTGCCCTTAATTCCTGCCTCAGGTTGGGTCTCCTCTTGGAGGCACCGCTCATCCACGGTGGGACTCCCTCCCTTCCCTCCTTAGCTTTGCACCATTAGGCTGTGGTCCTACAGTTTGTTTGAAATGTTCTTTTCGGATCTTTTTATTTTTCTTCTGGTTCTAGAGGGAACCTTGATTGCCTAGAGGAATGGAAAAGTACTGGCAGTAACAGGAAGCAGGCCAGTCCATCATCGGTGGCTCTCTGTAGCTCAGCTCCTTGTCTGCCTTCCTGGAGCAGAGGCTTGACCTGTGACATACCTGGGAGGGACCAGCCTCGCTCTCCTCAGAGCACTTCCTGAGGTGCTGCTGGCACCGCACCAGTGGGTGCTGATGAAGGAGTAAGCGCTGAAACTACTTTTGCTCAATCGAGTGAGGCTTTTAAAACCCAGTTATTACTGCTGCTCCTGTGAATACCTGTGATGGTACAGGAGGTTTTCTGAACCTCTCTTCACTGCACAAATGCTGCCTGGATCAGATCCTGAAAATTCAGGTGAATTATTATTCTGCCCCTCAAAGGTAAAGGGAAAGCTTTCTATTTGTGACTTCTTCCCAAGTGCCCTCTGTCAAAAGGTAGTGACATGTGACAGCCGTTATTACCTTGGTGTAATCACGCCATTCCATCTCACGCCTGAAAGCTTTCCATCAGTCAAGTAGGAAGGACAACCTTTATTTAAGATATTTTCCCCTTCCCTTTGTTATTACTTTCTCTTAAAAAAAAAAAAAACCCAGAAAACAAAACCCAGAAAACAAAACAACTTCCTGACTTTACAGGCATGATCTATGCTAGGAGCGACTCATTTCTTGGAGAGGTTATTGCTGTGGACAGGGGTGAGACAGGTGGGACACAAGGGATAGACTGAATGAGGAGCTAGCTGCCAGGGGCCAGAGGTCCAGGTTCAGTCACCAGCTGAGGCCCCAGTCAGGTCAGGCAGCCTCTGGGCATTGGGCTTCTCATTTGAAGAATAAGGGGCTTTGCCTGTGATCTCCCATGGCCTTTAACTTGGAGCAGTTCTGTGGTCTCCGCAGGAGCTGTGCACAGTGAGGTAACGGGAAGATTACAGGTGGCCCCAGCCCTTCCTGCAGAGTCTTTGCAATGAGCATTCACCACTCCGAATTGATTTCCTCTCTGACTGACCTCCAGTGGAAGTCATTAAGCAAGCAGAGAAAAAGTTCCTAACAGCTGGCAACCACTCTGGAGTAGAGCCACAGGCCTGCCATAAAATGCTGTGGGTTGGGGGAGACGAAGAGCATGGTGTTGAGAACTTCAGTGTGTTTGGTGAGACCGAGGTGGCTAGGCCATCCGGCACCCACCAGTGTTCTTGCTTCCTGTAAATGCCATCTGTGCATCCATATTCATTCACATGTGCAAGTTTGTGTTTTCACTATTGAATTTTATACCTTATGTCCTACTGGGTTCTTTGTGTGCCTGTGCCTGTGCATGTACATGTGGAAGCCAGATGTTGACATCAAGCATGTTCTTCAATCTCTTCACACCTTATTTATTTATTTATTGGTCTTTTTGAGACAGGGTCTCCCTGTAGCCCCAACTGGTCTGGAACTCGCTGTGTAGACCAGGCTGGCCTCAAACTCACAGAGATCCACCAGCTTCCACCTCCTGAGTGCTGGGATTAAAGGAGTGCTCTAGCATGCCTGACTTTCTACCTTATTTTTTAAGACACAGTCTCTCACTGAACCAGGAACTTGCTATTTCAACTAGGCTGGCTGGTCAGTGAGCCCCTGTTGACTGCCCCCTCCCTACCCCCAGTGCGGGGATTACAGGCATGTGCTGCTATTCCTGACTTTTATACTGGTACTGGGGATTTGAAATTAAGTCTTTACGCTTCTGCAGCAAACATTTTACCCACTGAGCCATCTCCTCAGGCCCCTATTTGGTTCTTTAAACCCTAGCTCTAACACTGATGTTATGAATTTTTTATTGTAAATTTTTTGTTACATTTATTATTTATTTAATTAATTTTTGCATGTATATTTGTGTTGGGAGGCATGTATACCAAAGCACACTTCTGGAAATCAGAGGACAACTTTTGGGCCTAGGTCCTCTCCTTCTACCAAGTGGACCCCAGGGATCAAGCTCAGGCTGTCAGGCTTAGTGGCAGGCACTTTTACTTACTGATCTATATCACTGGCCCGTGAGTAATTTTTTTTTTTTTTTTGGTCTTTTTGAGACAGGGTCTCCCTGTAGCCCCAGCTGTCCTGGAACTCACTATGTAGACCAGGCTGGCCTTGAACTCATAGAGATCCCCTGCCTCTGCCTCCGGAGTGCTGGGACTACAGGCGTGTGCTACCACTCCTGGCATGAGTAATTTTTAAAAAGATTTATCGACCGCTCTCTGGGCTGCTCCTCTCTCCAGAAGCTTCTGCTGGTTCCCTCAACTCTAGCTCCTCCGCCTTGCATCGTGCCGCCATGATGGGCCACCGTCCAGTGCTCGTGCTCAGTCAGAATACAAAGCGTGAATCTGGAAGAAAAGTTCAATCTGGAAACATCAGTGCTGCCAAGACAATTGCAGATATCATCCGAACATGCTTGGGACCCAAGTCCATGATGAAGATGCTTTTGGACCCAATGGGAGGCATCGTGATGACCAATGATGGCAATGCCATTCTTCGAGAGATTCAAGTTCAGCATCCAGCTGCTAAATCCATGATTGAAATTAGCCGGACCCAAGATGAAGAGGTTGGAGATGGGACTACATCAGTAATTATCCTTGCGGGAGAAATGCTGTCTGTGGCTGAGCACTTCCTAGAGCAACAGATGCACCCAACAGTGGTGATCAGTGCTTATCGAATGGCACTGGATGATATGATCAGCACTCTAAAGAAAATCAGTACCCCTGTTGATGTCAATAACCGTGATATGATGCTGAACATCATCAATAGCTCCATTACTACAAAAGTAATCAGTCGGTGGTCCTCTTTGGCCTGCAACATTGCCCTGGATGCAGTCAAGACTGTACAATTTGAAGAGAATGGCCGAAAGGAGATTGACATCAAGAAATATGCAAGGGTGGAAAAGATACCTGGTGGCATCATTGAAGATTCCTGTGTCTTACGTGGAGTCATGATTAACAAGGATGTGACCCATCCACGAATGCGCCGCTATATCAAGAACCCTCGCATTGTGCTACTGGATTCTTCTTTGGAGTACAAGAAAGGGGAAAGCCAAACTGATATTGAGATTACACGAGAGGAAGACTTCACCCGCATCCTGCAAATGGAAGAAGAGTACATTCAGCAGCTCTGTGAGGACATAATCCAGCTGAAGCCTGATGTGGTCATCACAGAAAAGGGCATCTCAGATTTAGCTCAGCACTATCTCATGCGGGCCAATATCACAGCCATTCGTAGAGTCCGAAAGACAGACAATAATCGAATTGCTAGAGCCTGTGGGGCACGGATAGTCAGCCGACCAGAGGAACTGAGAGATGATGTTGGAACAGGAGCAGGCTTAATGGAAATCAAGAAGATTGGAGATGAGTACTTCACATTCATCACTGAGTGCAAAGACCCAAAGGCTTGCACCATTCTCCTTAGAGGGGCCAGCAAAGCGATTCTCTCAGAAGTAGAGCGCAACCTCCAGGATGCCATGCAAGTGTGCCGTAACGTTCTCCTGGACCCTCAGCTGGTGCCAGGCGGTGGCGCCTCTGAGATGGCTGTGGCCCATGCCTTGACAGAAAAATCCAAGGCCATGACTGGTGTGGAACAGTGGCCATATAGAGCTGTTGCCCAAGCATTAGAGGTCATCCCTCGTACCCTGATCCAGAACTGTGGGGCCAGCACCATCCGTTTACTGACCTCCCTTCGGGCTAAGCACACACAGGAGAACTGTGAGACCTGGGGTGTAAATGGCGAGACTGGTACCTTGGTGGACATGAAAGAACTGGGCATATGGGAGCCATTGGCTGTGAAGCTACAAACATATAAAACAGCAGTGGAGACTGCAGTTCTGCTGCTCCGGATTGATGACATCGTCTCAGGCCACAAAAAGAAGGGGGATGACCAAAGCCGGCAAAGCAGTGCTCCTGATGCTGGCCAGGAGTGAATGGTGGGCAAGGTGACCAGCGCACAGAACCAGCAGTCTCCCCCTTCCTGAAGCAGAGTCCAGGAATACTGTGGATGTCTTTGTTGGAAGGGATCAGGTTGAGGGGCAGCCCCCCGTCCCAGCTCAGTTTGCAAAAGGCACTGACATGTAACTCTTCTCTATTGTAAGCTTTCCATTTAGTTTGCTTCTAATGATTAAATCTAAGTCATTTGAAAAAAAAAATTATCTATTTTTCTTTTATGTGTATGAGTGTTTGCCTGCATGTATGTGCCATATGTGTGCCTGGTGCATGTGGAGCCAGAAGAGAGCTTGGATCCCCTGGAACTGGAGTTACAGGTAATTGTGAGCATCCATGTGGGTGCTGGGAGCTGAACTCTGTTCCTCTGCAAGAGAAGCCAGTGCTCTTAACCACTTCAGCCACCTTTCCAGCCCCACCCCACCCACCCCCCATGAATAATTTTTAAACCAAAGTATCACATGACCCTGCGTGTTTTGTTTTCCTGAATGGTCTAACTGAGGTTCACACCATTCTCCCCACTTTCTTAATGAGGTTATGTATCTGTATAAAAAAATGCCACACAGATGAGAACAGCACAGACAGCCAGAGTTCGAGAGACCTGCTAAGTGAATACTCTTTAGGTTGCAAGGATCTGTCCCTCTCTGAGGAACTGACGCCGGTCTCATTAGATGTGTGACCCTGTCTTGTCTACCTTCTGTATCAGAAGGTGCCCAATAAATTGTTGAGGTGAGTTAAAATATCTTTATTGATTATGCTACTTGATACCCTGTTTAATGGTGAGCCTCTGCAGAGGGAAGAAAATATCCTGTCTTAAGAATAGAAATTTATGAATTTAGTACAAAATTCCAAAGAGACAAAAGGATGTACAGAGAACAATATACCCCCCATCCCGTCCTGGTTCTGGAGAGGCCACATCTGCCCCATCTCATACCCAGGGGTACCAAGTCTGCTGTGGGATGCAGAACCCCCTGGGTCAGGTTGAATTTGAGTGTTTGCATGCCTTTCCTGCCAAAGCATGTTTGGCCACGTGTCAGGGAGTTAGACTAGGGGTGAAGGTCTTTTGGTTTATGGGATCATGTGGATCCCGAGATGGAGCATGGCCTTGGGTTGGAGCCATGACTAGTCCAGGCCTGGGAGGTCTCTGCTACTCCTCCTGTCTTGTGCAGTTGGGTTCAGCCTTCAGGACCATGTGCATAGTCAGCAAGGTGGCTGCTCCGAGTGATACCCAGAGCTTGGCACAGGCACTGCAGCTGCTGGTCCTCTCCTGTGCTTAAAACTGAGGCTGGAAATGAATATGTACTGTTTGAAACGACAATATAAAATCAATGCAGAGGTGTGATTCCATTAATAGATTGCCGATTAACTGAACTTTTTAGGAGCCCATTTGTTGCCCAGGATGAAGCTGGCTGGAATAAAGCAGCATTTGAGTGGCAAGCCTCCTCTTCTAATTGAAACACACATGAAGTGCTTGGCCCTCTGACTTCCATCGAGATGATTGCAGTGATCAATATTCCAGTTTGCTTGGCTGGCAGCTTGCAGGGAATCGGGATGGATGATGGACCCAGGGAAGCACTGCCAAGCAGAGCATTAAGTTAATTCCCGTTTGCCGGTTTCTGGCTTGCTTGATGGAGTACCTCAAGTTGAATGAGGCCGTGCTGGTACAGGCTCTGTTGGGGCCATGTTTGGTGGCTTAGAGCCACATGGCCGGTTACCTCAGGCTCACTTTTGGTAGCAGTGAGAGCTCACATTTGCCAAGTTTCTTCTACCATGTACCCAGCATAGAGCTTGGCATCACACACACACACACACCCAATCCATCTTCCCAGAACCTCTGAGATGCCAGTGCTATGCCTGTCCTATACATGCGGACCTGGGAGACACACACACACACACACACACACACACACACACACACACACCCAATCCATCTTCCCAGAACCTCTGAGATGCCAGTGCTATGCCTGTCCTATACATGCGGACCTGGGAGTTCAGAGGGCCTAGGAGCACAGTGGCAGAGCTGGAACTAGAGTCCAGGTCTGCTGGGCTCCAAAACCCATGTCCTTTCTACCCTTTGCATTCCAGCCGTGAGTCAGAAGTTCTTGCTTTCCTGGAGAAGCAATGGGCAGTGAGGGCTCATCACAGTTTTCACCTTAAACTTGTCATGGGAGGCCAGTACACTTGGGTCTCTGAGCCGAGTCTCATCTCTGAAGATTGGTGGCAATGACCTCTCTGGGCAGCGTGCTCTCTAGATTGAGAGGCTTAGCGGTACTTTGGCTTTCAGTACTTTTTATGAAGGGCTGATGGCAGTGCTTAAGAGGAGCTGTGGCTAAGGAAATCTACCAAGATGTCACTCTCTGTAATTGGCTGTTTGGAGGCAAGGCCCAGCAGTGCATAGGTTTTTGGATTTCTTAGGTGCTTAGATGGGGCCTGAAGAGATTATGCAGTCTGTTTCGTGACCTGTTAGGCAAGGGCAGCTCATGACCATGTGCTTCCTATGCGATGACAGTATGCTTGTCTTCAGACAGGATGCCCACCAGGCTGTGCAGGGAAGGGCTAGTGAGTAGTGCTGCAAGCTCTCCTAAGGCTTAGAAGCTTTAGCTCGCACCTGACAGATGGGGTGCATGTTCACAGCATAGGGTGGAGAAGGGGAATTGAAGCCCTCCTAACATGTGCCAGTGATGTAACCTGGAGTGCTCCTGGAGGCCAGATGGAGTGGCAGTATCAAGGGTGGACTTGATGAAGAACACGGTGAAGGCGTGTCTCTGTTTTGGCACATGCAGAGTAGGTGTACGCAGTAACTCAAGGGTTGGGTAAGAGCAGTCACAGCAGCTGTTGCTTGCTGAGCATCTGCTCCGTGCCCGGATCTTTACACGCATCCTCACAGCTGGGGAATTGAAGCCCTCCTAACATGTGCCAGTGATGTAACCTGGAGTGCTCTTGGAGGCCAGATGGAGTGGCAGTATCAAGGGTGGACTTGATAAAGAACACGATGAAGGCGTGTCTCTGTTTTTGGCACATGCAGAGTAGGTGTATGCAGTAATTCAAGGGTTGAGTAAGAGCAGTCACAGCAGCTGTTGCTTGCTGAGCATCTGCTCTGTGCCCGGATCTTTACACGCATCATCACAGCTTCACAGGAGTCCCTTTCAGGCATCCTAGTGTCATTTTGTAACACTAGTGGTGTTTTGTAAACACTGGCAGTGCCTGTGTTGAGTGTGAAGATCTGCGGATTGAGTGGGGAATGTACTTGTGGGAGCAAGATGGATGCTCAGGTCCTTTCCACGGGGCTTACACAAGGATGAGAGTACAAGGTCACACCACAGCCAAGTGGCACAGCTGGAGTCTAGGCTTCATAGATCCCCTGTTGTGGGCATCTTCAGAGCTGTGCTCATCAAAGTCATGGCCAGGGCTTGCACTTCCTGTGCTCCATAAGTGCCAGATTGTGAGGGAAGGAAGAGTGACACTCCAGGTGGGTAGAGAAAGAAGGTGCATCTCTAGATTGTCCTCTCCTCCTTGTGGTAGGGAGTGGTGCTGGGAAGGAAGAGTGACACTCCAGGTGGGTAGAGAAAGAAGGTGCATCTCTAGACTGTCCTCTCCTTGTGGTAGGGAGTGGTGCTTTAGGATGAGAGGTGTGGGAGCAGGATGGAGCCATTCGGTCAGCCTCGGGCCTTGGTGTGCATGGATGTTATGGTGTGGGGTGGAGTGGGTTGAACATAGCAGCGAGTTTGCTCAAGTCCTTCTTGGGGGAGGAAGATCCATGCTTGGACTGAGTCTACATTAACATCTTAATAGTAACCAGAGAATTTCTGGGAGATCAGGTAATGATATATATTCAGTACTCTGACGTGAATTTGCATCGTGTCCCATATTTTGAAAAGTTGGTTTCAGATTCTTATTAATATGCTCACACTTGGCGGGGGGTAATTGTCCTCCTTTGACATCAATAACCCCCTGTTTATTCTAGATCCAATAGGTGGTAAGGAAAGCCCCATCTATCTTCCTGGCTCGGGTGAGATGGGGGCTGGGAGATCAGTCTTGCTAAGATAGGTGGGGCTGGCCTTCTGGGTGGTGGTGAGCAGGCTGTAGGTCGGGTTGATGATGGTAGGTAGCTGGAGGCTCTGTTGCTGCCTTCCTCAGTGTGCCCATGTTGGAAGCTGGTGCATTTTTAGGGCAACTGCTGCTGGTGGATGCTTATTGCATACAAATCAAAGAAACTTAGTGGACCACAGATACCCTGAGAATAGTGGTCTGTTCTTTCTATAGGCTTTGGAGGAAGCTCTCTCTCCCCAAAGCCAAAAATTAGAGCAGGGACTGAAGTTAGTGCCTTTGTAGGCCTTAACCGTAGATCTTAACACACAGTTTTGTTTGTCTGGATCTGGGTGTCAAAGATTGGAACAGGGCCAGAGATGTGGCCAGTTTTTCTGTGGGAGCTTATGGTGCCAAGTGTATGGGGCCTTGCAGACAAATAAGTCTAGGTGGAGCACAGGCAGGACCCTTGGCGCTGGTCCTGAACAGGTGCAAAAGTATACTTGAGTGGGCCCCTGGGGGTAGGGGAGGGGCTGTGTGCTGCTGCTGTTGGGGGTGTGGGCTGGTGATGGTGAGGGTCTACCATGGGTTTAAGGCTTTGTGAGGCATGATGGTAAATCTGGAGGTTTGACTATATAACTGAAAACTCATGAAGTGGAATTGGGAGACCTGTTATGAGGCTCCAGTGATATTCTAGACCTGAAGACAGGCAGATAGAGTGGGGTTGTATTGACCCTGACTTCAAATAGCTCTACCATGACTCCCCTCCTTTCTCCTGGAGTCCCAAGATTTGAGTATAATTTAATTAAAATTTCAGGGCTTAGGAACCCCTCTGTTTATTGAAAACCCATTTATTTTGCATTACTGAATATTGAATTCAGTATTGTTTATTAGCCATGGGTGGTGGGTATCAGTGTGGAAGAAAGCTGAGATATAGAAAGGTCATATTCTCATGGAAAGACCCCTGGCCTGTCAGGGGCTAGGCCTGGGCACCCACCCTGCAGTGCTGTCTTTCTCCTGTGGCTCCCCTTCCCACCTCCCGTACCTGTCTCCAAAGCTGGAGGTGAACTGGAGGATTATGAATATTTACGCAGGCAGCACAGGACTCAGTGACGCAGCTGAGCACTGCACAGTGCTCGGCAGCTCATCAGACCTTTTCCAAACACTTGTGATATTTTGCTTCTCTGGAGGGATGAAAGTAATTACCAGTTAACGGTAGCAGATGACGCCAAAAGTACGCAGACCTGCCCGGCTGGTCTTTTTTTGGGCCCAGGGTGTTTTGTTTTCTTAAAATCTATGTGAATGACTTTCTCTTTAATGTTTGTTTTCTTCTGATTATTGAACTAATGTATGCTTGTTGTAGAAAACACACGAATGCATTAAATTGGAAATAAAATGCATGAATTATTTTTCCATTACAGTCTTAGTAAGGATGTGCAAACGACATTTGGAACACTAGGCTTATTTAGGGGCTTGTTGGGATAGCCAGATCAACAGTTTGCAGGTTGTGCTTTGGGGGCTTCAAGGGCTCTGTGGAAATCTTCAGGGGTGCCTCAAGAAACTGAAGCTGGTTGTATGGACCCCATCCTAAGGGCTCCTAAACTGCCCTGCCCACCTATCCCATGACTGAGCTCTTTCATGGCTGCCTTTGAGCCATGGCTCTGTGGTTAATCAAGCTGCAGACCTAGGGATCTGGCCCAGCCTCTCATTTCACAAGTGAGAGGGCCCAGGCCACTGAGATGTGGCTGGCTCAAGGTGACATGATAGCTTGGGGCTAGTTTTCATGCCTTCTGACTCATCACTGCCTTTTCGAACATGAGTCAGCTAGAGATGTCAGCACTTGGGCTTCAGTGTCATTGTCATGCACAGATTCCCCCAGAAGTTGATGGGGGGGGTCTCTGAGGGGCTTGCTTTTGAAGACCGGAGACCTCAGGGCAGCTGGCACTTGAAAAGATGAAAAGTAAAAGCCCATCATTGTGGTTAGGTGCACAGAGGAGGAGACATTGCTCTGGGTGATCCCTGGTTGTATGAATAATGAGAAGAAATTAAGTAAAGGCTGCATTTCCTGACACTGATGTATTAGAACATGGAGTAACTTTCTACAGGAAATTGGAACAGGGATCCCTTGAAATTGAATTTGAGGCTGTGAATGGCAAAGCAGCATTGGCCCTGTGTGTCCTTATGCAAGTTAAGTAAGCAGTTTCCTGGGAAGAGTTAAGTACGTGAGGGGGACAGGTTGATGTTGAGGCCAATGTGGTGCACGTTAATAAATTGCCTCTCCCACGTATTGTCTGCGAAGATGCTGAAGAGTAATTTGCTTCCTGTGGAGCTGCTGCAGAATTCGCATACTTATATTATTAGATTTAGGCCCAATACATTTGTTCCCTCTCATTGGTTTTGTGGATAATAATTACCCTCCCCCTTTTCATCTTCCCATGGCTCACTCTTAGTTTTAATTGTTTTCAGTAGCCACAGAAGCTTATCGTTTTAGAAAAGAAGTGTTTTAAAAGTAAGAACACTCTGGTCCACAGCCCATCTGAGTTTCCAGAAGGAGATAATCTTGGTCTGACAGCCACTAAGGTTAGGGAAAGGTGAGGGCGCCCTTTACCACATGAACTGGCAGGTGCCTGAGGACATCTATCCTGGGGCTTGACGATGCCCAGGAGACTGGTGTGAAGGTGCTCACTATGTTTCCTGGGGCAGGTAGAGAGACCTGGGAAGAAAGAACAATGACAGAACAGCCACCTCTTCACTGAGACCTGCCACAGGCTGGGGACCACTCTAGAGGTAGCACTGCCTCCACCACAACCTGATAAATCCATCCCTCAGCAAGGGGATTCTCTATTGCAAAGTTGTTTTTACTGGGAAATAAGGGGAAATGGCAGGGCGGGTTGGAGAGGACCAAGGAGATTCGCATGAAACCAGACTGAAGCCTGGGCGCATGGAGGGCAGAGCACTCCAGAAGCAACAGTACTTCATAGTCCGGCCCACCAAGGAGGACCAAACGGTGTCATAAGCATGGCTTACCTACCATCTGTGCACCTGCTGCCTTTCACAGCACCCTCATTTCTTGTTCTGATTTGTACCTGATACTTATATTTTATCGCAGCAACCAGAGCTGTGGTGTCATCCAAAGAGATGCAGAGAAATCAGATGTTGAAACCAAGGTTGCGTGCTCTCTAGCACATGTTGCTGTATTTCTCTTGGGCAGTTAAAATAGCCCTGGGCACCTCTGGAAGTTTTGGAGTGCCTGAGGGTGCAGTCTGGGAACTTCTGTGGTAGTGCAAGATTCACTGAAAGGTGGTCTGGGCAGTTTTCAGGATGAGCTGCCCAGTGATTACTATCCCTCAGCCCCTGGGGTGCCTTTGGCTGGTTCCTAAGATGAAGAATATACTTCCTTTGATGCTGAGGGAGAGGTGTACACAGGCACCTCATGAGATGACCTGAAAAGTATTGTGCGTCTCTATTTGTTACAACAGGTGATCTCCAGTATGTTTGTGTATGATAGTTACCAAACGTAAATACATTTAATTATTTCTCCCATATCAGCACATGTAAGCATGAAAGTTAGGAGGTGGTTAGAAGAGCCCCTTTGTCATGAACACGTTGGGTCTCAGGTGTCCTGACCTCTCTGTTTTGTTTGTAATCTTTTCATTGGGAAAATTAGGTCTCTCTGTTTAGCCTCATATGTGGGCTAGCTGCATATCAAAATAAAGTGGAAAACTACTGAAGGGTTAGAGCTTAAAAATTTAACCTTATAAGGATGTAGGTTACACGTGAAAACACCCACTTTCAGTGTACTAGGGGATGAGTTTGACAGCCTGTTCCTTTGTGTAGTCATCACCCCAGTCAGAACAGGGTATAGAACAGTTGCATAGTCCAGAGTGCTGCTGGTGTCCTTTGTCAATCAGTCTCCCTTCCAGCTCCACCCCCAGGCAACACACAGCTGTTTTTTGTCATTGGGGGTTAGTCTGAGTTACTGTAACATTTCACATAAATGGAATCAGGCTGCATCCAAGTCTTCCCTCTCTCCCCTTTCTTCCTCTCTTCTCAATTCTTTTTTTTCCTTTCTTCTTTTTCTTAATAGGGTCTCACTGTTAGCCCAAGGTGGCCTCAGACTTATAGTGATCCTCCTGCCTCAGCCTCCCAGTTTTTTTTTTTCCACATAACAAAATGTTTCTAAGGATCACCCATAGTAGCAGTTCAGCATACATTCCTTAAAGACCTTTTAATATTTTTCTTTCTTTCTTTCTTTCTTTCTTTCTTTCGAGAGTGTGTGTGTGTGTGTGTGTGTTGTGTGGTCAGAGGACAACTTGTGAGAGTGAGTTCTTTCTATCTACTATATGAGTTCTGGGGATTGAACTCAGGTTGTCAGGTTTTGAAGCAGGCACCTTTACTTACTGAGCCCTTTTGCTGGCTCCACATTCCTTTTTATTGATGAGTAGTGTTCCATTGCATGAAAATACTGTGATTTACCCATCCACTTTGTTGATGGACAGCTTGTTTATTTCCAGTTTGAGGCAATTAGAGGTAATACTTTCACAAACATTTGTGTGGACAAGGTCTGTTTCTCTTAAGCACATATATAGGAGTGGAACCCTGGGTTTCCTGATAGTTGTATGACCCATTTACCTGGAGGGGCTAGCCTGGGGCAGGGAGAACAGTGAGGGTGGGTGTGAGTGTCAGGCTTGTGGCTAGATGAGAACGGCAGAGGTTGTAACTGGAAGGGGCTCTGAGGTCTGGTTTGGGACAGGATTGCTGACATCTGGTGATGGAGTGGATGATGCTCTGGCTTTAGAAAGATGCCACATGCTGTGGTTTGGATGTGATTTGCCCTCCATAGGTTTAGGCTCTGGAAACTTTGTTCTTAATTGGTGATGTGAGGTGGTGGGACTTCTAGAAGATGGAATATGGTAGAATATGGTGGACCTGGCCTTCACCAGCCTCTTGCTTCCTGTCTCACCATGTGATCTCTCCTTTGAATGTCTGCCCCCATAATGCTATCCACCATGTTGTGATGCAGCCTGAAGGCTCTACACAGAACCAAGCAGAGGCCAGTATCATACCCTTGAATGGATGAACCTGAACTAAAATAAACTCCTTTCTGCATGTTACCCAGCGTAGGTATTCTGTTATAGTAGTACAGTGCAGACTAATGTTGCTTCCAGAGCTGGGAAGACCCAGGAAGCTTTGGGCATGTTAATGTTGCTGAAACTCACTTCTGTTCTGCACATTTGGACTGGTTTATTGCTAGACAAATGAGAGGAGAGACGTGCCGGAGAGGGGCAGTAGGCATTGTAAAGGAGCTGGTGTGGGGAGCCAGGCAGGCATGCTGGCGGTGTGTACATGGTGCCTGTTGGGAGGCAACCCGCCGTGGGTCTCACGTTCTGCAGTCTTGTGATCAAAGGCGGGAACAGCCAGTTTGCACTGGCATGTCTTCAAGTATGTTTGTATAGCAAGCAGCTTGGAAAGTGGAGTCTGTGTGGAGCTAGGTTTTACATTCCAGGTTAATAAAGACATAGTCTTCCACAGGACCAGAGGTGGGGCAGCCTCTCCTGTATAGTCAGGGCTTCCCGGTGTTGGAACCCTTTTCTCTGACATGTCTTGAGTGCATTCAGGTGCCACCTGGCCTTCTTCACATCACAGTGGGACCTGCATGTGTTTCTCTGACTGTGGTTGTCATGAGTGGTGGACTGCTTTTCTCTCTGATCCAGGAGTCCTCTGCCAGCGCATTGAGACTGGCAGTCCAGCTGTCAGTGTACTGGCAAAGTTAGTTCAAATGCCACATGGTTCTTGACAGTGCCCATGAACTACTGAGTACAGTTGGCAGCATTACCTCCTCCCTACTGCCCTGCTGCTCCTGATGACTGGCCTACCATGTGGCAGGCCCAGGGGCAGGAGATAGGAGGCAGAGGAGTGTCCCAGCCCTTGCAGAGAGAGCACGTGCTGTGTAGCCTTTGCTGCTGTCAGTCACCAAGCTGTGACCCACTAACTTGCACAGTCTTCTTGAGTGCATCTTGTTCCTCACCACGGTTAGCGTACCTTGTGTAGGAAGCACCTCTTCAGATTGCCGGGGTGAGTGCCATGGAAGTGTCTGGTGTGCTCTGGGTAAGTGGCAGGCACCACCTCGTGATTGTGGCAAGTTTGGATTTTCTCTTGTGCTGGACCTTGTGTGGATTCCAGCTCAGGGTGAGGGTGGGCGGAAGCAGCTGGACCCAGAGGATTCCTTACAGGGTCCTTAGTGTGTGCCACGTGTTTTAGAGACTTGCCAGTCTGCCAGTCACTGGTGAGATTGGAAACCAAATATTTCAGAGGTCAGGTGATGCTCAGGTGTAGGTGATGCTCAGGGTGGACCTATTTCTCATGACCCAGGGAGCCTCCTTTGAAGGCCCTGAGCTGCTGGACCATTGCTCCTGCTGCCCCTCCTTGGCCAGCTCCCACTTCTTGTTCAGGCTCCTGTGAGCCATCTTTGCCCTCTGGGAGGGAGAGCTGCCTAAGTGATCCGTCCTCTCATGGATGAGGGTGCTAGGTAGTGATGTCTCCCAGGTAGTGATGAGAGAGCGAGGAGCAGGTTTGCGCAGAACTCGCATTCACCATGTTGCTGCCTGACCAGGCTGGAGACAGGCACAGAGCCAGGAGTCAGGTTTCTGCCTGATTTTGATTTGCTGCAGTGACCCTGAGCTCTTTATGGTCCTGGTATCTACCTTCCATCACTTCTTCATATACAGGCTTATCATGATCCCTTCCCCTGTCCTGGCTCCTAGTATGTACTTTTAGGTTTGCTCAAAGGTCAATTTTGATTTCCTGTATCTTAATTTTATACTGTCTGCAATTTTGAACCTCAAACAATGACACTCCAGAGTTCAATTTTCTGGTTTCCGTGAAACTATTAAAAATGAGAAATTTGAGTGATGTCTCAGCTGCTAGAGCAACAAGCAGGGTCAATGCTGACGTGAGTTTGTAGGGCAGTCTGAGGAGACAGGTGTCATATCACCTGCACTTGCTCCAGGGTGGACCTAGCACTGACTCATGGTGGCAGGGCAGGGGTGCAGGGTGGGCCTCACAACCATGACTCACGGGAAGTCATGACCTGTCCTCTGTTTCTCTTTGGATCCAGATCTTGCGATGCTAGCCCTAAGAGTATTGTGTTTCCATGCCCTCCTATCTCACTCCCTTCTGCTGCTTCCTGCCCTGCAATGTGATAACCTTCTTGGGCAATCTTCAGATGGAGTTTTTAGAATTGTTGAGGGCTCTGTTGGAAAACAGATAGGCTATTTCATGGGGAGATGATGACCTTATTAACTATAATTAGGCAATTCACAGAAGTTTCCAATATAGTTCAGCATCTCTCCTTGTTGAGAAGGGGGTGGTAGTGACTGTGGTAATGCCTTTGGAGATGTAATAGTCTTTAGCACATTAACAGTTTAATCTCCGCTGGAAGGTTTGGCAGCTTGGTATTTTCATCTAGAAGCTGAGGTATAGTTTTGCAGTCATCTACATTAATATAATAACTCTGATCAAGTAATTTGAAACACTGACATCAAGAGCTGTTTCCATAGCTGTAGATCATGAGTAGGGAGGTAGACATGTCTATATTTGACCAGTGGGCCTGCGCTATGCACCCAGGCAGCCCATGCCCCTGGCTTAGGCTCAGTGCTAAAGGCCAGGAACAGACACAGCACTCAGAACACATATATTTGAAATAATGGGAAACTTTCTTTCCTGATGGATTTTTGCATATACCATCCCATGTACTGCAATTTTTCCTGAGACCTTTGTTTTGGGTGCTACATTCCCCTGTGATTGAACTTGGGAGTGAACTATGCCATAGGGAGTCAGTCTGGTGTCAATCTGTAGCTGTGCCTGCAGCATCCCCAGGAGTAGCCTTCCACCCCCGACCTGCTGAGAGGCATCCAGACCTGATGCTTCTCCAGCTCTGCCTCCTCACCTCCGTCTGCTGATTGGGGCATATGGGCCCACAGCAAGTAACTTCTGTGAACACTTGTGAACATACTGTTTATAGTTCTGTAGGGATTTTTCCTGTGTCATTTGGGGTCCTGTTTTCAAACCAAAATTAGTAAATTGGCACATGTTTATAGCCGTCGGCATGGTCATCCTCTTTCCTGTGGTTGTACCGAGCTGACTGGTGCTGAGCGCTGGACTGTCTTCCAGCAGGATTTTTATTGTTGTTTTATAGGCAGTGCTGCAGTGATTATTTTAGGCTCATAATATTTAGCTTCTGTGAGTTATTTTCATAGACTGGATTCCATTGTGAGTATTAATTAGCCAAGACTAAGAATAGCTTTTTTTTTCGTCTTTTTGAGACAGGGTCTCCCTGTAGCCCTAGCTGGCCTGGAACTTGCTATGTAGACCAGGGTGACCTTGATCTCTTAGAGATCTGCCTGCCTCTGTCTCTGGAGTGCTGGGATCAAAGGTGTGCACCACCACACCCAGCTTAGCTTTTTTTAAAAAGAAAAAATTTATTTAAAAAATTTTTTTATGTGTGTGAGTGTATTGTGTGCATATGTGTAAGTGCATCGTGTCTTGCGGTGCCCACGAAGGTCAGAAGAGGGTGTCTGATCCCCTGGAACTGGAGTTTTGGATGGTTGTTAGCCACCATGTGGGTGTTGGGAACTGCAAGAGCAGTCATTGGTCTTAACTGCTGAGCCGTATCTCCAGTCTCCAGTCCCAGCTTTTTTTTTTGGTCTTTTTGAGACAGGGTCTCCCTGTAGCCCCAGCTGTCCTGGAACTCACTATGTAGACCAGGCTGGCCTTAAACTCACAGAGATCTGCCTGCCTCTGCCTCCTGAGTGCTGGTATTAAAGGTGCATGCCACCATGCCCGGCTTTTTTTTTTTTTTAAACTAAAAATTTCATATAGTTTGGAAGATAGGAAAAGACAAAAAAAAAGGAAATAAAGATGCATGCAGGTCCCAGACAGTGCTTGCTGCTGTCTCACCATCAGCCTGGAGCACACTATGCTGTGAACAGCAGGAACCCTGGAAGTCAATAAGATTGAGGGAGAGTCCAGGGTTAGTCCTCAGGTGCTCTCGGCTGTGCTGCTGGAGAACCTGGTCACGGAACCTTCCTGTCCCACTTCTTCCTTGTAGTGGCTCTCCCCTCCTTTGCTCAGTCTTGCTCCCTTGACAGCTCCTACCTGCTTCTCTTGGGCCTCCAAGCTGAGTATTTCTGCTCAGTAATGGTGTTTGGAGGGCCTCCTGCACTGAGCCATTATTAGATTTGTAGGCATTTTTTTCTGTTCCCCCACTGCAGCTGCCTGTTTGACCATATACCATCTAGCCAAAGCAGAAAATTGACCTGGGTCCCAATAGAGAAGTGGAGAGTGTGTCTGAGGGCAAAGAGGGGCTTGTCCTCTGCTGTAACAAAATTGTATCTTTTCCTGTGTTTCTAGTCTGCCAAGGCCTTAATGTTAGAAAATATCCTTTGATCACTACATGGTGCAGCCAGGGAAGAGAACAGAGTCTTCTGGGTCTATTGGTCCCTCTGGTCAGTCTTGCAAAAGGAAGTTTGTTCCAGTCCTACTGTGTACAGTGGAAAATTAGAAACTGCTGTCTCTGCCCTCTGAGACTCATGAAGAGAGAATAACAGGCAAAACCTCTTTAGCCTATCACATTGTTCTTATGTAAACCCAGCTGAGCTTGTGGAGTAGGAATGAGAGATTTGCAACCTACTAAAACCCGTAGAAAGAAGCAGTAACACTCCCGCAAACCCACACCAGGCCTTGCAGTCATCAGCTGTCTTTATGTTGGTCACTTTTTGTCTGTGAGGAATACAGTAGGGACAAGGCAGCTGAAGTGCTCCTTCCTGGGAGCTGTCCTGGCATTGCTGGGTGTGCTTCTGAATGCTTCCTATGTGTGTTTATCCATAAGCAACGGAAGTTTTATTTTCACATTTTATTTTTATTTAAATTTTCCCATTTAAGTATTTATTTATTATGTGTGGCATGCATGTTCAGGTTAGAGGACAACTTGCAGGAGTCAGTTCTCTCCTCCCACTGTGTAGGTTGTGGGGATTGAACTCAAGTTGTCAGGCTTGGCAACAAGTGCCTAACCCACTGAGCCATCTTTCTGGTCATGTTTTTGCATTTTAAAGACATAAAATGTTATTACACTGTATATCCTTTTTCAATTTACAAAACATTCAACATTATGTTTTTGCTGTTTAGTCACTCATCCATCCACTCACCCATCCACCCACCTACCCACCTACCCACCCATCTTACCTACCCATTCATCCACTCATCTCCTTCATTCATTTTTAATTGCTGTGAAGCATTTCTCAGCATAAATAAGTGAAAATTCATTTTTCCCCTTACTTTGGAATGATTAAGTTTTTACTTTATCCCTTGAAAATAACATTGCAGTGAATATGTATTCCATTTATCTATTTCTGTATAATAACCTCTGACTTGCTATTGAAACAGTAGTGTTTCTTATGCTTGTGGATCTGTAGTCTGGGCTGAGTGTAATGGACCTGCCCATCTCTAGGGGACGTGGTATCATGTAGGGCAGCCAGAAGGCTGGATCTGGATTCTCTATAGGCTTGTTTACCTGAGTGTCTGACAAGTGATGCTGGCTGTCACCTGGGACCATAGCTGTGCCACCTCCATGGCGTGCACCGCCCATGGTCTCTGCATGTAGCCTGGGCTTCCTTACCACATAGTAGCTGGGTTCTAGGGGCCAGTGTCTTGAAAGAGCAAGTCAGGTGGAAGCTGATTCCTTTATGACTTAGACTCCGCAGTCAGGCTTGTCCTCTCTGCCCTTTAGAAGCAAGTCACTGAGGCTGGCTCCCATTTGGGGCAAGGCAGCTAGACTTCACCTTAGATGAGGTACATGTCACTGGTTCTGCAAGCCTAGTTTAGAATCAACACCCTTCGGTGTGCCTCCTTGTATATGCCATGGGTTTCTGTGGCTACAGTGGGTGGGCGGGCATTAGCCCTTTTGGAGCCACTTGGTGTTGCTGGGTTGTTCTCCTGTGTGTTTGTTCCCTTGACACCCACCAGTGTACCGATAGCTGCACCTTCACACCCTCCAGCTCTTGCTATTAGGGTTTTGAGTTGTGCCCCTCTGGTGGGTGTGAAATCAGATCTTGTTGTTGTATTTGCCTGCCCACTGGTGAGGCCCAACCCTGGGACCTTGTGGGGATGGCATTGTGTTCTCTTCCCAGCTGGTTGCCCTGAAGAAGACAGAGAAGTCAAAGTGCTATTTTTTGGCTTATGATGTCGATTTTTCAAGAGAGAAGTGGTGAGTTTCCCACAGAGTGTTTTGCAAACTATTATGAAGACTTTGGAGTTACTATTGGTATGACTCATTTATGAAAAAAATGATTCCAGTAACTGCAGGCTGTATTTGTAATGTGATAGATTTTCGTTTAATCTCTCACCTCCCTGTAATTTGCCCAGTTTAAAAATGCCCTGCAGCTTGCTTTCTCCTTGTCTGGGAGCCCTGTTCTTAGGAGTTACACACTGAGAGAACTAAGAAACAGTGCCACTGTGTCTCCTGGTTCTTCCTGTCTTTGTGGACTGTTATAAAAATATTTTTGAATTTTTATTTTATGTGTATACTGTATACATGTGGATATGGATGTGCTCCTCTGTGCACGTGTGTGCACTCGCGCATGTGGGAGGCCAGAGGTTAACGTTGGGTGTCTTCCTCTTTTGTTCTCCACCTTATTCTTGAGACGAGGTCCCCACTGAACCTGGAGCTCCCCATTTTGGTAAGATGGACTGGTCAGTGAGCTCCTGGAATCTGCCCGTTTCCCCACCTCCCAGTTCTGGGATTGCAGATGCATGATCCCACACCCAGTCCTTACATGGGTGCTACGGATCTGAACTCAGGTCTTCATACTTGTGCAGCAAGCACTTTGCCCACCGAGCTGTCTGCCTAGCCCCCCTGTGGATGTGGTGCTCATTTCCCCTATCATGGTCACTGCTATAGTGGTGTATATGTAAAACTTGTGGACGGAACTGGGGAAACAGGAACCCTTGTTTGTGCTTTCTCCCTGGACTATTCAGCACCCAGTTAATGAGGTACATTTTTTAAAAATGACACTGTGAAGCAGGTAGTCCATAACCTTTAGAACCTGGCATGAGGTCTGACATAGGGGAGGTATTTAGGAAATATAATTTGACCCAAATAATTCAGAATTTCAGTTATTATAATGATCAGTCTGATGTACTACCTTCTCTCAGAAACATCTGGAAAATTACAGTGTCTGATCGGGAGTTCTTTGATAAATTCCTAAGCTCTCCTTGCAAAGTGAGCTTTGGGCTACTTTTTAATTTAAGCTGGTTCCGTCTGAACACTCAGAACGCTGCCTGCGGCTTGCTAGAGAACATTATCTGCTCTGCTTCCCTCCTAAGGGGCACTGGCATCTTATCAGTGTTGGGACCCAGAGCCTGGCTGCGGAAATGAGAGGAACACTCACACTGAGCCACAGCCTCTGTGGATGCAGAAGTGCTCTCTGCATCCACAGCATTATGCTGAGAACCTTGTGCATGGAGGGGCAATTGTCATAGGTTGTGAGGGTACAGTGTGTCCTGTGATTCTCGTGGCAGCCCTGTCCAGAGCTAGTGAGGGGGCCTAGACCTCTGCAAGAATCACAAGTGGAGTGGCTCCCTGGATAGGCTCCATGCTGGTCCTTGGGAGGCCGAGAGCTGTGTTTGCTGCCATAGAATGAGAACAGCCAAGTGTGCCACCAGCCATGTCACGGGGCTCTCCCTGTACCAACCCAGAGTGGGTATAAGCAAGGAGTTAATTTCCTTTTGTTTTAAGGAGGAAGGCTCTGGGTTCTGAGCACCTCTCATTTATGGATCTGCCAGGGTGGCCTAGGCATGTGGGGTGAGTCTCCCAGGATGGTGTGGTGAGTGGTCTTGAGTTCAGGCATTTACCCACCTTCACCCCTCCAGGCAGCCAAGTTTCAGAGCCTTGGAGCTTCCTACAGCATCCTCAATACTAGCAAGTCCAACCAGGGACTGAGCCTTGGCTCCCATATGCAGATCCCTTTGCTTCTCCTTCATTAAACTCCAGACTGTGTTTGCATGTTGAGAGTCAGCAGGGCCCAGCCTTGCTGTTGGGGACTTGCTCACTGACCCCAGGGCTTAGTAGTGAAATGAGGACCCAAATGGTACCATGTTGGGGCCTTGTGGCCCACCTAATCTGTTCCTTCCCAGCCAAAGACCGAAAACTGCTGGGGTTCTTGAGGGCCAGGACACTAGATGTGCCTTGGGCCTGGGCATCTGATGCTGGGACCAGTCCTTCCTGGCCCAATGTCTTGGTTTCCTAGTTTGGTGAGATTCAGGGTTAGACTGCCATCAGGGATCCTTGTAACAATAATGGCTACCACACCTAGGCACGACCTGCTCTGGCCCTGGCTCTGCTGCCTTCTTACTCTCTTACAGGGGTGATCATTCTGTGACACTGATCAGGAAACTGAAGCTCAGCAAGGCTGTACCTTCCCCACCACACGAGCTGCTCCTTTCTTGCCTCTCTTGGCACATGATCCTATCACCTGCCCAGTGGCTGGGACCTGCCAGTCATGTTTCTGTGTGCTTGCTGAAGATCCTGGCCTGTCTTCACTCAATGCCTGTGGTTCAGGCCATCCGCTTTCGGGCTAGAATGAGTATCACAGCCCGAGAAATGTCTTCCTTGCCTCTGTTTTTCCCCAGACAGACAGAATTTCTATAAAAACAGTATGCTTGGGTGTATTTCTTACTGGCCTCAGCCCACAGGACTCTGGGTTAATCAAGTCTGTCCTCTGGTGGTCCTGGATTCTTGGAGGCTGGTTTCCAACCTACCTCCCTTAGTGTACATGCCCTGTCCTTTTACAGGTCTGAGCAGAGACCATCCCAGCACCCAGTACTGGGGGGCAGGTGTTTAGGTGCAGCTGTGGGGTGACTATACATAGCTGAAAATAGTGCGGTCTACATCTGTTAGTTTCCAGAGCCTCTGCTCTTCCCACCTCTCCCCATTGATTACTAAAAAAGTTTGACAAGGGCAGATACTCAGGCCAAAGCCTGCTTGTGCATTTCACGTAAACATCCCTGGCAGCTCAGCTCTCCCATGCACAAAACCTATTAGGCAGTGCCGTCACAGGCGGATGCTGGTGGGCAAGGTCTCTTGTTGATGCAGACTCAGCCAGCTGTTTTTGAAGGCCCTGTCATGATTTTTGTGTTGAAGGAGTTCTGGAAAATGACAGGCTTCATTTCAAAGGTCTTTGTTAATCTAGTAGTATCCCTGGCTGAAATTTGTGGGCTGTTTTTTAAAGCTCTTGTGTGTGATGAGTTAGGGACAAAATTAAGAGGCACAGACTATGCAGGATTTGCACATTGAGAATCGATGTGGGGAAACTGTCCATGGGAGCCCTAAGGGTGGCAGTGGGCAGGACTAGACCCCAGGACCCCTGAGGTCTCCTTGATTTGCATAAGGGCATGGGAGTGTGCTTGAGTGTGTGTCTGTGCGTGCGCGCGCTCACACACACACACATACACACACAAAACCAAATAAAAACAAACAAATACATGGCTGTCGTCTGCATGGTATCATGGTAAACATGCATCCATGGTCCCGAGTGAGGTGTTAATCAATTAATAGATATGTTCTTTATTTTTTCTCCATGAAACTAAGCTAGAATTACTTTTTTTCTGGCTCACTAACACTCATGGTTAAAAGTACAGTTTTAGCTGGGTGTGGTGGTGCACACCTTTAATCCCAGCACTTGGGAGGCAGAGACAGGTGGATCTCTGTGAGTTCAAGGCCAACCTGGTCTACCTAGTGAGTTCCAGGACAGCTGGGGCTACAAGGAGACCCTGTCTCAAAAAGACCAAAAAAAAAAAAAAAAAAAAGTACAATTATAGCTTTTTTGGAGAATCCAGAACAAAATTTTTAAAAAGCTAATGTAGGGGCTGGAGAGATGGCTCAGCGGTTAAGAACACTGGTTGTTCTTGGAGAAGACCCGGGTTTGAATCCTAGCACCCACATGGCAGCTAAACTGTCTGTAAGTCCAGTCCCAGGGGATCTGACAGCCTCTTCTAACCTCTGTGGACATTGCACAACACGGGTGCACTTACCTACATGCAGGCAATACACGCATACACATAAAATTGAAAAAAAAAGCTACTGTAGAGACATAATAGAGTCTGTGTTGGGCCATGTCCATAGGGTTATTGTTTAATGCGATTACACTTTGCCGTGTTTTTCCTCTTCTGTGTTTTGGGAAGTCAACCTGAGCGTGGACTTCTAGCTTGGAAGAGTTATTGCCTGTTTTTCCCAAACGGGATTGCCCTTCCAGAGAGCAGTGGGCATCCATTTGACAGGAAGTTATAAAGTTGTGTTTAGGTCCTCTGAAGAAAGCGTGAGTCTCACACAATGGCTCTGTGGTACTGTATTTCAGGGGGGCAGGCAGGGCTGTCAGAAGTCAATGAAGTCCTCAGCTAGGGACCTGCTGCACCCAGCCAGCATCTGTCAAGTGTCCTCATGCCCCCTACGCAGGATTGGAGGGCAGATTAGAGCTTTGTAGCTCCCCTGGCCCCTCAGTGGACCTGAAGTGGGATCTGCTGGATTTTCTGCCATCTAGAGTGAGTGCTCAGTCCCTCTTGTCTTGCTGTCCGTGCAAGAAAAGCCCTCTACCCCCATTTACTAAGGACCTGCTCTGGGCCAGGCATTGTGCCAGGCACTGGGGGATGTAGAAAGGAGAGACATGTCCCAGCTTTGGCTATGCTGCTGGACTTGCTCTGCTATCACTGACCCAAATCCTAGGAGATCCTATGCCCATCACTTGCCATGGTGGCTTCTCCAGTGCAGCTGTTGATCATTCTGGGGCTTGCAAAAAGTCCTTCAGAGCCTCTAGAACAGAGCCAGGAGTCCTTAGTATGTATTGCCCTTGGCCTTCTTGATCCCTTCCCCTGACCCTCTGCCTTTCCACCCTTGCCTGGACTGGGCCTTCACTCTTTTTTCTCTTTTTAGATAGAATCTCATGCAGCTCAGCCTGGTCTCAAACTTACTGTGTAGTTCAGGCCTTGAACTCCTAATCCTCCTGCTTTCACCTCCCAAGTGTAGGGATAACGGGCCTGTACCTGTGGTTACCTCAGGGCTGTACCTGTGGTTATTACCTCAGAGCTGTACCTGTGGTTATGACCTCAGAGCTGTACCTGTGGTTATTACCTCAGAGCTGTACCTGTGGTTATGACCTCAGAGCTGTGCCTGTGGTTATTACCTCAGAGCTGTACCTGTGGTTATGACCTCAGAGCTGTGCCTGTGGTTATTACCGCAGAGCTGTACCTGTGGTTATGACCTCAGAGCTGTGCCTGTGGTTATTACCGCAGAGCTGTACCTGTGGTTATGACCTCAGAGCTGTGCCTGTGGTTATTACCGCAGAGCTGTACCTGTGGTTATGACCTCAGAGCTGTGCCTGTGGTTATTACCGCAGAGCTGTACCTGTGGTTATGACCTCAGAGCTGTGCCTGTGGTTATTACCGCAGAGCTGTACCTGTGGTTATGACCTCAGAGCTGTGCCTGTGGTTATTACCGCAGAGCTGTACCTGTGGTTATGACCTCAGAGCTGTGCCTGTGGTTATTACCGCAGAGCTGTACCTGTGGTTATGACCTCAGAGCTGTGCCTGTGGTTATTACCGCAGAGCTGTACCTGTGGTTATGACCTCAGAGCTGTGCCTGTGGTTATTACCGCAGAGCTGTACCTGTGGTTATGACCTCAGAGCTGTGCCTGTGGTTATTACCGCAGAGCTGTACCTGTGGTTATGACCTCAGAGCTGTGCCTGTGGTTATTACCGCAGAGCTGTACCTGTGGTTATGACCTCAGAGCTGTGCCTGTGGTTATTACCGCAGAGCTGTACCTGTGGTTATGACCTCAGAGCTGTGCCTGTGGTTATTACCGCAGAGCTGTACCTGTGGTTATGACCTCAGAGCTGTGCCTGTGGTTATTACCGCAGAGCTGTACCTGTGGTTATGACCTCAGAGCTGTGCCTGTGGTTATTACCGCAGAGCTGTACCTGTGGTTATGACCTCAGAGCTGTGCCTGTGGTTATTACCGCAGAGCTGTACCTGTGGTTATGACCTCAGAGCTGTGCCTGTGGTTATTACCGCAGAGCTGTACCTGTGGTTATGACCTCAGAGCTGTGCCTGTGGTTATTACCGCAGAGCTGTACCTGTGGTTATGACCTCAGAGCTGTGCCTGTGGTTATTACCGCAGAGCTGTACCTGTGGTTATGACCTCAGAGCTGTGCCTGTGGTTATTACCGCAGAGCTGTACCTGTGGTTATGACCTCAGAGCTGTGCCTGTGGTTATTACCGCAGAGCTGTACCTGTGGTTATGACCTCAGAGCTGTGCCTGTGGTTATTACCGCAGAGCTGTACCTGTGGTTATGACCTCAGAGCTGTGCCTGTGGTTATTACCGCAGAGCTGTACCTGTGGTTATGACCTCAGAGCTGTGCCTGTGGTTATTACCGCAGAGCTGTACCTGTGGTTATGACCTCAGAGCTGTGCCTGTGGTTATTACCGCAGAGCTGTACCTGTGGTTATGACCTCAGAGCTGTGCCTGTGGTTATTACCGCAGAGCTGTACCTGTGGTTATGACCTCAGAGCTGTGCCTGTGGTTATTACCGCAGAGCTGTACCTGTGGTTATGACCTCAGAGCTGTGCCTGTGGTTATTACCGCAGAGCTGTACCTGTGGTTATGACCTCAGAGCTGTGCCTGTGGTTATTACCGCAGAGCTGTACCTGTGGTTATTACCTCAGAGCTGTACCTGTGGTTATTACCTCAGAGCTGTACCTGTGGTTATGACCTCAGAGCTGTATCTGTGGTTATTACCTCAGAGCTGTACCTGTGGTTACCTCAGAGCTGTACCTGTGGTTATTACCTCAGAGCTGTACCTGTGGCTATTACCTCAGAGCTGTACCTGTGGTTACCTCAGAGCTGTACCTGTGGTTACCTGTCTCCCTCCACCTGGGCCTGTCTGCCTCCTGCTGTCTTCCCAGCTGCACCTGCATAACTCCTGTCTCTCCTTCCTTATGTGATCCCTAAGGTCTACATTGCCTAGGAAACCCACCTTTCTGCCCCAGGCCCCCCTAGGTCCCCCAGGGCCTCCCTGCCGGTGTCACCCCTTGCCTGAAGCACCTCTACCCCACACCTAGGCACCACTTCATGTGAGTCTTGTTCACTCCTCCAGTGTGATCACAGTGGGTGCCACACGGCTGGAGCTTTGTGAGCACTCCGTAGGGTGGAACCATCCTGTGAGGCAGCAGTAGTTTAGCAGTGGCAGTCTGGGCTGGAGCTGGAGGTGGCTGGTGGGAAGGAGCTCTCTGGGGTTCCTGGCCTCACTTTCTTGGCTACATGGGTCTCATCACTCAGCGTCTTTACTGGGCCACAGAAAACTAACCTGGGTCAAAGTACACATTCAGGGTGTCTGAACTCATGCTGCTGTGAGAGAATTTGTGGCGAAAGTGCTGGGTTGGGTGAGGCTGGCATTCAGCCTGTGACCGTCCACACCTACCTCCCTGCTGTGTGTGCAGTGAGGATTCTTGCATCTCTGTCTGTTCAAGCCGGTGGTGTTGGGACTGTTTTTCTGCTAGGAAGACATCAGCTGCCTTGCCCTAACTTTGCTCTCCTGACTCTTCTGCTTCTTTGAGTCTTCTTCAGAAGACTCAGTACTCTTTTCTTTATCCCCTGACTTGGCTGGTTTCCCCACTTCCAGAGCTGCATCATAGTTACTTTGGAACACTCCCCAAGGTCACTTTCCCTTCTGAGGAAACATCTGTCGTGTGCTCTCACCAAAGTGTTGAAGTCACTGGTGTGTGTGAGGAAAGTGTTGAGGACTCTGTGCAGAGCCCAAGACAAGAAGCTGAGGCTGTGCTGCCCTGTCCAGGTCCTGTGCTTCCAAGTGCTGCAGGTGGCAGGAAGACATGGGTGACCGAGCTCAGTGTGTGTAGCAAGGCAGATCAGAGCATGGGATCCAGAGTTAGGTGGCCTGTATACCAATCCTGGCTCCACCACTGACTGGCAGAATGCAGCAGGCAGCTTAGCCCCTCTGGGCCTCAGTTTCCTCTTCTGAGTGCTGAGTGTTTCGCCCTGTGCTGGCCACCCACGAGTCTCAGGACTATTGTCCCTTGTAGTGATTGGCCTTCAGTTCGCCCCTGTGCTACTCAAGAGAATTTTTTGGCCTCTCTGGCTGAGGCCACCCTGCTCTGGTGTTTCTCACTGAGGGCTGTCCTCCTAGAGCCGCCCCTTCAGGAGCCCCTGCATTCCTGTCAAGTGGAGATGTTTTTAAAAACCTGAGACTCTTTTTTCAAAAGTACTGTACCTTCACTTTTCTTCTTTGAATTGAACTTTAATTCAGTTGCACATTCATATTTAAAATCTCATAGGAATTAATTTCATGAGATCGAGTTATTTTCCTTCTTGCCTTTCACAAAGCAGTATCGTAGAGCTTCCTCTTGCGTCTTTGGCGTCGGCGTCATCATTATCCCCCGAGCCACTCTGACTCATCTAATGCAGTTTTCTCCAGCAAGCATGTCAGCTTGCTTCCCATCAACCATCTCAGATCCTGCCCTTGGTGAATCAGAGCAGGCTGCTGGCACAGGAAACTTTCCACCTCGCCTCAGGCACTCATTTGTGAAACTTTGAGATGACTTGTCCCTTCAGTTTTAGGGCTGCAGAGCAGGACATGTCAGTCCTCTGAACGGCCCTGTTTTCCATAAAGGTGCTCTAGCCCCTTCTACAGGGGTCTCGCTTGTTCTGTCACCAGCTTCTCCGTCCTTGAGGTAAGGGATGGTGCAGCAGAGGTTTCGTGCCATGGTGGAGAGTGTGGTGTGCTTCCACACTGTGAGCTGAGCAGGAGCCTTCCCCATGGCAGCTGTGCAGAAGGAAGGAAGGGAAGGAGCAACTTTGCAGGCCTTTGGTGTGATTGGCCACATCTGTCCCTTGTACACAGCTGTGCACTGTTGGTCCAGAGACAGGTCTCAGAAAGCCAGAGATTCAACATTTGCAACTGCTTATTGTAGACTGGGTGGCACACACCACAGAAACTATTTCTCACAGATTTGGAGATTGGCAGGCCAAGGTTAAGGTGCCTGCAAGGTTGGTATCAGGTGCTTCTGTGTGTGTGTGTGTGTGTGTGTGTGTGTGTGTGTTTGTGTGTGTGAGTGTGTGTGTGTGTTTATAGGGGGCATGTCTCATACTGTTCTTCTCATGCCTTGTCTGATAAGGACATGAATCCTGTAAGATCAAGGCCTTATGAGCTCACTCGACCTTAATTACTTCCTTAGAAGCCCTGTCTCCAAATGCTACCACGTGGGAGGTTTAGGACTTTAGTGTATGAATTTGGGAAAGACATAATCCTTAACACACCTGGATGTTGCCTGACATTAGCAGATCCTTAAGTATGTGTTGTGATTGAGTCTGAAGGTTTCCAGAAAGAGGGAGTAGAATTGGCCTCAGAGGCCCTACATAGATCCCGAAGACCCCCAGAGGCCTCTTTAGGGCAGGGGGCCTCCAATCCTGAGCTTTTGGAGCTAAGCCTGTTCACCCTGGGGTTTGGCCTGCTGATTCTGATGGGTGTGTCAGGTGCAGGCTTGGGCCAGGCTTAACTTCAGCCCTTCTGGTTGGCCATCTCCAGAGCCTGGCTATGACCTCCTGAGCCTCTTCCAAAACAGATACATTGTGACCTTTGACCAGGTGAGGGTCTAGTACTATTGGCTCAAATTCTTAGTCTGTTTCTTCACCATAACCCCTGTTTTGGGGTCATTAACTCCGTGAGAGCAGGTGCATGCCGCTTCTCTAGTCAGTGCACCACTATCTGGAACTGAGTGTGGTGGCTCAGCTGAGAATGTGTCTGCATTCTTAGTACTTGGGAGGCTGAAGCTGGAGGATTATTGGGAGTGTGAGGCCAGCCTGGGCTACATAGTAATTTCCAGGTTGGCTGGGGCTATAGAGAGAGACCCTGTCTCAACTAAGGGCTGAGGATGTAGCTCACTGGTAGCGAGTTTGTATAGCATACTCAAGGCCCTGGTTCTAACCCCAGCACTGCAAAACAAATGAATAGTGTGTGGCACAAAGTGGTTGCTGATCTCCTGGGTGTTGATTTAATTAGAAGAATGGATGACTTGTAGCATGACTGCTATGTGGCAGTGTGCCGTGTAGCTGTGTGCCGCGTGGCAGTATGCCGCGTGGCTGTGTGCCCTGTGGCTATGTGCTGCTTGGCTCCATGCACTAATGGCCTCACAGCTTACACCAGGAGTGTTGCCCCTGTTTCAGGGGAGGACACTGATCCTGGTAGCTTGCTGTGGGTCCCTTGAGGAAGAGATGCTGAGGAACCCCAGGAGGCAGGCCATGCAGGATAGGCCTGCACAGAGCAAGCTTTCCCTTTGCTCCCCAACTTGATGGCTGCACTTTCTTAGCTGGCTGAGAAGGGCTGTGGAAGATGCTCCCTCCCCTCCTTCTGGGCCATTGTAGCCACCAACTCTTTTTAAAAAATATTTTATTTATTATTTTTATTTTATGTATATGAGTATATTGCCTGCATGTGTATAAGTGCATCCGTGTCATGCAGTGCCCACAGAGGTCGGAAGAGGGCGTTGGATTCCCCTGGAACTGAAGTTGCGGATGGTTGTGAGCTGCCATGTGAGTGCTGGGAATCAAACCTGGGTCCTCTGCAAGAGCAGCCAGTGCTTTAACCGTTGAGCTGTCTTTCCAGCCTCCAGCCACCAACTCTTCAAGCATCCAAGATGCTTCTGACCTCAACCTGTAGGGACCTGCTGGAGAGGGGCTTCTCTCCAGCTTGGTGCTGGGCTTTTGTGTGGCTGGCTTTTCATATTTCCTGAAAGACCAATGAGAGAACACATTAGCCACACTTCCAGATTCCGATCAATGCCATTTCTGCTCAACTAGTTAGCCTGTCACTCTGGTCGGCCCCTGACATTTGTTATTTAGGTGCATTCTGATTTTATTAGTGTGGCTAATTAATGCACAACATTAAAATATTGACATGAATTGATTTGAGTATTTGTATTCTTGGAGCTTCAGTTAATAACTTTTGATAAGACTAGTGATTTTAGAACTTTTAGACTTAATTATATTTTCTAAAGGATTTTTCTAGGATCATATAACTGCCTGGCCAAGGTACTTTAATTCCCTAGTTAACTAAAAGAAATTGGGTTTTCCTTTGGTTTTGCTTAATACAAATTAAAAATAATATGCACTTGATAAAGGTGGTTAAAGGATTGTTTATTAAAGTCTCCCTCTTTATATATGGGGGAAATCTATAAGAGCTGAATTAATTTTGAGAATAGTGTGAGACGAATACGATGGTTGGAGAGCTATTTGGCTACAGAAACATGAATTCATTCTGTTCATAAACTCCTTTGCAATTCCCCCTCAAAGATGAGTGCTTCTTTTCTTGGGGTCTCTCCTGAGCGCAGTCAGTGTGCTGTACCGAGCAACCCAATTTCAGCGTCAGCAAGCTGTAAGTTATGACAATGGTTGGACAGGACCCTGAGGGAATCAGGAGCCTCATTCTTATCTCACTCAGGGCAGGAAGTCTGCCAAAGCTAGCAGTTTGAAGAGAAACGAAGCAAAGTGAAAAGGGAAGGCAGGGACCCTGCAGAAGCACGCACTGAGAAGTGCAAAGTGCGGTAAGACGAGGTATCACCGTACTTGTGAGAGCAGCTCTTCTCATGACTATTTGGAAAGCTTACTGTCACTACGCCTGCACCTTTCAAGTACATAGCCTGTTAAGGAGACCTTACAAATAAGTGCTGAATTTACCAGCCTACAGAAATCCATCTTCTGTCCTTTCTTCTTCTTTTTAAAAATGTTGACGTATTTCAGACTTACGGAAAAGTTGTAAGACTTGTACAAAGAATTCTCAGACACTCTTTACTTAGATTCTCTGGATGTCAGCACCACTTCATCCCATGTATGTATTTTATCTATATTCACACACACTTCTGAACCACTAAAGAGTAAGGCTGATGGCTGTTGACGCCTAAATACTCTAGTCTGTGTTTCTCAAAGCAAGAAAGTCTCTTCCATAACCACCGTGCACTCTCCAGCACCGTAACACTGCTTTCTTGCCTGCTGTGCACACCTGAGATTTTGTCAGCTGCCTTCAGACTGCTCTCTTTCTTTTTTCATTTGTTGTTTTTGAGGCCTGGTCCCATGTAGCCCAAACCGGCCTGATACTTATGTAGTTGAAGATAGCTTTGAGCTTCTGATCCTTCTGAGTGCTGGGATTACAGATGTGTGCCACTTTTCCCATTTAGTTTATGTGGTACTAGGGATGGAACCAAGGGTTTTGTGCATGCTAGGGAAGCTCTGCCAGATGGAGCCATATCTCCAGTCCAGGAACATTCTGTATAGCCAGAGCGTCCTCCGGACCTGGGTTACTTGCTTCGTCATACTTACTTGGTCTCTTTTAGTGTGAACAGTTCCCAGGTGTCATGATGCCCATGCATTTAGAAAGCACACGGCAGCTGACTACAGGGCTCTGCAAGGCGTTTCCCTATGATCAGGTTCTGAGTCTGCACTTTTGGTAGGAATGTTCTGTGTACTATTGGTCCCCTCAGAGTGTCAGGAGGCAGATGCCTGTCACTTTCCGTAGTCCCATTGCTGATAGTGTTAATTTTGACCATTTGATCAAGATGGCATCTGCCAGGTTAAAAATGATCACATGGGAGACATTTTGGGACTACATAACTACTTTGTTATTTTTTAAACTTCTATACATAGGCTGCTGCCCCCCCCCTTTCTGGGAACCAGTACCTCTGCTCATGATGGTCGAAGGTCATCTCTAATTCTATGATTTCTTCCTAGCTGCAAACAGTTGTTCCTTTCACAGAAGTCTGTTTATTTGATTTGTATCTCTGTGGAAGCCATGTACTGTCAGTTTAACAATACACTGTGTCTATTTTTGGTTAGCAGGTCCGTTCATGCTCTGCGTCTTTCTCGATGAATCCATCATGCTCTGGCCACATTTGTTGATGTGCAGCACTATGTTCCAGGGTCACTTGTTTTTTCTCTGCCTGAGTTCTAGAATCAGCTGTGTCAAGGGAGCTTCATTGCTTTGAGTGGCAGCACTATGTTCCAGGGTCACTTGTTTTTTCTCTGCCTGAGTTCTAGAATCGGCTTCATTGCTTTGAGTGCAGGCAGGCTAATTTAGAGACTGAAATTTGGGCATTAGCTGTGCTCGTTGCTGTGCTTCTTGGCAGGCAGATGTGCGGCTGATGTGTGTGTGTTGCCCATCTACATGTGAAAACTCAGGGCTGCACACTGATGCCTCTGGCTCACTCTAGCTCAGCAGAGTTCCTTCTGCCCTTGTCCATTTGTGGCTCCCATTTTCACAGTCCATTTGTAGACTTGCTCATCCTACAGTGTTAAGAAGTGGCTTCAGAGCTGCTGACCTTGGGAGACTGTCTACTAATTGAAATTCTTTTTTTTTTTTTTGGCGTTAGCCTGAGAGTGTGTGGTACAAAGTTCAGATGTTCCTTGGTTCTCTTTGTTTCCCCCTTCAGTCTGGTCATGTTAGCCTCTGGAAGTGCAGTTTGGCTCATTTATTTCTCTTTGTCTTCTGTTTGAAGATTTCTCCTTCCCTCCCTTCCCACCAACTCTTCCTAAAGTCAGGCCTGTACAAAAAGTTCTATTTAGGGAGGAGTCGCTCCACCCTGCCCCATTCTCCTGAACTCATCCACCTGGTTCCTACCCCTGCCAGGTAGATAGCTGGGCTGTTTAGTCTTGGCTTTTTCCTTCCACATTTTACCCCCTCAAAATGGCTAGTCTCATTTTCCCTTCTTTCTTCATAAAAAGTAGAACATTATAGGTCTTCTTTTGCAGTTTTCTTTTTTTTCCATTTAACAATATGTCCAATCAGGCCACATCAGTCCTCAGAGCTGTCTGGATCCTTCCCGTGGCTGCAGAGCCATGGCCCATTGTTCACTGTCATTTGGGCCATTTGGGCCGTTATTTGGGCCGTGTGCAGGAATTGTGCTGTGTGTCTAAGAGCCGACAATGACACAGATAATAGAGGCCCTAACTGGGCCTCATGTTTCTCCCACGTAACTTGAGGAGAGCAGCCATGTGCTTGGAGGGGAAGCAGGCTGGAGTGGAAGTATGGTCATTGCTACAGACACCTGCAGGGTCCAGGTGTTGAGGTCAGGCTGTCTGGTACCCAAGCTTGGACTCAGGAATGAGGAAGTGCCTTATCCCTTCCCGTGGGGTTCATTACATGCCGAGATGCCAAGAGCAGGACTCGCTCCACAAGCACACTTGAGTCTCCTTTCATCTCAGTTGCCTTCCTTAGAGAGGAAATGGGGTGCTGCCACCTCAGGAGTGCCTCTTTTCTGCTCAGAAGCCATACCCAGGCACTGAAGTTCCTGGCTGTCCTTGGGACCAGGTCTTTCTAGGCTTGCTGTGTGACTTTCCTGCTCTGGTCTTCTTTCTAGTCCTCCCAGCGCAGGGTACACTTCTGGAGTTCAGGGAGGGCTGGTGCTTGTGCACATACAGCTAGTGGAGGGTGAGGCAACGCTGAACACTGGCAGGTGACTGGTTTGGGCTCAGCTCTTCTCCACAGTGGCAAGTTTGTGTTAGAGTTCTCTCATATTTGAGAAGGGGTTCTATCTCTTTTCACGTTACTTTCGTGCTTTCTGAAATTCATTTCCTCTGTTTATTTTACAGCAGTACAATTTGCAATGGAATAGTTTCACCTTGCGCTCACATGTTCTAATGGGGTTTTAATGGCATCTTAATGGCATCTCTGAGGATTTGCAGCCAGATACTTTTGTCATCCTAACATCCTGGTGTGATGGCTCTGTGCAGCAGCATGCCTGTGACCTCTCCCCCGAGCCAGGTGCTCAGTGTGTCAGGTGTGGAGGCCTCATGCCCTGCGTCCAAGGGAAAGTCTGGACATGAAGCTTCCCGCCTTGTCACTGGGTCCTTCAAAGAATTTGTACCTAGAAGTGTCTGATTTGGCCTCTAGAGAGCTCCAGTCTCTTCCTTCTAGCTCGTGTTGGGAGGAGGGGACAGCCTACCTAGAAGCTGAGGCTTCCAGAGGGCCACAGTGCTAGAACACCCTGCTGTCAGCTGTTTCCGTACCACACCATGTGCTGAGTGTCCATCCTGCCTTTTGTTTTGGAGATTGTGTCTCAACAGAGTCTGGCCTAGAGTCCCAGCACATGGTCCTCTCCAGTGCACTGTGGTGGGCTCAGCTGGAGCAGGGGCTCAGGCCTGCGTGTTGAGTGTGCTTTCTTGGTGTGGCTGCGGCTGGCGGAGACGATGGCAAGGAGAGACAGGGACTGCCAGCAGGGCCGCATGACCAGAGGAGGACCATTGAGACCCCTCCTCACCACTGTGCAGCTTTTGCACCTCTGTCCCCTTCAGACACCCCATAGCAGGTTCCAGCAAGGCCTACCACTCAGGTGCCAGTCCAGTGTCCTCTGAGAGTTGAGCCTCACTGCACTGTGACTTCAGAACCTAAGAAGTGGTGCCCATGAGGCAGAAAAAACCTCTGGATGTGACTCTGGCCTTGGCCCTCACTAATCACGTAGCCTAGGCAAGATGGTTCCTTGTTTTGGTGGCCTTCAGTTTCCTTACTGTGAAGTGAGGATCTGGTTTCCTGTTTGCTGAGAGTGGTTGTGAGGATTTGAGGTGACAGCACCTGGCACCTTCCAAGACACAAATTGCTTTTATTGTGCTGTGTTGCCACTGGTGCTGCTGTACCCCGCTGCCCCCCAACACTCCACGTCGCCCGATCCTTGAGTGCTATCTCCCATGAAGAACAGACGAAGCATGTCTACCCAGCTACTGCCAGTTTCTGCAGGAGCCCGGGACTGCAGACACCTTGCTCCCCTTGTTCCCTCATCACGTCCTCTCCTGACACACCCGTGCTTTCTGAAAGGAAGAAAAGAAATGGTTGGAGCTGGGGAAGGCGATCCCCAGGGTCCTGTTTCACATGATTGTCCATTTCTAAACTTGGGTTAATAAGAATAAACAAGGCAGTAGGTCGATTGCACAGGAGACTAATATTATTCTGACGATCATGTAAATATTTATGTGTTCTGGCGGTCTCATTTTGTTACTGGTGTCTAATTTCCGAGTCTCATAATGAAGTGTAATTTGGAGGAGCTTTGCAAAGACAGGCACAGCCGTGGAATAATTTGATTTGTTCAGTAAACTTGGTTTCAGTTATTCCTTTTCATCAGTTGTTTTTAGAGCCCCTTCAGGTTCTTTGTGATTTGACAACAGCTTTCAGCCCAATGAAGACAGGACTCTTAAACATTGCTAGGAACTCAGAAGAGGTTTATAACACTGTCATTTAATAAGGAAATGCACCCATTGGCAGGGCACAGGATTTATGGTTTCAAGTGGATTTTAGCTTAGAGTTTTAGCCCTCTGTGTTCCTGTTCTTCCCGGGGCTATGAATAAGGTTTTTTAATTAAGTCAAATTGAATTGAATGAGCATTTATTGAACGCCCACTCCATGCCAGGCACCAGTTCCTTAACCCTTGCACTGCCTTGTGACTGTGGGGAGCTAAGCTAGATCCTGCAGGGTTAGGCCCATGCCCATGGGCCTCCAGCTGGTCTGTCTGGAAGGTGGCATTTGAAGCTAGGCCTGACTCTTAAGGTGTTTCTTCTGAAGCTGATTTTAGCCAAGCTGATTAAGAAGAGTTAGGTCAGGGGCTTTACATGTTATTTGTTTAAACTTGTTTGGTTTTCTCAGCCACCCCGTGCAAGTTCCTTATATGTTCCTTATCTTACATCTGAGAGAAACAAGACTAGGAAGAAGTAACAGGCTGCTCAGGGTCACCCAGCTACAAGAGGCAGAGCTGGGATTTGAATTCTGAACTGTCTGGCTTCAAACTATAGTTCCTTCTAGAACCTTTCTCAAGACCTCTGCTTCTCTAGCTTATGACCAGTTCAAACCCTCCTATGAGGCATCTGGGCACTGTGGGAGGGTGGGGCCAGGCATGTTTCCTGGGCACTTTCTGACTGGGTCCCAGGCAGCTGCTGTCTCTTTTCTCTGACCCTCACCCTACTCGCTGGCTAGTGAGTGGTATGATGCCATCATGAGTGGTTGCTGGTTGAAGGCAAGCATGTGTGAAGTATAGATGCCTGGCTCGAGGTGGGCTCTCAGAACATGGAGGGCTCTGCCTGGGCGTTCGTTGACTGGTCAGATCTGTCCACCTCAGCCCCCTGGCTCCTGTGTATCACGGGGCTGATTGCCAGTGGGGGTGGGTGACTCCTGTCATGGCATTTTGTGTTGCATTGTGTAGGGCAGCCTGGCACAGCATACCCCACCCACAGCAGGTATTTGAGAGCCATTAGTGTTTAAGAAGGTGATAAAACTGCCAGAATTGAGGGAAGCTGTCAGAATAAAAGGTTTGCCTGTCTTCTGAAAGTGAACTTGTAAACCTCATGATTGTTGGGCTGTCTAGCAAGTGTCATCTGGATTTCTCACTAGCAACAGAATTCTCTAGCAGGACAGTTGGAAGCTCCCAATTGCAGCATAGGGGTAGGCCCTTTTTATTTGACAGTAAGGCAGAAAAATTAACAATGGTCTCTGAGGAGCTATGCTCAACTTAACCCTTTAAGTTGCTGAAGCTTTAAAACCAGTCCTGAGCTTTCTGGCGGTGATGACCTCCCTATGATAATATGCCTCTCGCAGGATCTCCTTCATCCCTCTCCAGAAGAGCAGAAGAGGAAGCACAAGAAGAAGTGCCTGGTACAGAGCCCCAATTCCTACTTCATGGATGTGAAATGCCCAGGATGCTATAAAATCACCATGGCCTTTAGCCATGCACAAACAGTAGTCTTGTGTGTTGGCTGCTCCACTGTCCTCCGTCAGCCTACAGGTGGAAGAGCATGGCTTACAGAAGGATGTTCCTTCAGGAGGAGGCAGTACTAAAAGTACCCTGAATCAAGATGAGTGAGAAAGCATCCCAATAAACACATTTTGGATAAAACAACAACAAACCAGTCCTGAGAATAGCTGTGGATTTTTTTTCCAGGGGGGTCTTTTTGAGACAGGGTCTCCTTGTAGCCCCAGCTGGCCTGGAACTTGCTTAGTAGACCAGGCTGGCCTTGAACTCACAGACATCCTCCTGCCTCTGCCTCCCAAGTGCTGGGATTAAAGGCATGTACCACCATACCCAGCCTAGTTGTGGCTTTTTAAAAAATGTTTTGAGTTTATTTTTATTTTATGTGTATGAGTGTCTTACCTGAATGTATGTAAGTGTGCCGCGTTTACATATGCAGTGCCTGCAGAGGCCGGAGAGGGTGTTGGGTCCCCTGGAGCTGGAGTTATAAGTGGTTGTTAGCGCTATGTGGGTGTTGCACTGAACCTAGGTCCTCTGCAAGAGCAGCCCATTCTCTTAACCACTGAGCCGTCTCTCCAACTTTCACTATGGAGTCTTCATGTGACTGTGTTCTTTCTGAACTTTTATTTTTTTTGGTCTTTTTGAGACAGAGTCTCCCTGTAGCCCCAGCTGGCCTGGGTTCGCTATGGAGACCAGGCTGATAACTTTTGAGGGTTTTGTAGCTGAGATGCCTCCCATTTGTAAGGCATACTGTGGTGATGGGGACGTTGCCGGTGTTCTCGGATGCTGAGGGGCAACTGGGAGGTTTGACCAATGCCCAGGTCTGTGTGGCAAGGAATTAGGACAACCTTGGGAAACTGCCCTGTGAAAGGCCCCAGAGCTGCATGGTCCTGTCAAACCGTTTTTTTTTTTTTTCCAGCTGTCCTGGGTGCGCTATGGAGACCAGGCTGATAACTTTTGAGGGTTTTGTAGCTGAGATGCCTCCCATTTGTAAGGCATACTGTGGTGATGGGGACGTTGCCGGTGTTCTCGGATGCTGAGGGGCAACTGGGAGGTTTGACCAATGCCCAGGTCTGTGTGGCAAGGAATTAGGACAACCTTGGGAAACTGCCCTGTGAAAGGCCCCAGAGCTGCATGGTCCTGTCAAACCGTTTTTTTTTGCTTTTCTTTCTGAGTGCTTACTGAAGCTCTTGGGTAGAAGATGGCGTTTCTTTCCCTGCCTGCATTCCTCTCTGTGAAGGGTCCGTTGTGTCAGGGAGGTTTTCTTTTCTGGTACCTTTGCACCTGCTGAATGGAGTATGCAGGAATTCCTTAACTGTAAACTAGCTACTCTCCAAATGCAGACAGGCAGCCTCTCTGGCAGCAGGGTGGCGCTAGACACCTGGCTTTGAGTCCCCGGGAGGCATGCCACTTCAGGCTGTGCTGAGCTCTGTGTTGCTCACTGGCAGAGGGCTGCAGAATGGGGCTCCATCATGAGGTTGGGGGGATGGGAAGTGGGGAGAGACTGGCTAGCCTGTTGCAGGGAGTGGGTCCTGTGGGGATTGTGCTGGACTCTGAGGGACATTGTTGCAGAAAGGCACCTGTCCTGCCCCAGTGGGATGAGCCTGGTTGCCCTGCAGGGCTGCCTCATCCGCCCTTGGAGGCAGGCATCACCTTTTGGTGGATTTGGAGCCTTGTTGCTTGTTTTTCTTCTATTTTTTTTTATTTTATTTTATTTTTTTTTTATTTAGGGACAGTCAGAGAAACAATCCTCAGGTCAGGGTTACTTGGGAGATCCATATTACCTCTGATTATTTACGAAGGGAAAGGCCAGGGGGAAGCAACCAACTCGATTAATTCGTCAGTGAGGCAGCTGGAGGGACGTGTGACCAGGCTGTCATTTGGCCAGAGATAGTCTGTGCTGGGATTGTTCCCTCAGGATAGCCATGATGACAAACATAATTGACATTTTTTATTAACCCTGAAATGATTAAAAATGCTGCTGCCGAATTTGTGTCAAAGTACCCGGTCCCTGGCATTTTGAAAGGACTCGGTGTGGAGCCAATAAACAGCCTGTATTTACTTCCTGTTCATCGCTTTAATCAGCCAAGGCAGACAGAGCCCTGCCTGATTTGGTCTTGAAACCAGGCCAGAGACTGCTTCTCAGCTTAGTTTGCTAGAACTGCAGAGGCCGGAGAGGGTGTTGGGTCCCCTGGAGCTGGAGTTATAAGTGGTTGTTAGCGCTATGTGGGTGTTGCACTGAACCTAGGTCCTCTGCAAGAGCAGCCCATTCTCTTAACCACTGAGCCGTCTCTCCAACTTTCACTATGGAGTCTTCATGTGACTGTGTTCTTTCTGAACTTTTATTTTTTTTGGTCTTTTTGAGACAGAGTCTCCCTGTAGCCCCAGCTGGCCTGGGTTCGCTATGGAGACCAGGCTGATAACTTTTGAGGGTTTTGTAGCTGAGATGCCTCCCATTTGTAAGGCATACTGTGGTGATGGGGACGTTGCCGGTGTTCTCGGATGCTGAGGGGCAACTGGGAGGTTTGACCAATGCCCAGGTCTGTGTGGCAAGGAATTAGGACAACCTTGGGAAACTGCCCTGTGAAAGGCCCCAGAGCTGCATGGTCCTGTCAAACCGTTTTTTTTTGCTTTTCTTTCTGAGTGCTTACTGAAGCTCTTGGGTAGAAGATGGCGTTTCTTTCCCTGCCTGCATTCCTCTCTGTGAAGGGTCCGTTGTGTCAGGGAGGTTTTCTTTTCTGGTACATTTGCACCTGCTGAACGGAGTATGCAGGAATTCCTTAACTGTAAACTAGCTACTCTCCAAATGCAGACAGGCAGCCTCTCTGGCAGCAGGGTGGCGCTAGACACCTGGCTTTGAGTCCCCGGGAGGCATGCCACTTCAGGCTGTGCTGAGCTCTGTGTTGCTCACTGGCAGAGGGCTGCAGAATGGGGCTCCATCATGAGGTTGGGGGGATGGGAAGTGGGGAGAGACTGGCCAGCCTGTTGCAGGGAGTGGGTCCTGTGGGGATTGTGCTGGACTCTGAGGGACATTGTTGCAGAAAGGCACCTGTCCTGCCCCAGTGGGATGAGCCTGGTTGCCCTGCAGGGCTGCCTCATCCGCCCTTGGAGGCAGGCATCACCTTTTGGTGGATTTGGAGCCTTGTTCCTTGTTTTTCTTCTATTTTTTTTTTTTTTATTTAGGGACAGTCAGAGAAACAATCCTCAGGTCAGGGTTACTTGGGAGATCCATATTACCTCTGATTATTTACGAAGGGAAAGGCCAGGGGGAAGCAACCAACTCGATTAATTCGTCAGTGAGGCAGCTGGAGGGACGTGTGACCAGGCTGTCATTTGGCCAGAGATAGTCTGTGCTGGGATTGTTCCCTCAGGATAGCCATGATGACAAACATAATTGACATTTTTTATTAACCCTGAAATGATTAAAAATGCTGCTGCCGAATTTGTGTCAAAGTACCCGGTCCCTGGCATTTTGAAAGGACTCGGTGTGGAGCCAATAAACAGCCTGTATTTACTTCCTGTTCATCGCTTTAATCAGCCAAGGCAGACAGAGCCCTGCCTGATTTGGTCTTGAAACCAGGCCAGAGACTGCTTCTCAGCTTAGTTTGCTAGAACATTCTGGAATCAGCATTATGATGGACCCATGGGATGTAGTCTGTTCACCCACTTAGACATTAAATGTTTGCAGAGCTCCTACTGTGTGCTAGGTCCTAAGGTGTGGGGTTGCATGACCTGCCCTCAAGGGACAGTCAAGGCAGAGTTGTGGGACAGACAGGTGTGTGGAGGGTTGTGTGTGCATGCTGGGGGCAGGATGGGGCTGTCACACTGAAGAGGAGGGAGAGCCAGAGCAGGAGGCACTTTGGAGTTTATTGAAAAAAAAATTGGTTAATGTACAAAATAATGGTTCTCATTGTGTATTATACATGTATATCATTGTACTTTGTTCATACTTGATTTCCCCTCTTGTTTACCTTCTCTCTGGGCCCCTTCCCCTGAATGCCTCTTCTTCTGCCTTTGTGTCATGTATGTTTTATATGTAGTGTGTATTAGTTGTAAACTCTAGGCTCTACACAACAACATACACAGCATCTATTTTCTCCCCCACATTTTCTCATTTACCTTCTCCATTCCTGTACATTCATTCCTTCCTTGCCCCACAGCTCTCCCTTTACTTCACTCTTTTGATCCAAACTCCACATATGAAAAAATGAGCAAGATTTGTCTTTCTGATTCTGGCTTACTTTGCTTAGCATGATGATCCCTAGTTCCATCCATTTTCCTGCAAGTGACATCATTTCATTCTTCTTAATAGCTAAACAAAAATTCATGTGTATACATACACACACGTTTCTTTTTAAAGTCTTTTTTGATAGATATATACACACACACTCTCTCTCTCTCTCTCTATATATATATATAGTGTGTGTGTGTGTGTGTGTGTGTGTGTGTGTGTGTATATGCATGCTATGGCTTGCTTGTGGAGGTCAGACAACCTTGGTGTGGTCCTCACCTTCAACTTGTCTGAGACAGACTCTGTTGTTTGCTGCTGAATCTGCCAGGCTAGTTGTTCTCCATGCTACTGAGGACCTTCTCTTCCTGCCTCCCATATCACCTTAGGCGTACTGGTATTAGGGACATGTGCTGCCACATCCTGCTTTGTATGGATTCTGGGAATCCAAATTCATCCTCATGTGTGCAGCCAGTGATTTACTTACTGAGTTATCTCCTAATCTTATAACATTTTCTTTAGCCATTCATCTGAATAGATAGGCATGTAGATTGGTTCCATTCTTAGCTATTGTGAATTGTGCTGCAGTGTACACAGACGTACAAGTATCTCTGATTCGTTGGGTATATACCCAGGTATGGTATAATTGGATCAAATTGAAGTTCTATTTTCAGGTTTTTGAGGAACCTCCACACTGTTTTTTTTCCACAGAGTGTATACCAGTTCACATTCCCACCAGCAGTGTATGAGCTGCACCTGCCCCATCTTTGCTAGCATTTGCTTGTTTGCTTGATTTCAGTCGTTCTGACTGGGGGGAGATGAAATCTCAAAGCTGTTTTAATTTCCTTCATGGACAAAGATGTTGAACATTAAAAAATATATTCACCATCTGTTTTTACTTGTTTTGAGAGCTGTCTTTTCATTTGCCCATTTATTGACTGATTTTTAATGTTAATTTCTGAGTTCTTTATAAATTCTAATACTAATCCCATTATATGTATAGCTGGCAAAGATTTTTTTCTCCCATTCTGTAGACTGGTTTTACTCTGCTGATGATTTGCTTTTTTCAATTTCAAGCAATCCATTTGTTGATTCTTACTGTTGTTTCTTGAACTATTGGAGTCTTTTTCAGAGTCTTTGCCTATGCCTCTATCTTGAAGAGTTTTTCTCTAGCAGTTTAATTAAGTTATTAAGTTATTTGATTGATTCCAGTTTCATTCTTGGGCATGTGGATCCAGTTTTCCCAACACTATTTGATGATGAAGAGGCTGTTTTTTCTCCAGTGTGTGCTTTTGGCCCTCTAGTCAAATGGTGGCTATAGCTGTGTGAATTTATTTCTGTGTCCTTTGTGCTATTTCATTGGTCTAAGTGCCTGTTTTTGTCCCTGTGGCTCTGTAGTATAATTTGAGATCAGGTGCTGTGATGTCTCTAGCATTGCTCCTTCTGCTCAGGGTTGCTTTGCCTATTTGACATCACTTATGCCTCCATTTTTTTAAAGCTTTGCTGAAGACTTGTTCCAATACTCCATCAGAACCTCCTCTTTCCTCTTTACTGTCCTGTTGTGCAGCTTCCTTAGCTGCTTTGCTCAGATGTGGAAGAGCTGGTATTGGCACGGGCCATGCAAAGACTGCTCAAAGGCTTGAAGATCTTTCTCTGCTGCGACTCTGAATTTTTCTTTTGTGTGGATATTCTCTGTGGGCATTACTGATGCTGTCAACTGAATGATTTAAATGAGCCCCTCAGCAGAGCTGTCATCCTTCTAAAGGATGAACTTGGATTGATATTCCTTCAGCTACTATGTGCTGACCTGCTGGGACTCAATGGGTTTGTTCTACCCTCCTTGGGTTCACAAAGATGCCGTAGTCTAGGCCACCTTCTTGTGGATGCTGGCTACCCCTAGCTCTTTCAAGATGAAGCCCCTGCCAGCTTGGACTTTGTCCTAGTTAGCTTTTTTTTTTTTTTTTGGTCTTTTTGAGACAGGGTCTCCCTGTGGCCCCAGCTTGCCTGGAACTCACTATGTAAACCAGGCTGGCTTTGAACTCACAGAGACCCACCTGCTTTTGCCTCCCGAGTGCTGGGACTAAAGGCATGCACCACCACCCCAGCCCTAGTTAGCTTTCTATTGCTGTGATAAAACACTCCGACAAGAACCAACTTGGAGAGGAAAGGGTTTATATGACTTATATGTCTTGGCACAGCCCGTCATTGGGAGAAGCCAAGGTGGGAACTCAAGCAGACAGGAGCCTCGGGGCAGGACAGAAGCACACACTGTGGAGGAGCGCTGCTTGCTGGCTGGCTCCCCTGGCTTGAGGACGCTTCTCTTATACAGCCCAGACCTACCTGCCCAGGGATGGCACTACCCACAGTGGGTTGGGCCCTGCTATATCAATGAGCAATTAAGAAAATGCTCCACAGACAGATGCATGGGCCAATCTGATGGAGGCCATTTACCAACTGAGGTTCTCTCTTCCCAGGTATGTCAAGTTGACAACTGAGGCTAAGCAGGACGCTTTTTGGTGTGGTACCTTACTATGGGCATGGTGTGATGCAGCATGCTTTTGCCCTCTGGCCTGGTATCTGCAGATGTGTTCTGAGCCAGCTGGTTGAACCAAGTGGCCTCTTGCCTCTGCCAGTCCTTATGGAAGTGGGGCTTTAGGATCTGGCCATTCCAGCTCGGCACCTCAGCTGCCTCCTGTGCAGGAGAGTTGCTAAGTCATTTTCCCATGTTAATTCTGCTAATCCACGCTCCTGGGCGTTCTTTCCGTCTCTCTGTGTCTTCAGTCTCTTTCTTCAGCGTTTCCTTTTAGAGGTCTTTAGCCCTCCGTATGTTGAGGGAACTGCAAATAGGATTGTTTTCCTTTTTTCTTTCCAAGTGTATTTGTTGTCCATGTTCAGACTTTGTTGCAAGTGTTATCAGAGCTAAGAGTTTCCTGATGTAGTCTTTCTGTTGTTGTTATTTTGTTTGTTTGTTTTTGAGACAGGGTCTCACTATGTAGCCCAGGCCAGCCTGGAACTTGCTATGTAAACTAGGTTGGCCTCAAACTCATAGAGATCTCCCTGCCTCTGACTCCCGAGTGCTGGGATTCAAGGCTTGGTGGCCTGATGGAGTCTTCAGGTTTTCAGTGTAGGAGAACGTCTGCACATAGGGCTACTTTGTCTTCTCATTTTCCTGTTTGTGTCCCATTTATTTCTTTCTTTTGCATCACTACTCTTGCTAAGACCTTAAGCATTGCACTGAAAAGTAGTGTGGGCACTGATCTTATTCCAGATTTTAGAGGATGTTCTTTTCAACTTTTCCCCATTTAGGACAATGTTGGCTTTAGGTCTGTGGTACAAAGCCCCTGTTGAAGTATGATTGTTTATTTCATGGCTGTTTATTTATTTATTTATTTATTTACTTATTTACTTATTTTTGTCTTTTTGAGACAGGGTCTCCCTGTAGCCCCAGCTGGCCTGGAACTTTAATTTTTTATGTGTATGAGTGTATTGCCTGCATGTGTGTGTAAATGCATCCGTGTCACGTAGTGTCCATGGAGGTCAGAGAGGGCATTGGATCCCCTGGAATGGATGGTTGTTAGCTGCCACATGGGTGCTGGGAATTAATCTGGGTCCTCTGCAAGAGCAGTCAGTGCTCTTAAACACTGAGCTATCTCTCTAGCTTTTTTTTTTTTTTTCATGGCTTTTTATCATGAAGAGACATTGCTCTTTGACGAAGACCTTTTCTGCATCTCTCAAAATGATCGTGTGATCTCTGAGTCTCTTTAGACACTGTCTGTATTGTACTTATTGATTTGCATGTGTTGAACCGTCCTTGTAGTCCTAAAATGAAACCAATTTGATCATGCTGTAGGCTTTTAAAAAATGTGTGTTGAATTTGGTTTGCAAATGTCTTACTGAAAAATTTTGCATCTGTGTATCATGGAAATTGGTCTGTAGCTTTCTTTTTCTGATATGTCCTCATCTGATTTTGCTGTCAGTGTAATTAATGTTCTCTGAACTCCAGAGTGAGTTCTGTGGCATTCTTTCCTTTCCTGCTCTGTGGACTAGTTGGGGGCATTGGCATTGGTTCATCTTCGGGTGTGATGAGATTCAGCAGTGTCTCCCTGGTCCTGCAGCATTCTTTCTTTCTGTTTTTAGACTTTATGACTGTTTCAATCTCATTGTTACTTATAGATCTGTTTAAATTGTTTATGCCCCTTCGATTTAATTTTGGTATGTTGTATATGTCTGGGAATTTATTTCTTCTAGATTTCCATCTTTTTAGAATATATGCCTTTAAAATATTCCCTAAAGAACCTCTAGATTTCATTAGTATCTGTTGTATGTCCCTTTTCACCTCTTATTTGATTAATTTGGGTTTTATCTTTTTATTTTGGTTAGTTTGCTTAAGGGTTTGTCAAACTTGTTTATTTTCCTAAGAACCAACTCTGAGTTTCATTGATTCTCTGTGTTCTTATTTTTAGTCTCCATTATTTTCTACCTTGATTATTATTTCTATCTACTGATTTGGGACTTGGCTTATTCTTGTTTCTCTATGACCTCTTTCTGATTTTTTTAACATAGACACTCATAGTTATAAATTTTCCTCATAGAAGCAGTTTGGATCCTAAAGAAATGAATCCTTACTGAACAGTGTCACTGGGGGAGGTTTCTAGGCAGGGGCTGGTAGGGATACAACAGGAGCTAGGCTGTGCTCTATGGACACACTGAGCTCCCTGGAGGGAGAGAGGGAGGAGAGGAGAGAGAAGAGAGAGAGAAGAGAGAGAGGAGAAGAGAGAGGAGAGGAGAGAGAAGAGAGAGAGGAGAGGAGAGAGGGGAGGAGAGCAGAGAGAGGAGAAAGGGGAGAGAGAGGAGACCGAGAGAGAGAAAGAGAAAGAGAGGAAAAGGAGGAAGAAAAGGAAGAGAAGGAAGAGAAGAAGAGGGGAGGAGACAAGAGAATACATACACTTTGTTGCTTCCTAGCCTGCCACCCAACTTACCTAAGCTCTTGATCTTGGTGTTCTCATCTGTGAAATGGTGAGGATCACAATCTAACTCTGTCATTGGCTGTTGTAGGATGGTATGGTGACAAGGCCGAAGGAAGAAGATTGTGATCTTGGCATTGCCATGATGGTGGGTGGAGAGGCAGAGGTTCCTACAGAGATGCAGGCTCATGTAGCAAGCTTCACTAATTGAGAGCTTACTGTATTCAAGTCCTGGGCCACAGTCCTCACAGTGATCCTATGTGGAGTATCTTATATTCCCTGTTGATAGCTAAGAAACCTCACTGTGCCCTGGTGGGTGGGGGCACGTCACACTGTTAGAGAGGCAGAGTCAGGATCTGAGTTAGGGCTACTGCTCCTGGGCTTCCTGTTGCTTGTGCAAGGGCTGGAGGAGCAGGCCCTTTGACGTACACCCTGAGCTCTCCCCTGTCAAGTGGGTTGGAGGCAGGTGTCAGGATGCTACCTGCCGGGTGGGAGTACACTGTGCATGCCACCTCTGGAAGGGCCCACCAGTCCATTACCTCCTGTTCTGTGGCCATTCACACCTCATAGTCCACTAGATACTGGGGAGATAACAGTGAACCAGAGGTTGGAGCCTCCAGGCTGGCTGGGAGAAAAACTTGCCACATGTTTAGCAGTGTGGATAAGAAACCTTTCTAACACTTCCAGAGTGAGTCTGTGTCCTTATTTATGTGTGAGGCATCCTGCACCACACTATCACACCTCTACCACCCAGCATCCTGGTTTTGCAGGTGCATGGCCTCCGTTTTTAACCTGTTGCTCAGAGCCTTTCCCATCAACCCAGCTTCTTTTGCTTCTTAGTCCCATGGCTGGCAGGATGTTGCAGGGGCAGTAATTTAATAAAAGTATGCAGTTTGTAAAGCAGCTGCTCTTCTGTGTACTAAGCGCATCGCTGGCCTTTTCAGGGAAACTGGCAAGCTGTTCTTGGAACTTAGAGATAGTGCGGGGAGGAAAAAAGTTCTATTTAATAACATTTCATCCTTTGGGCTCTGTGGCTAATAGAAGTATAAACAGAGGCCACGTCTGAAAGCCATTTCTTTATGTGATTCAGAGAATCAGGACACAGCAATTACACCGTGTCTGGGATTTATGAGAACATTAATGCCTGATGAGAGGAAAACATCTCAATGAATTATTCAATTTGGAGTTGCAGGCCTGGGTGCTGGCTCTAATTTGGGCCTCCTGCTCTGCACATCAGGGCACGGGCCTTCTGGAATCAGGGTCCCAAGCAAGGTGGAGGCTCTGTCTGCTCAGTGGAGCATCTTCACACTTAGGGCAGGGCTCTTGGAGCTGGGTTTGAATCCTGTCCAGCCAACCCCAAGCCTACCTCTCTCCTCAGCCACATATAAGAACCTCCAGAGGTTTGTAGTATGTGGCAGCTGCAGGACGAGGGACACACATTTGAAAGAATTTACGTGCCACATGCTTTTCTTTATTTCTTTTCCCCCTGAACTGACATAAAAAGGAGCGTCGCACACAAGCAGATGTCAGGGTGACTGCTGCGCTTTGCCTTGTCAACTGGAAAAGCCACTGTTGAGTTACTCCCATGCAGGTTCTGTTCATAGCAGATGCAGCTCCGAGAGGGAGGGGCTGTGTGTCCGCCTCTTCCCCTGAGAGCTGAAGACTTAGTTCAAAACCAGATTGAGCCCTTCAGCCGTCACTTTGTTGCTCCCTCCGGTGTTTGGGGTTAAATACCACCGCTTGCACCTCACCACTCTGCTTTCCCCTCTCCCCCAAAGCTTGCCTTCTGTTTATTTTTTCCCTCTGCCCAGAACTCTACATTCCTCTGACAAAAACATGCATTACTTAGAGCCTGTCGCTTTTTGAAGTTCTTTAATTACAGAATTAAACCAAAGTAATGACAGTTTAATTTGTTCTCTCATTAATTGGGAGCGCTGCAGGCTGCTGTGAAGTGAGCGCCTTTGGAAGGCAGGAGGAATATTTGCTGACTGAGTGGAGCATGAGTAATAATAATCGCCGCCATTTAGTGCGCACTGTGCGGGGTGTGAGCTCTTTGTGCCTATGCTTATCTTCCTGGCCACCCTCAGCACAATGCCGCCTTCCCTGCTGTGCACATTGGGAACTGAGGCTCCAAGGAGCCAACCCACAGAGTGAAGGCCTGGGCCCCGGTGTCTGTCCCCATGGGCCCTGGCCTGTCATGGCCCCCTCAGCCCTCAGGTCACCACAAAGGTGCTATCCCCAGGAAGCCCCTCCCCTGCCAGGGTATGTTCAAGAGGCACATCATAGTGTGTCTTGCTAAATCTTGAACCCATGGGGAGGAAAGTGGGGCTCAATGGGCTTCCCAGTGACTGATGGCAGTGCTGCTCCCTTGAGTGGTAGGTTCCCTTCTGGTAGGTTCCCTTCTGATAGGCTTGTGTGTGTGTGTGTGTGTGTGTGTGTGTGTGTGTGTGTGTGTGCTCATCAGGATTGCTGCCCCAGGGAAGGGCAGGACAGATGTCTTTTGAATAGCTTGGTCCCCATCCCAGTTGGTGGCTACTGTGGAGTGGCCACCTTTCTCAGTGCATCTGAGCCCAGAACCACCCTTCTCACACTGGCTCCAGGGCCCACCACACCTGTCAGATGAGTGCCTACACTGGCCCTGTGCTTGGGCTTTGGTGTTGGACCTCTGGGCCTAAACACATGACACATTCCCACATGTTGGTGCCCCCTCTGGAAGGGCATATTTAAAGGAAGCAACAAAAAACTCACCCCCTCCCGTGCCCGCCCAATGCTTTTAGGGCCCACATCCCTGTGTATACCAACACTGAGGTTTTGACAGCAGGCAAGGAGGGCTGGGAAAGAGTCAGGAGCTAATCTTGGCTTCTGAGGTCCCTTTTCTGTTGTTATTTTAGTGTTCAAGGACCCCTCCCCCATCCTGGTAATCTTAGTCTCATTTTCTAGTGGGACTGGAGGGTCAGAGACATGGTCATGTGCCCAGGTCTTGGGGGTTGAATGGTCAGAGCAAGGTGTTGGACCTTGAGGTACTCTGGAGAGTCTCCGCGCTGTCATTCTGTGGCCCCCGGCCCTCAGGTATCTTCTCGCTTACACTTCCCGTCCTCCGCAGTCCCCGAGTTCTGCTCTACAAGTCCTCCTACGAGACTTGGGAATTTATTATCAATGCATTTCTCTGCAGCAAAGTCTGACGCATTTAGGATTAGAGGATTCAGTTACACTTTATTACTGTTTGCCATTAAAAGTCATGCAAATAAGCCACAGAATAAAGCAACTTAGACTGTTTTGAATGCCAGATTTGCATGTTTACTGGAAGAAAAATGATATGGAACTCCTTCAAAGTGCTAATAAAATTTTGCCTCAGAGTCTCAGCTTTGTTCTTTTGTCTGAAATGTATGCCATGGTGGCTTCCAGAAGAGATCAAGTCTCTACACAGCGAGAGGGCTTAAACATACACTAGTGCGCATACACACAGAGACACACACACAGACACACACACTTTTTTTTGGCAGTAGTGGATATTAAACCTAGATTCTTATATGTGTTGTAAGCACGGTAAGCAGTATCCCAGCCCTTTAAAATTTATTTAGTTTTTTTTTTTTTTTTTATGAGACAGGGTTTCCCTGTAGCCCCAGCAGGCTTGGAACTTGCTATGTTAGACCAGGTTGTTCTTGGTCTCACAGATCTGCCTGCCTCTGTCTCTTGAGTGCTGGGGTTCAAGGCATGTGCCACCAAGTCCAGTTTCCTTAGCCTTTTTTTTTTTTTTTTTTTTTGGTCTTTTTTGAGACAGGATCTCCCTGTAGCCCCAGGTGTCCTGGAACTCACTATGTAGACCAAGCTGGCCTTGAACTCACAGAGATCCACCTGTCTCTGCCTCCCGAGTGCTGGGATTAAAGGCGTGCGCCACCACACCAGGCTTCCTTTGCCTTTTTACTTTCATTTTTTAATTTGAGGCAGGGTAGGTCCCAGGAGTGAGGTGAGCTGAAGACTTGGCTGAGTACCAGCACCCTGGCAGAGCTGCTGCCACTGTAGCGGATGGAGCTGCTGCGGTTCATAATCTTATGGTCTTAACTGCACTTCCCCTGTCTGTGATGAGATAGAGTGGCCCTGGGTGATACAGTGGTAGGTAAGGGCTTTAAGTTGGCTGTCCTGGTAAATGACAGGAGGCTTCCAGAATACTCAAAGCCTTCTGTTTGCTGTCAAGGTCTCTGTTAGTCTGCTTACCTTCTTACGGGGTAGGAAAGGGTAGCTGTGAGGCCATCAGAGATTGGAGAAGACTCCAGTGGGCACCATGAGCTCCTGTTCCCAGGGTTCTGAGGGTGTTCAGAAATAACAGCCACAACCAGGACATTGTGCATGCCATCCTGGTGGTCAGTATGTACTGATGAGTGAACTGCCACCACTGGTAAGCAGTGGTCCTGGTAATGATTCATTTCAAAACAGTTTCAAAAGTAACCAGCAGTGGTGCTGTTTCCTCTTTAAAGAAATCTGAGGGCTGAGGAATGGCTCAGCAAGTAAAGGTGCTTGCTGCCGAGTCTGACAACCTGAGTTCTGTCACCAGAATCCACATAGTGGAAGGACAGAACCAAGTCCTGCAAGCTATTCTTTGACCTCCACATGTGAACCCTGGCTCATGCGTGTGTACACACATATGTGGAATGAATAAATATAAAAAAAAGTTTGGAAGCCTCATGCCACACCTGAAGCCTGATCAAGAGTGATGAATAGAGAGCGGCGTCCCAGCTGGGTCAGCAGTTGCTGCTCTGTGGAAGCTGATGCTCTGTCACGTGGGAAACCGTGTTCTGTGGCACAGCTTGGGATTCCACTGGTCACACTCCAGCCATACCACTTCTGTCAGTTGCAGGCTGTGTGACCGCAGAAACCATGGACATATGTGCCGTGGACATTTCCCTGTTCATAATCAATCTTGGTCCTTTAGGATCACTTGCTAAACTTTTAGGAAAAATAATTTTGTGCCCACTGAAGTCACATAAGTATACAGGTGAATTCAACACTCTTAGAAGTTTTGGGAACATCGGCTAATGTGTACTCTAATTTATTAGAGTACAGTGCATATTCAACCTGAAGGAACTCCAGGTCTAGGCATGAGCTTGGTGTTGCTTAGTGTTGGGTGAGATGGAAACCATTCTGCGAGCCCTCAACTGTCCCTTTAGACATGAGGAGACTTAGGGATTGTAACTAAGGAATGGATGAGAGACCCACTAATCTACCCAGCCAGGAGTCCTCAGATACCATTTCTAGTGATGGGCAGTATGTCGATGGAGGCACATGCACTCAGTGCATGGATCATAATATGTAGATTACAGTACATGAGTGGCATGTGGAGTTCCACACACGGGTGGGTAGTACATGGATTGTGGTGCACACACAGCACCCATGGAAGACGAGTCCCAAGTGGGGAAGGGAACTGTTCTTCGAGCATCTGCCGCTCTCAGGGCTCTGATTTGGAGGTTCTGGGAGCTGTGAGGGCACTCTCTTACATGCATGGGGTAATCCCAGGCCAGGAGCCTGCTGCCTCCAGCCTAAGCACTCTGAACTTGGCAGTTCCTGAGGCAGTGGCTGGGTGGCACTGAGCGGGGCAGGGAAGGCAGCAGAGGCAGGGCCTGCAGGGGACTTTTCTGCAGCCTAATGATTTTCAGAAACCATTTGTGGGATTGAGGTAATGTATTTCCCAGACTCAAGCAATTTACTCCTTCCCACCATGCCAAATCAGGCCATTAAATCCTCTTGCTATGTGCATGTAGCTGTTGGCACCCAGGGAAATGGTCAAGTTCAAGGCTCCTGCCGTATCTTGTGCTCTTTGCTTCTGGGATTGATGTTACTGCACCTTTGGAAATGAGGTTTGATGAACATTGGATGCTGATAAGCAAAGGAAGCAGGATACCAGTTGTATATTCAGTGGGATCAATTGTATATGTACCAATCATATATTTCAGGGAAAACAGCATGTATAGAGGCAGACTGTGTGGAAGCTGCCAGAAGCCAGGCAGCATTTGCAGTGTTTGAGTACAAGGATTAGAGCCAGTGTCGCCCTCTAGCCCCTTTCAGTACCTTCCCAGTTGCTTAAGGATAGCCGAGGTAGAGGCTCCCAGGGGAGGAGCACGAGGGCCCGGCCCACATGCCCTGCCCTGCTCCCAGCTCATTGTATGACTAGGACAAGTACCTCCCACTTAGAACCTTCATCTCTTTGTCTATAAAGTGGCCCAGTCACAGCTAGCTCAAAGGATGAGAGGGATCTTGAGGGTTCCATTAACTTGGTGAGCACCTGGCCGTGTGGGGCAGAAGAGTCTATACCACAGTCCTTGAGGTACCAATAGGATTATGATGACAATGCATGCATTTCTTTTAAAATATCTTTTGATTTATTATTGTTTTTGAAAAATTTTATTTGTATTTAATATGTATGAGTGTATTGCCTGCATGTGTGTAAGTGTACCTGTGTCATGCAGTGCCTGTGGAGGTCAGAAGAGGATGTTGGATTCCCTGGAACTGGAGTTACGATGGTTGTTAGTCACCATGTGGGTGCTAGGAATCAAAACTGGGTCCTCTGCAAGAGTAACTAGTGTTCTTAGCCACTGAGCCATCTCTCCAACCCTGACTGATTTATTTTTTAAAATTTATGTATATGAGTGTTTTGTCTGCATGTATGTAAGTGCACCATGTGCACACAATGCCTGTGGAGGTTAGAAGAGGCCATGAGATCTCTTGGAACTGGCATTACAGACAGTTGTTAGCTGCCATATGGGTGCTGGGAACCAAACCTGGGTCCTCTGCAAGAGCAGCCAGTGCTCTTAACTGCCGAGCCACCACCTCTCCAGCCCCATGAAGTGCATTTCTTACAAGCATCAAAAATAACACAGTGGGGGAGGGAGTGATGACGGAGGCAGGAGGGTTGGCTGACTGCTGTGGCTCCCCCTGCCTCAGCTTGGGGAAGAGGAGGCCACATGGTCAAGAGTTCTTGTGAGGTCATGCATCTGCCCTCCTAGCAGTGTGCTGTGGGAGCCTCTGTTGGGACTTTATGTGGCCTGGGGAGGTCAGGAGGGCTTCCTGGAAGAAACATTTTACCTGAGATGGAGGGAGGCATTGTGGCCAACTAGGTGGAGCAGGAAGGAAGCACTTCAAGTAGTGAGAAAGCAGGAGGGTGCAAAGAACGTGGCTGGAGAAGGTGGCCTGTGTGGATGTCCTGATGGGAGGTGAGGCTGGGCAGGGGAGTTGCCTCCTGTGTCAGGACAGGTGACAAGGGGCTTATTCTGGGTATGAGGGGAAACCGCTGGAAGGTTCTCAGCAGGAGAGAGCTGCAACCAGCTTCTGACTCAGGGCTGCTTTGCTTGACATGGGCCATAGATTGTAGGGTAACAGTAGAAACTGAAGCACTGTTTTAGTCCAAAAACTTTTAATTGTGGGAAAACACACTGTTTCCTATCTTAACCTTTTTTATTTGGTATGTTATCTCCCCAGGAGGCCAGGCTGCCTTTGAACTCTTAATTCTCAGTCTCTCTATGGCTGGGTTGCAAATATAAAATACCACTCCCAACTCCATCTTAACCATTCTTTAGACTATAGTTCCATGACATTAGACACATCTAGAACTGTGTACAAACATCACCACCTCAATCTTCAACATTCTTTTCATCGTGTAAAGTGGAGACTCTGGCATTTGCAGTGGTTCAGGGTGAGGCACAACTGACTCAGGAGCTGTGTGCTGGGCCTGGGGGTCAGTACAGACAGGGGTAGAAGAGCATCTGGTGGTTCCTTCCATAAGGTCTGGAACCAGACTGCCTGGGTCTGATGCCTTGCTGCACCTCTCACAGCATCACCTGGGACAGCTGACTTCCCTGTGCTGTGGTATTGTCATCTGTATAGGGAGTAAAGGACACCAACTCCACTGGGCTCTGGTGAGGACTGGGTTAATGCTTGTGACACACTTAAGAGCACATGACCTGCTCAAGATATTGTTGTCACGGGGAGGGGTAAGAAAAGGTGCAGGGTAGAGGTGTGTTAGGAAGGGGGACTAGTCACTCCTGAGACTCCCTACTCCCCAGCTTCTGTCACTTGCTGGTGTCATTGCTGGCTGCGTTACCCCCACTCCCACTTTCTAGAATTCATCATCACCCTCTGTGATCTCTTGCTCTTAATCCCCTTTTCTCTAAGAAAACTCGCCTTTGCCCTTTTACATCTTCTGTTGACATTTAAAACTCCTTTCCTTTGTTCTGACCTTATTGAATAGAGAGAATAATTTCTTGGACTTTCTGTATAATGAATGTTCATGTACTTACAGATTCTGATCAAGTCTCTCCTCAGCCTTTACTTTGAGAGACCTTGCATCTTTGGCATCAAAAACATTTTAGAAAGTGCTTAGGAGTGTGGTGTAAGAGGGTGCTGCTCTTGCTCTGGCTGTGTGAGTAAACTCGGGAGCCTCATTGTCACTGAGGTAGCAGCTAGGGTACTCTGCCCTTTGGAATTCAAGTGAGATTGGATAGCACCCCATACTGACTATTCTAGAAGCCCTACAGCCTTCCTAGGCTCACTACAAGCTTTGCAGAAGCTAGTAGGGTGCAGAGTGTGTGCACTTCAGAGTCCTCAGCTGTAGAGGGCAGTGAACAGAGCCAACTCCAATCCATTCCAGTTCCACTCTCGTGCCTGCAGCAAGCGAGATTTGCTTGTGGAGCCCCATGGGTCCTCCTGCTCTCTGTGATACAGTGGCACACTTGCAGGACAGATACCCCTATCCCCACACTCTCCTAGATACTCCTGGGGAAGATGCTCACTTAAGTCATGAGATAATGGAGTCTGTGCAGAGCAGGTGTGAGGAGCTGGTGAAGAGGTAGGTGAAGTGCCATTCTCAGTTGCTGTGAAAACAAAGGTTAAAAGCTGGGTAGCCGAGGCTGCTGGCAGTGAATCAGATCTACTGGACCTTCTCCCGTATTAACAACTATCAACTTTGCAACAGCAACACCCCCTGGAGGTACGGGAGGACACAAAAAGCTGGGAGAAAGTAGGCAGAAGAAGATGGTGCTGGGCGAATTTCCTACTTTTGTGTGTTTTTAAAAATTTATTTATTAGTATTTTATCTGTTTGAGTGTATTGCCAGCATGTATGTAAGTGCACTCATGTCATGCAGTGCCTGCAGAGGCCAGAAGAGGGTGTCAGATCCCCTGGAACTGGAGTTATGGATGGTTGTTAGCCTCCATGTGGGTGCTGAATACTGCACCTGGGTCCTCTGGAAGGGCAGCCAGTGCTCTTCAACCACTGAGCCATCTCTCCAGCTCCCTTGGTGGTTTTTACCTGTGGGCAGACTCAGTCTTTGCTTAGCCTGGTGTGGAAGAACTGCAGTGTTGCTGGTGGGAGGATCCAGAAGGCAGAGTTTGGATAACCACCGCAGCTGCAAAAGAAGGGTGGACATTTTAGAAAGGAAATCAGGGAGATAGAGCTACAGAGTTTGTGTGCAGACTTTGCCCAAATCTCCAAGGGCTTCTGAGCAGACACATGGGCTGACACTGTGCAGCTCAGCTAAGGCTAAGATCTGAATAAAAAGTTCTGCCTCTGTGTACAGGAGAATGGAATTTGAAATGTGAGTAGAGCTGAGTGAGATGCTTGTTTTCTTTTTAAAAGAAATATTCTTCAAAGGAACACAACTGAACCCAGAATTAATACAACAGACATTTTGTAAAGTCCAATATTCTACCTCAAATTCCTAGATAAAGCAAGAAACAGGAAAACAGCAATCTTGTACCCATGATGGTCCAGATGCTGAAATTACCAGGCATGTATTTTAAAGTGGCCATCACAGATATGCTCATGGGCCCAAAAGAAAGCATCCCCAGAATGAGCAGAATACAGGAAACCTCAGCAGAGAAATACAAACTTGAAGCAGAGTCAGAAGCAGTGTTCTGAAGTACCATGTCTGAAGTGAGTGTCACCACGTGTTCACATGGCCGAATGGAGGGATGTGACAAGGAGCAGTAGACTATTCAGCCTGCAAACAGAATGGGGGAAGAAAGAACAGATGGCCAGGGACTCGTGGACAGGACCGCAGGACCTGCCGTTTGAGTAGCTGAAGTTGTGGAAGGTGAGGAAAGGGAATGAGGAAGACAAGTACTATGAATAAGTTGCATCAGGAAACTCCTCAAATTTATCTGTAAACAATCAAGCAATTCTAAGTAACACATCAGCCTCGCTTTTGTAGGGGTGTCTGTGCTGCACACCCAAACACTGGCCTGTGGAAAGTTCACAACTGGTTGCGTAAGGCATATTTTCCTGCCTTCACTGACAAATTAATGTTTATATTTCTAATAAGTTTTTTAACTTCGGGGAAAAAAGACAGTGCAAACGCCCAAACAGGACAAATACAAGAAGCATAGAACCACACACCTGCCATGCTGTGATTCGTTTCTCCTGTGGAAAGTTCACAACTGGTTGCGTAAGGCATATTTTCCTGCCTTCACTGACAAATTAATGTTTATATTTCTAATAAGTTTTTTAACTTTGGGGAAAAAAGACAGTGCAAACGCCCAAACAGGACAAATACAAGCAGCATAGAACCACACACCTGCCATGCTGTGATTCGTTTCCGTCAGGAATGAAGGTGGGTGAAGGCATTCTGGGTAAATGAAAACTGTGTGAGTCTTCACCACCGGCGAGTGCGCACCATGGCACAGCTCTTCAGGAGGCGGGAGGATGCCAGCAGATAGCACGCAGGGAGGACCAGAGCACCATGGGGTGGAAGTGTGAGAGAGGTCTGAAAGATGATTTTCACCTTAGATTTAAAAGAATATGTACACTATTAAAAGCAGAAAGATGCTGCATGGTGGTTTATGACATGCATAAATTTAATACGTGACATATAGAGTAAAGGGTAGAGCTGGTAAAAAGATATTTATAGTTCCGAGGCTTGCAGTGAACTGTTACAATCTTATTTGTAAGAAAGCCACAAAATATTAAAACGTGTTATAATCACCAGAGCAACCACTAAATAATATAAAAGAGTTCCAGCTAAAAGCCAGTAGCTAAGTAGATGGAATTATGAAAACATCTAGTTATTTTTTTTTAAAGGCATTAAAGGCAGGAAAGGACTAAAAAGTGGCAAAAATCAGACAAATAGAAAACAGTAGATGTAAATCTGATTCTATCAACAACTCCATTAAGTGGAGCAAATGCTACAATGATCAGACTGTCAGAGTGGATCCGTGAATGAGGGTCAAGTTGAGTGGTGTAGGCTTGGTGGAAGAGGAACAGTGTGGCTTAAGGGTAAAGTAGACAGACCAAAGCAGTGAGCATGAGACCTCAAGACAAAGGTGGCAACAGAGAAGACAGGCATTGTGTCACCCTAAAAGGGGCTCTTGGTTAGGAAGGCCACAGTCAGATGTGTGTGCACCTAACAGCAGAGCATCTGGGTGCACAGACACAGTTCACAGAACAAGACGGAGGCTAATCTACAGTCACAGGTGAAGATTTTAACACCAAATCAAATGGTAGAAGGAACTGGACAATCTACATAGACTGCTGATGTGAGCTCAGCTCCCTTGACTGACATTGATGGAACACTGTACATGACAAGTTCAGGATATATGTGCTCAGCATCAAACACTTCACTGAGGTCAGTGTGAAGCAGATCTCAGTATGTTTAAAAGAATTTAAATGATACAGAGCCTGGTTTCTGATCACAATGGAGTTAGATTAATAAGAAACAATCCACACTTAAATTTCACAGTGTCCATCTGAAGATGAAGAGCTACAGGCAATCAGTGGATACTGAGGGAAAATCAGTTTTCTCTAGGGAGAGGCTCCCTGAGAAGTTATCTAACCCCAAGTGGTTAGTCCTAAACACATGTACACATGTACATATAACTAAATGGACTCAGTGCATTATATATGTATGTAATGAAGAGAACAAGTAATCTGGAAGGAGTGAGAGGACATGGGAGGAGTTGGAGGGGGACTGAGAGGTACGGAAATAATGCAAATACAATATTCATGTATGACGTTCTCAAAAAAAGGGGGAAGAATCACAGCCAACAAGAAGTAAAACTCTATAAATATTGGGTAAGTAAACCACCCATTTTTAAACATCTTTAAAATAATTAAAAATTATAAACATTTACTCTGTGGGGTGTGTGTGTGTGTGTGTGTGTGTGTGTGCTCGCACCATAGTATATATATGACTTCAAAGGACAACTTGCTGGAGTCAGTCTTCCACTATGTGGCTTCTGGGGATCAAACTCAAATTGTCATGTTTAGTGGCAAGCCCCTTGACCTGTTGAGCCATATTGCTGGCCCAATTTCTAAGTATCTTATTAAGAAGACTAATGCCCCTGATTGATATGGAGTGATAGAGACCAGGTCTGTGCTCCATGAATTAAACAACAAAAACACTAGACAAAATGTAAGAGACAGTAATTTTCAGGCATATAACATAGGCGGTAGACAGAAATCCCCGAGAAGGGAATTGAAATGAGTGTGCCTCTGTTGTTCCTGTGTACTGCCTCGGGGAGGTTCCAGACTGTCACAGATGAGGAGAAACCTGGATCCCATTGATGTCCCTCCCTGCATGGAGGAGGTAGTGAGGGGGTCCCAGAATGTCAAGTCAGAATTCTCAGAGAGCAAGGGTGAGAGCGAGTGAGCAAGCAAGCATCAGAGACCTCCACAGATTTGTAGGAGCTTCTCTGTGACCTCAGCTGGAATCCTGCCCAGCACGTGTCTGTGAGCAAGCTCTTCAGTGTGGGGAAAACCACTGCAGAGGAGCAACAGGGCTTGTCCATGTTACTGTAAGGCAGAGTAGAAAAGCCTCATAATTCGCAAGGGCTTTGCTTTAGTAGTGTGATGAAATTAGCCCTGGCCTAAATGTTGCCATGCTCCCCTAGCAGAGCTTCCGAGAGCTGCACCAGCAAGGTGCCTGCTGTTTCCAAGTACTTAACTGTGCTTCAGGACAAACTGCAGGGTGTTTCTGAGGACACAAAAGTGGAAAGCATCCAGTAAAGCCAGGTTCACTCTGCCTGCCATCCAATAAAGATTACAAGGCACTCTGAGAAGTTGAGAAATATGGACCTTGGCCAGGAGAAAAGCTGTGCAGCAAGTACAGATGCAGAAGTGGTGTAGACGGATGGTCGGGACCCAGGACATTCCACCGGCTCTTGTACCATTTATTCCTCATGAGCCAAAAGGTGGAGAAAAAACATGGGCCTGTTAGACACGGAAGGAAAAAATCCAGGCTGAGACAGGGCTCAGTGTAGACAAGGCTCTTGTGCTGCCGAGCCTGGCATGAGTTTTATTCCTGAGCATACAGTGGATGGAGAGAGCCAACTCCTGCAAGTTGTCTTCTGACCTCTACCCTTATGCCACGGTTAATAATACATAAAATCAAAGCCACCCCGAGCTTTAAGAGATGGAGAAAAGTTTTCAATAAAAATACATTGCATAAGATTAATAGATAAGAAATTATAGACAAAAATACGTGTGAACTTGAAAGCAGTTATAGAAAGCATCCGAAATAGAGTGAGCAAAAAGCTTGAAAGCTTGTGGGCACCAGTGAGTGAGCTCTGGGACAACTTCAGCTTCACCAGTATGCATGGAATGAGGATGCTCAGAGGAGAAAAAATGTTTGCAAAAAAAAGGGGACCAAAAGTTTCTTATTTGATGAGACAGGGTATCATTTTGTAGCCCAGACTGGTGGCCTTGAACTGGGGAATCCTCTCACTTCAGTTTTCTGAGTGCTGGGATTACAGGCATGTACCACCACATTAGCTTGGAAAATCTTTTAAGCCTTTATGTGTTCCCACCAATTGAGAGATACAAGAAGGCAGATTTCTGTGAGTTCAAGGTCAGCCTTATCTACATAGTGAGTTCTAGGCCAGCTAGGGCTACATAATGAGAGAGGGTTGAAACAATCAATCAGGCTGGAGAGATGGCTCAGCGGTTAAGGCTGCTCTTGCAGAGGATCTGGGTTCAATTCCCAGCACCCACATGATAGCTAACAACTGTCTGTAGCTCCAGTTCCAGGGGATCTGATGCCATCTTCTGACTTTCATGGGCATTGCATGACATAGGTGCATTTACTACATGCAAGCATAACGCTCATACACATAAAAATAATAAATATTTACAAACAACTTTGGAGTATGTGTGCATGATGTTTGTGTATGTGCATGTATGTGTGTGTGTGTGTGCCTGTGCACATGCCTGTGCATGTGCTATGGTGTGAATGTGGAGGTCAGAGGATAACTCTCAGGTGGTGGTCCTCACCTTCCACCTCAGACAGGGTCTCTTGTTGTTTGTTGCTGAGTAGGTCAGGCTAGCTGGCCTGGCTGTCTTATGGTAGGATTACATACACATGCTGTTGTACCCGGCTTTATATGAGTTCTTGGGATTCAAACTCAGGTCCTCATGCTTGTGTCGCAAGTGCTGTACCCACCGAGCCTTCTCCCTGGCTTGGAAGCAAAGGAGAAAAAGTCATATTATATATAGAGAAAGAAAGATAAAACCCAAACAAACACAAACAACTGTTACTAGAAATAATGTCAGAAGATAGAGGAATTCAGTTTTAAAGTACTGAGGAGAAAAATTCAAACCACTGCTAACCAAAAACTTGATACTGTCAGAGTAAAAACACAACCCTCACCTCAAAGGGGATAAGAGATAGTTTATTCTGGAGCCAAAAATGAGTGACCATGGCCTGGGCACACAGATTTAGGTCACCCTAAATTCTACATTCCACTATGATAATAGGTTTTCTTTTAATTTAAATTAAAATTTTTTAATAGTGGCAGAACAAAGAAAGCTGTAAATCAAGGCACTTTTGATTTGAGAGGTAGGTTAGAGCAAAGTGAGGATGTCTGCTCTAGTCCCAGAGACTCTCTGATGACTTTCTTAGTCTTTTTGGTTAGTGGAAGCTGGTGGTCTCTTAATGCATTCCAAAAGACTTCACCTGTTAGTCACAGGGATGCTAGGTTAGAAACAGGTGAGCAAGGAATGGCCATTAAAGGGGCTGACCATAGCCCCAGAGAAACTGTGATGAGATGCTGATCTCCAAAATCACCAGAGTTCTAATTGCTTAATCATCTTGCAAGGGCTTTGCTGTAAAGTGCAGTTCTACCTGGTGAGATGCTCTTGGAGAGGGAAAGGCAGAATACCTTCTCATCACCAGCAAACTTGCATTGTGAGAAACGTTAATAAAGGGAGCCCCGAGGCGCAGGGAAACCAGTGCTGGGCGGCAGTCTCCACCTGCACCATGTGCACTGAGGCTTGAATGGTGAGCAGGTGAGGAAATGGAAATACTCCATTTTTATTTAAAAATGATTTGCCATGATGATTGACTGTGTAAAGTCAAATTGTAATGCATCATGCAATTTATGATGTGCAGAGATGTACAACACATGATAAAAGATGAGGAATGCTGTGCATGGTTTTGCGGTGCGTATATTATAAGGGAAGTGGCATTGTTTCTTGAGTGTAGACTGGGCTAAGTTAAAGATGTATGCTGTAAACCTTAAAGTGACTAGTAATAAGACAGACAGAAAAAGATTTATGGTTCCAGGTCATAACAATGGGAAGTAAAATGAAATCACAAAAGATCCAAAAGGCGGCACAGAGAGAGAAGGAACAAATAACAGGGTTAAGAAAAAAACAAATAAGATTTAAACCTCAACCTTATCAAAAATAGGTGAAAAGGTCTAAACACTTGTTTTAAAAGACAAAGATTGTTAGGTTAGATAAAAAGGCAACATGCAATTATACAATGCCTACAGGAAACCCACCTTAAATATAGAATCAGAAAAAGGTTAAAAGGATGGAGAAAGATAAGCAATACTAACAGTAATAAAAGAAAGCCTGAGTGGCTATATAAATATCAGGCAAAGCAGGTTTCAGAGCAGAAAATATTACAGGGATAAAGAGAGTCATCTTATAATAACAGGAGGGATCAGTTCATCAAAGGACATCCCCAAAGGTGCATAACACTGGGTACATAAACATCAGGTGCATAAATATTTATATACACACATAATAAGAGTGCTCTAAACACACGAAGAGAAGCCGTCAGCAGGGAATGCACAAACAGTAAAACCCACCAGGGTAGCTGAAGATTTCTAGCCCTTTCTCAATAATCAATAGATCATGCAGACAGAAAACCAGTTTAGATGTAGAGGACTGGAACAACACTGTCACCATCATGGCCTGATTGACATCTGTGTAACACTCCGCGTCACAGGAACAGAATGCAAATTCTCCGTCACATGGAACATCCACCAAGATAACCATGGTCGAGGCCATAAAGCAAGTCCAGCAGCAAATTCAAAAGGGTCAAACTCATTCACAATCGATTCCCTTAGATAGAATTAAAAATTAATAATGAAGATAAATGGAAATTTCCCTATTGGAAACTAAACACATTTCTAAATAGTCAAAGGGCCAGGCTGGGGATGTGGTTCAGCGGTAGCATGCAAGAGCCTTTGGGTTCCATCCCCAACACCACTACAAACAAGCCAAACAACTCCGTAAGTTAAAGAAGAAACTGATAGTGGTACTAGAAAATATTCTGAGCTGACTGCATACGAGAGCACAGCATGTTACATGTAGCGAGAATAGTTCTTACATACTGATTTATGGCACCAAATATGTACATTATTAGGGAGAGATTCTCAGTGGTCTCTGCTTCTACTGAAGTACCAGAAAAGGTAGAGCAAATTTAGCCCCAGTAAATAAGTAAAGGGCAGACATTCTTACAGTAGAAAACAGGAAAGCAGGAAAGAAAACCCAGTGAATCAAAAACTGCCCCCTCTTAAAGAATTCTTTAAAAATTTTAAAATATACATTTTTATTGAATTTTTGTGCATTTGATACAATGCACCTTAAATCCCACCCCGTTTTAAAATATTTTATTTATGGCTGGATGTGGTGGCTCACACCTTTAATCCCAGCACTCCGGAGGCAGAGGCAGGCAGATCTCTGTGAGTTCAAGGCCACCCTGGTCTACATAGTGAGTTCCAGGACAGCTGGGGTTACAGGGAGACCCTGTCTCAAAAAGATAAAAAAAATATTTATTATACATATGATTGTATTGCCTGCATGTATGCCAGTGCACCCATGTTGTACAATGTCTGTGGAGGTCAGAAGAGGGCATTGGATCCCCTGGTGAAGTTATGGATGGTTGTTAGCTGCCATGTGGGTGCTGGGATTCAAACCTGGATCCTCTGCAAGAGAAGCCAGTGCTCTTAACCACTGAGCCATTTCTCCAGCCCCCTCTCCCTGTTTTTTGATAGGGTTTCATTATGCAGCCCTGGCTGGCCTGGAACTCACTATGTATACCAGACTGCCCTTGAATTCAGAGATCTGACTGCCTCTGCCTCCTGAGTGCTGGGATTAAAGGCATGTACCACACCCAGCAAAAACTGGCCTTTTTATTAAAAAATTATTGTGTGTGTGTATGTGTATATGTATATATGTGTCTTGCTTTATAGCCCAGGCTGGCCCTGAACTCTCACTGATGCGCCTGCTTCAGTCTTCTGAGTGCTGGAATTACAGGTGTGTGTTACAATGCCCAGATCAAGAGCTGATTCTTTGAGATCAATGAATGTTACAAACCTTTATCCAGAATCAAGAGTTAAGAGAAAAATGCAAATTACCAATAACAGAAATGATGAAAGTGAGTTAATTATACATCCTACAGATATTAAAAGGGCACAGAGGTAATGAATGATCAATTTGTGCTCACGAACCCTACAACTCAGATGACACAAACAAATCCCCTGAAAGACCCAAATAATAAAAGCTCGCTCAAGAAGAAATGTATTCATATCTATTAAAATAATTGAATTTTTAGTTAAAACTGTTCCCACAAGGAGAACTTCCAGGCCTTAATGGCTTCACTAATGAATTCTACCAAACATCTAAGGAGAAATAATATCAGTTTGCTGTGAGTTGAATTACGCATACTCCCATCATCCCAAATTTAAATTTTGAAGTCCTAACCTCTGGTATTTCACAACGTGGCAGTATTAGTTTCTTTTCTGTTACTGTGATAAAACACCAATGTAACTTATTGAAGGAAGTGTTTGTTTTGATTTGTGATTCCAGAGGAATAAGAGTTCATCATGAATGGGGCCTGGGGAGATGGCACAGTGGTTAGGAGCACTGACTGCTCTTGCAGAGGACCCGGGTTTGATTCCCAGCACTCACATGGTGGCTACGAACCGTCATTAACTCCAGTTCCAGGGGAATCCGAAGCCCTCTTCTGACCTCTACAACATTGGATGACATGGGTGCACTCACATACATGCAGGCAATACATTCATACCCTTAAAAAACAAAAATAAGAGTTCTTCGTGGAAGGGGAGGCATGGAAGGAGGCAGCCAGAGCAGAAAGCTGAGAGCTCACTTCTCCTCAAGCATGTACAGGAAGCAGAGAGAGTGAGGCTGGAAGTGGGAGGAGGCTGTGAGCTCCAAAGCCCGCCCTCCATGACGGAGGTGCTTCCTCCAGCAAGGCTGCATCTCCTAGGGATCCATGACTGCCCCAAACAGTGCCATCAGCTGGGGACTGTATACCAAGTGTTTCAGTACTTGAGCCTATGGGGGATGCCTCTTATTCAGACCATCACAGTAACCTTATTTGGAGATTGGATAGGTACAGAGGCAATTATTTCAAAGTTAGATTGATAGGGTGGGCTCTAATGCTGTCCGTAGAAGGTGGACATAGAAGGGAGATCTAGAGACAGATGTACATGGAGGAAGAATGCTATGTAAATGGAAGACAGGCCCTTGAAGATGCCTGAAGTAGACCCTTCTTCCCTAGCCCTGAGGGGTCCAACCCTACCAGTGCCTTGATTTCAGACCTCTAGCCTCCAGAACTGTGTGGTTACCAGTATCTCTTTAAGCCACCCAGTTTGAGTACATTGTCACAGCAGCTGTAAGAAACAAATATGTAATTCTTTTTTTAAAAAAATTTATTGTTTTATGTGTATGAGTGTATTGTCTGCATGTATGTGAGTGCACCCGTGTCATGCAGTGCTGCGGAGGTCAGAAGAGGGCTTCGGATTCCCCTGGAACTGGAGTTAAGGACGGTTCGTAGCCGCCATGTGGGTGCTGGGAATCAAACCTGGGTCCTCTGCAAGAGCAGTCAGTGCTCTTAAATGCTGAGCCATCTCTCCAGCCCCCAAATATGTAATTCTATACCAACTGTTCTGGATCATCAAAGAAGAGTTACACTCTCCAGCTCATTCTGTGAGGCTGTGATTACCCTGACACCAAGCCAAGAAAAAGACATTGTAAGAGAAGCCAGCATCAATCCAATATCTCTGATGAACTTAAATGCAAAAGTTTTTAATGAAGCTTTAGCAACTCAAGCCAACTATACACTTATAATATCAAGACAAAGCAGGGTTTGTCCCAGGAATAGAAGCTTGGCTTAGCATTTGAAGATCAGTCACTGCAATTCAACATCAGTGACCCAACTATATTAATGATTAACTATCAAGGAAAAATCCTGTGTCCATTTTGGTAGATAAATTTTGGCAATATCTGACATTTATTCCTGAATTTTTAAAAAAGCCAATAAGATGGCTCAGCATGGTTATAAAAATGCTTGCTATGCAAGCGACCTGACTTTGATCCCTGGAGCCCACAGTGGGAGGAGAGAACCAGGTTCCAGAAGTTGTCCTCTGACTTCTACATATGCACTGTGGTACGTGTGCTTTTGTGCTCCCATATGCAAATTCTCCTCTCTCTCTCTCTCTCTCTCTCTCTCTCTCTCTCTCTCTCACACACACACACACACACACATGCTTATTTCCAGTGTAACCAGAGAAGTAGCCATCTTACAGTTGATTCCTGCAGGATTTTGCTTTTTTGTGCTTTTGTAGAGTTTGAATGTTTTATAAGGAGATTGCATTTCTCTTAAAAGAAAAGAAACTGTGCCAGAAGAGATGGCTCAGCAGGTGAAGGCCCCTGCCACACAAACCTGATGACCTGAGTTTGATACCAAGAACCCATGGAAGGAGAGAATTGACTCGTGAAAATTATCCTCTGATCTCCACATGTGTGCCAAGGCATGGACTTGCCAATAATGTAATAATACTAATGACAATAATAAAAAATAAATGAAAACAAAACTCAAACCCCAACCAAAAGGCAGTCAAGAAGATGTGGCCTGTGGCTGAAGCAACAGTCTGCTTGGTCTTTGGAGACCGAGAGGAGCTGTTGTGGAAATGACACACAGAGCACACGGGGCACAGGGAACTGATTCTACCATGTTTTACTTGTCATGTTCTTGTCAAAGCTGTTGCTTTGACTGGACACACAGACCATGTTAGTACGTCGTAGTTAATACATGGAGTCATCTCAGAACATTTGACAGAAGTCTGAACTCCTTAATTCTGTGAAGGCAGTTTGGGTTCTCTAATTATGTGGTTGAGAAAAGGCAGATACTTGGGGCTGCCGCAGTGTTTGGGAATTAATCTTTAAAGCCTGACAATGAACATTCAATTCAATTAGGGAGAGTGATTGGCAAAGATTCCTCTCGCCTTTGCCCTTGGTAGAGCTGGGGCTGACTGGTCTGCATTGATTCTGCTGCTGCCGTCAGCAGAGTGCGTCAGCAGACAGCCATGTGGGCTTCACCTCCCCGGGGCCTGTCACGCCATGTGCCAGTTGTACTGTTTCCTTAGACTCAGGTCCATGCAGGATGTTCCTGCAAGAATGCCGTGCCGTGGCTGCTGCTTTTGGCCTAGGTGTCATGGAGCAACGGTTTCCTTTTGTCTGCTTTTGTTCATGGCTGCCTCCACCTGCTCCTCCTTTCTCTCTGTTCCTCGCCACTTTTTTCCATCTCTCTCTTCCATCTCTTCTACTTTTTCCTTTTTCTTCTCCCTCCTCACTAACCTCACAGCTTTATTTCAAATTATGAAATGTTTATGTTATACTCAGAAATACACAAAGTAACCTCGAAGACACCCACGTCCCCACCATTGAGACCGTCAGGCCCAGGGTCTCTGTTGGCTTGCAGGCTGCCCTCTGGCTTTTCTCCCTGTTGTTCTGGTTTCTTGTTCTACCCCTCCATTCTCAGTCTGTGAACACGGGAACCCAGGCGCCTGCCTCTCTGTTCTGCCTACCTTTGTTCTCTTGAAGAGCTGAGCCATGCATGACCCAGACACCATTTCTGGGGCAGGGACTCCCAGAGCTTGGCCCGCAGCTGGGTCCTCCTTTCTCCTGGTTGTGCCGTCCTGGATGGCACTTCCTTCACCCAGTGCTGAGCTCGGCCTTCTCGGTCTTCAACTTGCTTCTCCTAGAGCAGGCCATCCCCCTTATACTCAGGCCCCAAGCCTAAGGTTGTGGTCTCTCTTGCCCTCCTGTCCCAGCTTCATTGGGGGATTCCTGCTGCTTCTTCCTCTACTCTACAGCCCCCTCCTTTCTGTGTCTCTTCCTGCCCTGTCCGGTCTACGTCTCTGGGCACCCTGGCCTTGTGGCTGCTTGCTGGTGCCAGGTACACTCATACAGAGCTGTTTCTCACTCCTCAGGTCTTTTTTTTTTTGAGACTGGGTCTCCCTGTAGCCCCAGCTTTCCTGGAACTCACAGAGCTCTGCCTGCCTCTACCTCCCAAGTGCTGGGATTAAAGGCATGCACCACCACGCCCGGCTTAACCCCTCAGGTCTTCTAAGATAGGTCCAATCTGACCACGGTGGCCACTGTTTCAGCCCCTTGTCTTGACTCTACAACCCCCTTTTGTGCTGACCTTTGAGAATTTCAGGCTCTGTCACTACTTCACACACTCTAGATGCTGCTCTCAGCAGTCCCCAGAGTGGACACCCTCCCCAGGCTGCGGTCTTAATATAAATGCTTGAATATACAATATAACATTTTGCTTTGTGTGTGTCTTTAAAAATTGTTGAACGGCAGCACAGTTGTAACCAGCTTTAAGTGTGTCGTTGACACTGTTGCAGAGCCGTCGCTGCTGCCCACCTCCAGACCCCTCCCCTTGCCCTTCAGCCCCTGCCTCCCAGCTCCTGCACATGCTTGTGATGCTGACAGCTTGGTGCATGGTAAAGGGAAGCCATCAGGAGTCATCCTTTTGGGTGAGACCTGTTCCACTGTCATAATGTCCTCAAGCCCTCCATGTTGTAGCTGGTGTGATGATGGCCTTCCTTTGTGAGCCATGTTCTACTGTGTGCATGGACTGCATTTGCTTATCTACTCACCTCTCGCTGGGCATGTGGGCTGCTCCTCCCTCTAGCTCTGTAAATACTGCTGCTACACAGAATTTCCTTGAGACCCTGGCATCAGGCTTTTGGGTGTATACCAGAAAGTAGAACTTCTAGGTTATGTGGTAGCTATGTTAATTTTTTTTGGAACCACCAAGCTGTTTTCCATAATGGCTGCACTATCTTACATTCCCACCAACAGTGTACCCGGGTTCTGATTTCCTGCATCCATGCCAACATTTTCTATTTTCCTTCCCTCCCTCCCACCCTCCCTCCTTCCCTCCCTCTTTCCCTCCCTTTCTTGTAGTCAGCCTAATTGGTATGATGTTGTAGTTTGTGTCTTTAATGGTGTTTTTTTTTTTTTTTTCGGTCTTTCTGAGACAGGGTCTCCCTGTAGCCCCATCTGGCCTGGAACTCGCTATGTAGACCAGGCTGACCTTGAACTCACAGAGATCTACCTGCCTCTTCTCTGCCAAGCGCTGGGATTAAAGGTGTGTTCCATCATACCTGGAGTGTAGTTTGTGTCTTCTTCTTCTTCTTATTTTTTTAAATTTCATTTTATGTGTATGAGTGTATTGCCTGCATGTAAATGAGTGCACCCATGTCGTGCAATTCCGCGAAGGTCAGAAGAGGGCCTCGGATTCCCCTGGAATTGGAGTTAAGGACAGTTCGTAGCCACCATGTGGGTGCTGGGAATCGAACCCGGGTCCTCTGCAAGAGCAGTCAGTGCTCTTAACTGTTGAGCTGTCTCTCCAGCCCCTGTAGTTTGTGTCTTTAAAAGCACCATCATGCTTTGTAAATGCAGGTGTCTTTTGTACTCACCGTTAGCTTTTTACTGTTTAACGATGTGAGCCTGCAGAGCTTGCTCATTTGTGTTAATTTTTCTGTTACTATTGTACTTGAACATAGTTCTCTGCGCTCTGCTGCCCTTCCATTCACTCTCCACTTAGAAGTCTTCTGGCTGTCCCGTCTGTTATTTCTGTCTGTATTTTACATGTAACTACTGCTGTTCCTTGACTTTATTTTAGTTTGAGACCTAGCTATTAACCCCTGGTATGGAAGGAAGGAATGAAGCTTTCCTCACTTTCTGTGAAGGCCCTTTTGACCTCTTGTTTTCTGAAGCCTAGATGTTTACATATTCCTAGGAAAACTCTTTCAGAACTCTGGATCCACTGTGTTCTGAGAGCCTTCAGGACTTGTCAGGTGGAATTAGCTCATCTTTAATGGGAGTTGCCCCTAGGAGCAGGTTTGTGGACGTGCGTGGGCATGATCGTTTGAATTTTTCTCTTACTAAGGAAAATGAAGCACCCTTTTCCCTGAAAGTTATTCAGGGGATCTTGCTTTTTCAGAACCTCAGTCCCTGCAAGTCCCAAGGAGCACTCAGCAGCTCTGGCCCCCTTGCCGCATGCCTTGCACTACTTCCTCCTCTGTCCTCACTCCACTTCATAGAGGGAGAAACTGAGGCCCAGTGAGGTGGAGCCACTGGACTGTCATGTGACCAGCAAGTAGCAGTGTCAAAGGGAAGTGCTTCCTACTGAGGGCCTGTGCTGGAAGCACAGCCTCCCAGCTGCCTGCCTGCAGGGCTGTGCCTGGGCTTGTGACCCACTGCAAAGTCATTCAGTGTATTTCGGGGCCTTCTCCCAGAAGACTCATTCCCTCATGGGGAGCCAGGATGGGGCCTGGATGCACCTCTCTCCTAAAAAGAAGCATAGCTGCCCCTGTGTTTGCTCCTTGCATATCTGTGGCCAGCTCCTCTGTGGGTCTCAGTCTTAAAGCTATCCCTTGACTGTAACCTGACTGTATGCTCTGCCCCGTCTAGGACAGCTTCCCAGGACTGTGAGCACCTCTGTGGCTTGCAGGTAGGAGCAATTGGGTAGGTGAATAGAGACAGGAAATGCTGTTTTCTCAGCCCCAGAAAAAGGAAGCCTGCATGTTTCCTCAAGGAAAAGTGAGTCTAGATGTGATGTGAAATAATGGGAATCTGCTTCCATAGCGAGCCCCTTGCCCCGTGCAAGGCCGAGCTGACCTGGAGCTCAGGCCCTCATCACAGCATCTGGTGCTGCCTGTTTGTGTTTTCCTTGTAGGTGTGGAATGCTGTGGACTCAGGGCGTTGCTTGCAGACCTACGCCCTACACAGTGAGGCGGTGCGGGCTGCACGGTGGTCTCCTTGTGGCCAGCGGATCCTCAGCGGTGGCTTTGACTTTGCCCTGCACCTAACAGACCTCGAAACAGGTGCGTCCTGCTGTCCCACTGCCCCAGGCAGCTGGCAGCCTTCTTACTGGGAAGGCTCTTGGAAGGTCCTGACCACAGCCACTTGTGGTGTCAGGGTGTCGCAGGGGCCTCAGGACAAGCTCCTTTCACTGAGGAGTGTGCACATCATTTGCCAGTGGCACTGTGGCTGCCAACAAGGCACCAGAGCCTCTGCCAGTCAGCAGAGGACAGAGCCAAGGTTGTCTCAGCCCCATGCTGCAGGGCCGGATAAAGAGACAGCTTTTTAATCAACTTCTCATGTGTAATTGGGACTGAAATATCACTGTGTCCTTTGGTTGGAGTCAGTTTAGAATTCCTGTCAGCCCATGTGGTTGGGACTCAGTTCCCTAGGGAAATCTTCAGAGGGGCACCCGGGCAAGAAGCATTCATGTAGGTAGCTCCTCAGGGACCCTTGATCAGGTTTGGTAAAGGAGGGAGAAGCCAGCAAGAATTCTCCCACACAGCTTCTGTGCAGCAGCCTAGGGTGGCCCACCCAGCAACAGGACAGGCAGACCAGGGACTGTTGGAGCTGGGGTCCTACCTATACTGCCTGAGTTGGACCTAGCTTCCTTCCGTGTCCATGTGGCTTTCTGCTCTCTCCCTCCTTGGTCACTTTCCTGCTAGGCACAGTGTCAGGGCCAGGAGGAGGGGTCCATCACAAAGCCCCATGGTTTCACTGTAGCCAACTAACTAGCCTACCACACAGCTCAGCAGTGGCCCAGCTGGTCCCATGGTAGCAAGCTTAGGGGCATGTCTTTTCCAGGATCTAGAAGGATCTGGGTCCAACCTCTGCAGCCTTGGAAAGGAAGTACACAGGGGGCTTTCATTAGTAGTGGCCTTTGAGTCTGCTCCAATGTGTTTCTATGGGCCTCTGAAATGGCCTGCAGCTTCTTTGAGTTCCATACATTCTCAGGAGGGGAGTATGACATGACTGATGGTTAGGGTGTCCCTGCTAGGTGCCAGAGACCGTGCCTAGTCTTTTCAAGTGACATGTGGAACTCACTGTGGCTTCTGGAAGCAATGAGTTCCATTTTCCAGGTGAGGAAACAGGCTCAGGGTGAAGGAACTTTCTCTAGGCCTCACAGTTGCATGGCTGGCAGGGGTCAGGAGTCCTGGGTATACCTGAAAGCCTATGCCCTCCCCTGGTACCAGGTGCTGGCTCGCTCCTCTCATAGGTATGCCTCCAACTGGTCTTGCTAATCAAACCCTGTGAGGTCACTACTGCTCAGGGAGTTTGGTGCCACTTGGTGATGGTGGTGATGGGGCTGGTAATGGAGTGGCAGACTCCAATTGCTGTCTATGCTGTGCTGGGCATTGCCCACAGCCTTCCTCCTGGCTGGCTGATTTTAGGCCTCATCACTGTTGAAGACAGTGACCCTCAGAACCACCTTTTGTACACTGGTCAGGACCACCAGCACATCTGTGGTACACATGGATGCGCTGTCTGCTGGGCCACAAAGTCTGTCACCTGCCTGCTCGCTGCTGTCCACATGTCCTTAGGTATGCTGTGTATGTGAGACAGAGCTGACTATGGTCCCAGGGCCATGCTGGAGAATCATGAGGTGGTTAGAAACAGCCTCAGACCACAGCAGAGAAGATACAGGAACCTTAAGGAGGTGGGGTAGAAAATCAAGGAGGAATGCTGAGGGGGTGGCTTACTTGGGAGAGTGCTTGCCTAGCATGCACAAAGCCCTGAGCTTGCTCTCAAGACTGTATAAACTGGGTGAGGTGGGCTACACCTGTAATCTTAGCACTTAAGAGGCTGAGGCAGGACGTTCAAAAGGCCATCCTTGGCTACATAGTAAGTACAAGGCCAGCTTGAAATACATGAGCTCTTGCCTCAAAAAAAAATATATTGAAAAGAAGTAAAACCCAAGCTGAGCTAGGAGGCATGCAGACCAAGGGTTCGAGAAGACAAGCCATGTTTGGAGAAAGGAAACTGGTCCTCGGCAGGCAGAACCATGAGGCCAGAGCTTTGTAGGACAGGGTGACACATGAAAACCAGAGTGGGTCATAGGCGTGCATGAGGGCCCTGACATGTTTAGCTACTCAGAGGATCCTCTTGCCTGACACATCAGGGATTGTGGCACTGATGAGTCTGGAACAGCAGTGGATCTTGGTCCAGTCAGAACTTTGGGCAGGGGGTCCATGTGACATATGGCCAGTGGAAGGGTGGAAAAGGAGGGGCTGTTCCTGGCAGGTGTGGTGGAGCTTGTGACTGGAGGGCAGTGTGCTGGCCGAGCCCTCTGGTCTGCTCGGTGGGTAGTGAGAGGTACGGCCTTACCTGTGGGAGCTGCTGTCCAATAGGGAGGGACGGAAGGTACTTCATGCCACTCTACTGGGAATAGTGGCTGCATAGGGCTCATCTGTTGAAGGTCCACTTTCATCCCCTTCCTTTATTACTTATAATACCCCTACTGTGTGCAGGGTCTGTGCTGGGGCATGCTGTACATCTCCAGGGAGGGTACAGTTGAAGGGTTTGGGTCTCAGCCTTGGGGAAGGCCTCTGCCCTTAGATGAGGCCTCTCGTGCTAAGGGTGGCTGGCAGTTTTTGTCCATATCCTGGGGTGGGTGTGGGAGCTTCTTGAAGATGGGCCTATTTTGGTGGTCTCTCTGTCAGCTGACTGGGACTGGCTCACGTGTGTAGACGGCCAGCTGAGGCTGGCCCTTGCTATCCCCTCCTGTCCTGGGCAGTGAAGCTCCTGGGGGCTGCTGGGGTGGTTGTCTTTACATCTGCACCCCACCCCCTGCCCCATCTTGTGTTTTGCTGTGTTCCCTTAACTGAGGCTGGGGTGCACTTGTTACCCTGTGCCCTTTGTCCTGCTTTGACTTTCTCTTCCCAAGTCTGATCTTCCATTCCTTCATCTGCCTCTTTCGTCCATGGTGATTTGGCTTTTTCATTTCAATCTAATTAGAGCTCCCTGCCAGGAGAAGGCAGCGCAGAGCATTCTCACCGCAGCACTTTGGGAATTAGTCACTTGGTGCCCATTGTCGTTAATGGGAATTTGGCGCCAAGGCCATTTATCCTGGTGTCCTCAATCAATACAGTTAAAAATCTGTGGATTCTAAAATGTCAATACCCGGCCTGAAATATGGAGGACCAGCACCATTTTATCTCGTTAATTTATAGTTCTGACGGGCTGTTGGCTTACGGAACAACCATGAATCAACAGTTAATCAAATCTGCTCACAGATTAATTATTTTTGGCGCTCCTGTTTCCGTCTGCAATCTCCCTAACAAACGTCTCTGCAGCATTAGGCACAGGCGGCCTCAGGGAACACTGGCACATGCCACCGTGGTCCCAAGTGTCATTGGTTTTGTGTGTGACCTATCCTGCATACTAATCAGCCAGTCAGTCCCCCCTCAGAATCCCCAGGAGCTTGCTCTTTGATCTGAGTGCTCTTTGATTCCAGCCCCCCACCCCCAGTCACCCTCCTCTGTAGTGGCGGGTGGCTGCCTCCTCCTGGTGGTGGGATGGCATGTTCCCTCTACTTGAGGTCTGGGGTGGGTGTGTAGACCCCAGCCTTCTGCAGAACTCCAGGTGCTTATGGCTGGGGATGTCTGCCCTCCTCTTTGGGATGCCCACTGCCCTGACTGCCTCTTCCTGCTCATGGTGTCCCTGTGTCTTTTGTTGGGGTTATGGTGGGGTCATGGTGGGTGGGAACAACTGACCGGCTGGGACTGTTCCCTAAATGACCACTCCTTTTCTAACAAATATCTTCAGCCCCATGTGACTAGGCTGTGTCACAGCGATGCCGTAAAGAGAGAGAGGGAGTGGCTTGCTGTCAAAGCCCTTTCTGTAGCCCTGTGTCCCACATGCTACCACACCAGCATCAAGCTGATAGGGACAAAGAGATTAGGCCTTTTGCTTAGGTGACATGTTTAGTCCCCCACTGACCTGTGAAGGCAGCATCTCTATCCCTATTTCTTTGATGCAGAAACTGAAGCTTTTTGTGTTTTGGTGACTTTCTTGAAGTCACCCACTCAGTGATGCCAGTTGTATCCAGCTTGGTCCTGTGGGACACAGAGGTGTCTGCAGATACATGGACTGCCAGGCCCTCTTCATGCCTCTCCCTGCTCTGGACAAACTGTCTTGACCTGACTTCTGGTGGGTTGCTTGGCTGTCCCCTAGCAATCAGTGGCTTACCACCTGCAGACAAACGGGCCTCGGGAAGATGGCATGCCCGACTGGTCTCGACTGATGCCCCTGGAGAAGTGACTGGTTGAAGGGTGCTCCAGCAGAAGTGCTAGCCCTGCGGCTTTGGAGCACTTGGTGCAGGAAGAGTGGGAAGCGTTCGAGTGAAGACTGGCGAAGAGTACTGGGGGCTCTTGGGGCTTTGGAGGAGAGGTCGTAGAAGGAGGCTCTGCATCAGGCTAAGCCTTTGAAGTGGCACCAGCTCCCACTGGTGCTTGAAGGAAGTGCTGTGCTGGGGCTGGGGCCTCTGTCCTTGGGTTTTCAAGCTCTGTGACTAACTTGTTTCTCTAGCGTACCCCAGAAGGCACTGCTTAGGGCCCTTCAGTGCCCTGGAAGGAAACTGTGCTGGCTGTACCACAGGCCTCAGCGGGTGGGCATGCTTTCAGAGATTGGCACTCTTGCCTATTTGCTGCTTTAGACCCAGTGATATCTGCTGCTTGATCCAAGGGGAACCCTGCAGGCTCTGCAGCCCAGTAGGGTCTGAGCTGAGGATGGTCCCTGGCCACTGTCCTTCAGGTATCCCCTTGCCCAAGTGAACAGTTGCCCACTCAGCCCCTTTGTCACTCATGCCACAGGACCCTTCCTATCCCTCCATCTGTGTCTCTGTCGTCTGTAACTTCCTCTCCTGGAAGCTCCCTGAGCATCCTCTTATTTGACTCTGCTCTGGGAAGGGTCTGTCTGCAACTCCACAAACCTGTCTCATCCTCAGCTGGAAGGCTCATGCCAGCCCTCCTCATGAGGAAGGTGGCACCTGGGACTCAGCATGACTTTATTCATTGCCATGGTCCTTACAGTGGCCATGTTCCTTTTGTGTGTAAGCAGCAGCCATTGATGGAACAGCTGGGCTTTCTTAGGTAAGTACCTTTGTTGGCCGACCCTGGAGCCCAAACATGGCCAGGCATATTTACTGTCTGCTTGGTGGGTTTCTATGTTTGTTTCACCAAAGCTTCTTCCATCCAAGCCTTTGTGGCACAGCCGGCCTGTACTTTAGATGCCCCAACCCCCTTTTTAGGAAATTCAGTCTTGTCCAGATAACCGAAAGCAGTGGCAGGACTAGGAAGGACGAGCACAGTAGCGGCTTCCAGCTTCCTGCCTGCAGCCAGTTACGGCCGGACTGTTTGTGTGGTACAGAGTGGCAGGACTAGGAAGGACGAGCACAGTAGCGGCTTCCAGCTTCCTGCCTCCAGCCGGACTGTTTGTGTGGTACACTCCTGCATATGTAGTCTCTGATCTCACAGCCACAGGTGAAGGATGCTTTCCAGGCTCTGGACTGCACTGCGGGTGAGTTCAGAGCTCCACTGGTGGGTGTGCAGATGAGGCCCACCAGACCCTCAGCCCACACCTGCCAGGCCTCTGCCCTCCTGCCAACACAGCCCCTACTCCTGATACATGGAGGTTGACTTGAAAGTTAGCAAGCTTCTTTTCTCGTTAACTTTGAGTCAGGATGGTAAATTTACAGCTGGCTGAATACTTCCCAGAGGATGAGTGTAACGATATTGATTTTAGCGAAATGAGTCATATGCCTGCTGCCTGGGAACACAGGCTCAATTACCACGAGCCAACAACATAAGCTTTCCCTTGTCAACATTTTTCCTGCATGTTCCTGAGTCTGTGGATAGGAACAAAGAGCTAAGGAGAAGGAAAGGTCATGAGTAGCTGGCGGGTCTGGAGGTGGGACGCAGACAGAGAGGCTTTGGGGTCAGACAAGTCCAGCCGGTGTCTACGTGGCTGGCTCATGTGGCCAGATGTCCTTTCCCTCACCAAGCTCTCCTTCCCCAGCTCTGAGTTTCAGGTTAATTTCTGCCAGTGCCCAGGGTTGTGGTGTGGCAAGTGCAAGCTCCAGAGAGGCCTGAGGGACAAGCTTGCCATGTGTGTTGGTACTCCCACCCCTGAACTGAGAGGTACTTGGCTAATGGGAGCTCCCTGCAGAGGATATGACTGTCCCCACTCTTTCTTGGGGACCAGGAGTTTGGTTTCATTTGACCTGAAATGCCATGGATTGCCAGATATGGACCTGGGAGCCAGACACGCTGAATGAAGATGGGGGGCCTTCAGGGTCCTGGAGCCTTTGTGACTGCAGGGTATTCTGGGACAGGCATTAAACTGGACAGATTATGTTGCCCAGGCTGCATGGGTGGCCACCTCAGAGGAGCTGGGTCCCTCTCCAGGAGAGAGGACTTGGCAGCTCCAAGGCCTTGTCTGCCCAGTGTTGTCCAGGTTCTCTTCCCTGTGATACTGACAGCGAGACTGTGGTAGCCACGGAATCTGGAGAGCATGTTGAGTTTCTACAGTGTGCTTAAAACATGGTTTTGCTTTAATGATGATTTATTTCAGTGCTGGGGATTGAACTTGGAGCTGCATACGTGTAAACAAGTACTCTAACATGGAGCCACACCTCTCAGCCCAGAAACTTACTTTCTGTTTGTATCATTATTGATCCAAAAAGGAAAAGAAGTAATTTTTCTTAACTCCAAGAAGATTCAGTTTTTTTACTGGTTGAGCTCATTATAAGCAGATCAATATAGCCAAGTACCAATGGATTAAATATTTTAAAGCTCAATTTCCTATAAGCCTACAGTGAATAAGCAGAATTTCCTATAACAAGCTGACAAGCAAGTTAGTCCCCCAGGGGAAGGCCTGTTACAACTAGCCAGTATACTGAAGAAGTCCTGTCCACAAGGGAACTGACAGAGAAGCCACAGGTCTGGGAAAGGAGAGGTGCAAACAGATCCGAGGACAAAGACTTCCCCTCCAGTGTGGCTAGTGTCCTGTCAAGGCCACTGATGGGTGTTCCCCAGCCTTCCTGTAGCTCTCCCCAGAAGCCAGCCCGAGGCACCGCCGTATTCTCCAGGCCTCGTGCGATAGCTCAGCAGTCATTAGTCTCTCAAGGTTCCTGCTGTTAGAACACGGCATCCCTTGGTTATAGCTTTTAATTTAACCACGGATGAATTCAATAAGTTGGGGGTTAATTTTTCAAACAGGAACGGCTCTCTTTGGTTGCTCACCACAGAGTGCTATATGCACTGCTCACTCAGCACTCAGACCTCACGACTGTACGAGATGCAGCATTGATGGATCAGCCTCAAGTGATAGAGCCAGGCAGAGACCTGGGTCCCTGTGGTCTCAGCTGTACCACCTCTGCTTGCCTCAGACGTCCCACCAGGTTGTAGTGGCTGTGGTCCTGATTTCTGTACTGAAGTCTTAAGATCATCTTACTTAGCAGAATTTCCCTGTAGGGTTTTTCATTAGGTACCTGAGAACTTACTAAAAGAAATTTAAAATCTTTTAGCTTTGGACCCCTGTAACAAAGAAAAATAACAAAGCCCTAGTTATTAAAAGCAGGAGAAATACATATGACAACCTGTTTTCTAAATGGAAAATTTTAGTCCTTTCAAAGACAGATTTTCAGTCTCTTTGGGAGTCTAAAGAAAATAACATTCAGAAATACGTTTTTTCTTTTTAGCAGGAAAACTTCACTCATCACCTTTTTAACAGCTCAACCTTCCCTCTCCTCTTTCTTCCCTGTTGTTAGTAAGGCCATGTCACCACACTTTTTAACAAGCATCGAGGTAACTTGCTGCCATTTCTAAATGAGGCTCATGGCCTGTTCAATGCTGTGCTCCCAGGGAGAGTTTACTTTTCCTCTTGAGTCTGAAGATAGGCAAAACATTCCAAACGAGCTGGGGGGTGGCCGCTGGGGGTTCAGTGACAGGTGAGCTTGTCTCTGTGGAGTGACCCACTTAGGCACCGCCCCAGGCCCCTCAGTGTGGGTTGCAGCAGCTCCATGCCTCTGTACCCAATGGGGGATGTTAGATTATTCACCACCCCCAGCCTCCTTGTGCTCCTAACCACATGGCTAGGTCCAATAAATGTTCCTAGGACTTGGTGCTGCCCTAAGCCTGGCATAGGCATGTGGGGGTAGAAAAGAGACCCTCTCCCTGTTCCTGCTAGGTGGGGCATTTGCCTCCTGCATGAAGGTCACATTTGGTGTCTGATATCCAAACATAGCTAAAAGGTGACAAGAGGGACAGAGAGAGGGCTCAGTGGGTAAAGTACCTGCTGCGGAAGCATGAGGTCCCAAGTTGGGATTCCCAGTACCCACGGAAAAGCCAGGTGAGGTGGCGTGTGCCTGTGATCCCAGCCCATATGAAAGCCAGGTGAGGTAGCGTGTGCCTGTGATCCCAGCCCATGTGAAAGCTAGGTGAGGTGGCGTGTGCCTGTGATCCCAGCCCATGTGAAAGCCAGGTGAGGTGGCGTGTGCCTGTGATCCCAGCCCATGTGAAAGCCAGGTGAGGTGGCGTGTGCCTGTGATCCCAGCCCATGTGAAAGCCAGGTGAGGTGGCGTGTGCCTCTGATCCCAGTTGAGCTCCAGTTTCAGTGAGAGACCCTGTCTCAAACATAAGGTAGAGAGCAATTGAGGAAGACACCCAACATCAACCTTTGGTCTCCACACACAGATACACGTGTACATACCCCACACCCATGAGGAAGAGCTTGACTTGCAGAAAAAATAAGAGTAACCTGGAGAGATATCAGATTTCCAGTCAGATTGGCTCTCTGTGGTTACTTTATTTCCTGAAGAGTGGTGTTGAGGGATACTGATCTAATCAATGCAGCCCTGGGTGCCCACAGTCTGCTCAGTTCCCTGAGCAGTGATATAAACAATGTAAACGTATTGGGGTAGTTTAAAAAGCTGTCTCCCTTCCTCTAGATTCCAGCTTCTTAAACTGGGTCATAACTCCACATAGAGTTGTGCAACTAAATGTGGGGGGTTGTGAAAAATTTGTCAGTAGTATAAGGTTTCTGAACCAAAAATTAATTCAGAATCAAAAGCATCATGGAGCCAGGATGTTGCTAGCAATGCTTGCCTGTGTTGGCTCTCACACCTTCACTACAGTCTGAATGCAAACCATGTACCCTGGGTATCTGGCATGCTGACATGCAGTATCATGCCAGAGAACACTGCCTGAAATGCTTCAGCCTCCGTACAGATCTCTATTGTGTGATTAACTGTAGTGTTCTTACTGTGCACACAGTTTTCTGCTTTTGTAGAAAGATAATGGCTTAGTTCTGGAAAACAAAGACTCTTTATTTCCCTACTTTAATATTTTATGTTCCTTATCATGTAAGTATCACATTAGTATAAATCAGTACACCTTGGATTTTATTGTGCTAGAATGTTGGATTTTAAAATTGCTCTTTGACTTTCTGACTTGTGTTTCATTAAAAAACTGTTGAATGAAGTTTGGTTTGGGATTAGGACAGAATTTTCAGCAATTTTTGAAGCAGCTCTAAACATAGGCCTGCCATTTTGTTCTATGAATTTATGCAAAGCAGTGTTCTCAGCGTCCGAACATCCATCAACTCTGAAAGACTTTGAAGGTGTGCTGCATCCTGCAGAATCAAATATAAAGTGTTGCTCTTTTTGTTGGTGCTGTTTATTTTTTGAGGTAGAATCTCATTCTATAGCCTATGCTGGTCTGATCTCACTATGTAGCCTAGGCAATCCTCCTTCCTCTGCCTCCTAAGCATTGGGTTTACAGGCATGAGCTGCTACACCCAACTCAAGATTTAATTCTTTATATAAAAATAAACAAGTACTCCCATCTCATTAGTATGTAAATTTGCTTTCAACTTTAGTAAATGATAAACTTATGTTTTTAAAAAAGTTATTTTACTTTTAATGTGTATGCATGTTTTGCCTGCATGTTTGTCAGTGCACCATGAAAAAAATGCCCATGGAGGCCAGAAGAGGGTGTCAGATCCCCTGGAACTGGAGTTACAGATGGTTGCTAGCTGCCATGTGGGTGCTGGGAACTGAACCTGGGTCCTGTAAGAACATCAATTGCTCTTAACCACTGAGCCATCTCTCCAGTCCCTAAAATTGCATGTTTTAAAGTAATTCGTAGTCAGTAAATGTTTGATTTGTACCATTATGTGTACCTATATCCCTGAGGTTGCATGGAAATTTCTTGGGCAGAAGGGGGACTGGCAAAAGGTTAGCACCATGCTCCTGGGCATTTGTTCCACGTTGGTGGTTCTTCCCAGCCACGATCCATATCCGGTCCTGTTCAATGCTCTGATAATTCAAGAGCAGATGTTGGGCTTTATTTATCTTGCTGTATATCTGAGGGCTTTGGCATTTGTATAGCTTAAAGAGGTACAGGTATTTCACTTACAGAAAGGCGAAGATTTCCAGGATTTACTACTGTGACAAGCAACTGGTAACTCTTGATTCCTGGAAGACATGAGAAAAGACAAAAATCAGCACTCTTAGCTGTCCATTGAGGTGAAGGAGGCACTCTGGTGAAGGACTGGTACTTTACCTGTGAGTATCATATTAATATAAATCAGTTCAGGAGTGTGTACCAGCTGTGCATGGTGGTTCAGCCTGTAATCCCAGCACTTGAGAGGCCAAGGCAGGAGGGTTGCCAGGACAGGCTAGCCTGGGCTACATAGTGAGACCCTATCGCAAAAAACAACAAAATAAATAAAAACCAAAACAAAGCCCAACTAAAACCAAAACAAAACAAGTTTTGCCTTCGGGCCAGGTATGTTTGCGTCTGTTTGTGACTGAGCACTTGGGAAGCCGAGGCAGGAGTGGCAATAGTACAGTAAGCATCTTTGTGGTTACATAGCAAGATCCTGTCACCCTCCACATTTGTGTGCGTTTGTGCACGTAGAGGCTAGAGGTTCACATTGGGGTCTTCCTCAGTCACTCTCTTTTTCTGAGACAGGGTCCCCCACGGAACCTGGAGTTCACTGATTCAACTAGACTGACTGGTCAGCAGGCCTCAGAGATTCTACCCTATCTCCGTCTCCCTGGCACTGAGATTATAGGCAAGGTGTGCGTCACCATGCCTGGCTTTTTACATGGGTGTTGGGGGCTTGAATTCAGTTCATGCCTGTATGGCAAGAACTTTATCTACTGACACTTCTCCCCGGCGTCCCCAATTCTCTTCACTATGAGGCCTTGTCATAGTAAGCACAGCTTTACCATGGAGCATCCAGTGCCTGAAAACAGAGAGAGAGAGAGTGTGTGTGTGTGTGTGTGTGTGTGTGTGTGTGTTCTTACCAAAAATTATTTAAGTGTTGGGCTAGAGAGATGGCTCAGTGGTTAAGAGCACTGGCTGCTCTTGCAGGAACCTGGGTTCAAAATATAAATATATGTATAGCTGTGTAATTCAGGTTAGCCTTGAACTCAGAATCCTCCTGCCTGAGCCTCAAGCCATGTCTTTATGATATTGTTATTATATTATTATTATTATTATTATTATTATTATTATTATTATTATTGACAGTGTTTCTCTATATAGCCTAGGCTCACCTTGAACTCACTATGTAGGCCAGGGTGGCCTTGAACTCACAGTCTTCTATTTCATCCTCCCTAGTACTGAGTCTACAGGTACACACCACTGAATGTGATTTAGAAATTCATTACTTGGGGTTGGAGAGATGGCTCAGTGCTTGGGAGCACTGGCTACTCTTGCAAAGGACCTGGGTTTGATTCTGAGCACCCACATGGTGGCTACGAACCGTCCTTACCTCCAGTTCCAGGGAAATACAAAGCCCTCTTCTGACCTCCACGGCATTGCATGACACAGGTGCACTCACATACATGCAGGCAATACACTCATACACATAAAATAAAAATAATAAATTTTAAAAAGGCATAAAAATAATAAATAAAATTTAAAAAATGATTTAAGTGTCTATTAAAGACTTTAGGGGTTAGAGAAATGGCTCAGTGGTTAAGGGCACTGCTTTTGCAGAAGACCCAGGTTTGGTTCCCAGCACTCACATGGCAGCTAACAACCATAAGTAACTCCAGTTCCTGGAGATCCAATGCCCTCTTCTGACCTCCGTGGGCATTGCATGACATGGGTGCACTTACACACATGCACATAAAATAAAAATAGTAAATAAAATATTTTAAATAAGACTTTAATGTTGGGCCAGGGAGTGTGGCTCTGTGCTATAAATGCTAGCCTAGCATGCTCAAGGCCCTGGGCTCCTTCAATTCTTAGCACCAAATAAAACAACCCCAAACCAATAAAGTACCTTTAATGTCTGTATGCTGAACTTGGAATCAGTGATTTTCTAATCTGTTTTAAAATTCTTTAAATGAACGTTTCAGCTGATTTTGAACTGAGCTGTTAAAAACATAATAACATAGTAATACCTCCTGCCTTGTTACAGGAGCTATTATTTGTCAGAGAAAATGAGCTTTACTAGCAAGATGTTCACAAAATCCTTTCTGTCAGTCCTTTATGTCACTGGTGGCTGGAGGTGGATGATGTCTCCCGTGTTCCTCCTCCTCATCTCTTTCCAGTGGAGCATCCTGTATCCCAGGAGGAGCCTTTGTCAGTCTTGTGGGAGTTCAGAGAGTAAACTGAAACTACATCTGGATAGCTTTCAAGCCCGGGTTACAGGACATTGGCCACATTTAGATAAGTGAAAGCTCACTCAGTTCTGTTGCCATTGAAAAGATTAAGTTCATGTGGTTTTTGTTGTTGTTGTTTCTTTTATAAGCTTTTAAGAATTATTTTTTATTTTATGTGTATGAGTGTTTTACTTGCACGTATGTCAATGTACCCATGTCACGCAATGCCCATGTAGGTCAGAAGAGGGTGTCAGATTCCCTGGAATTGGAGTTACAGATAGTTGTTAGCTGCCATGTGGGTGCTGGGACTTGAACCTGGGTCCTCTGCAAGAGCAGCCAGAGCTCTTAACCACTGAGCCATCTCTCCAGCCTTGTTTGTTTGTTTGAAACAGTGTCTCCCTATAGCCCCAGCTGGCCTGGAACTTGTGATGTAGATCAGGCTGGCCTCAGTTTTACAGAGATCCCCCTGCCTCTGCCTACCAAGTGCTGGGATTAAAGGCTTGTGCCACCATGCCTAGTAGCTCATGTGGTTTTAATGATTTCAAAGAAGTTATGATGCTCTTGGGCTGGTGAGATGGTTCAATAGGTAAAGGTGTCAGGCCAAGCCTGACCACCTGAGTTCAATCCTGGATCCACTCAGTGGAGGGAGAGACTCAACCCCTACAGGTTGTCCTCTTTCCTCCACAAGTATGCCCCTCCCCCAAATAAATTAAAATGTACAAAAGAGGTTGCTTGATGCTCTTAATAAATGGCATATTAATATATATATTTAAAATTGGTTATTTTATCTTTGTTTTGCTCTTTAAGGTATCCTCTTTTTGGCATTTGAAAAATGATGAGGATGGGGCTGGAGAGATGATGCACTGGTTAAGACCACTTGCTGCTCTTCCAGAGGACCCAAGTTTGATTCCCAGCACCCATGTCAAGGGCTCACAACCACCTGTAATTCCAGCTCCAGGGGGTCTGATGCCCTCTTTTGGCCTCTGTGGGCACACATATATGTATACACATGAATAAAAATAAATCTTTTAAAAATGTTGATATATTGGCACACTGGCACATTTTGTAACTTGTAAACAAATACCCATATGACAGCACTGTGTGCTTAGGTCTTTGCTGGATGGGGTGTAGCCAGACACACTTGAGACAGTAGCTCTGGCCACTGGACCTTTGTCATCCCTCTGTGACTCTCACGAGCTGTTATTGATGTGTCATTTCCTTACCGGGTGAGCTGGAGCCGGCCGAGCTCTTAACTCAGTGTGTGGGGTCAGCGCACAGAGGAGACCTTCAGGGAGTGCTTTCTGTGCAGAGTGAGCAAACACTACTTCCCTCTGGGCCTCAAAGGGAGCACAGTGCTTGAGGTCTTGGCATCTCATCACTGTCCTTGCCATCAACTTCGCTGTATGTGTGTTGATGCATGTGCAGGTACACATGTATGTGGAGGCCATCAGTCAACTTTGTGTCTTTCTCAGGAACCTTCAAGTTTGTTTTTTTTTCTTTAATATTTATTATTATTTTTTAATGTGTATGCGTGTATTGCCTGCATGTATGTGAGTGTACCCATGTCGTGCAATGCCGTGGAGATCAGAAGAGGGTTTCGGATTTCCCTGGAACTGGAGTTAAGGACAGTTCGTAGCTGCCATGTGGGTGCTGGGAATCGAACCCGGGTCCTCTGTAAGAGCAGTCTGTGCTCTTATCTGCTGAGCCATCTCTCCAGCCTCCCACCTTGTTTTTTTGAGACAGGGTTTCTCACTGGGACCTGGGGTTCACTAGTTATGTGAGGCTGGCTGGCCAGTGAGACTTAGGGATCTGCCTGTCTCTACCTCTCCAGCACTGGGATGGCAAGCACATCTCACCACGCCCAGATTTTTATGTGGGATCTGGGAATTGAACTTGGGTCTCATGCTTGCATGGCAAGCACTTTACCAACAGCCATCTTTCCATCCCCTTGGCTGCCAGCTGCTCTATCCTCACCCTGCCATTGCTTGGCCCACTGGAGGAGTCCTGGAGCCAAAAAGCAGTCAAGATTTCCCTGTTGGGCTCTGGAAGCTTCATGCTGTCTCTGAGGGAAGTCTCCATGTAGTTGGCAGGTGTCAGGGCCATGCCTGGTGTGAACCTGACCCCTGGTGACATGTCTGGTTTCAGATGCTTAACTCAGATACTTCCCGGTGAGATGCCTCTCAAAGCTGGTCTGCTTTTTTGTTCCAGGTTTGGGCACATTAAGCATGACAGATGAGAATTCAGTCAGTGATGTGAGATGTAGAAGCCACACTGGACAGTGAGAGGAGGGCTGGTTTTGACCTACCCCGAGTGATGGACACTTCTGAAATTCATATTGCTTACCGCTAAGAGATCCTAGTGACAGCTGTTTTCTACATCGTATGTCTGTATGCGCACAGACATTTATCACAGCATACGTAGAGACTTGACAACTGTTTATGATGATGTGAAAAATGACCAGTGCTATTTCTAGCCCTGTCGGGCCAGGACTGCAGACCCTAGTGGTCCACACCTGCTGTCTGTTCTGCTCTTGTTTGCGACCCAGTATGTCAAGGTACCTGCTGTGCCTGTAACAAACCCGTCCTTAGTTTATAAAGACTAAGGTAGATCTTGAAATAAAATCCAACCAAGCCTGATTTTAGATTTTAAACTCCTAGATAAACAATCCCCCTTCACCTGTGCAGCCTGGAAAATGTCACTTAACTTCCCGAAGTCTGTTGTTTTCAGCTATGAAGTGGGCTTAATGGATGAATGGCTTAAATGAGATAATACACACAGTACTTGTAGAACATGCAAAAGATTGTTTAGCCCTGGTCCGGGGGTTGGCAGAGAAGGAAAGCGAAGTGCTACCTCTGTTGTGTTTCCAGAAGGTCTGTACTGGGCCATGGGGGGCCCTGTACTGGGCCATGGGGGGCCCTGGTGAGCTCTCTGAGCATCTTCACTTTAAGATGCTTGTGATCTCAGTATTTAATCATTTCTTGTCTGTTTTCCCTTGCAGGAACCCAGGTATTTAGTGGCCAGAGCGACTTCAGAATCACCACCTTGAAATTTTATCCCAAAGATCACAGCATCTTTTTATGTGGAGGCTTCAGCTCCGAAATCAAAGCTTGGGACATAAGGACTGGCAAGGTGACACCTTCTCTCTAGGCTGGCCGTGTGTGTGTGTGTGTGTGTGTGTGTGTGTAGGACAGAGGCCAACCTTGAGTGCCAATTCTCAAGGGCTCTCTACTTATCTTTTGAGACACAGTTTCACTGGGATCTAAGGCTGGTTGATCTGGTTAGACTGACTGACCAGCAAGCTCCGGGGATCCACCTGTCTCCACTTCCTCAGCACTGGGATTACAAATGCACATCATCACAGTTGGCTTTTTACATGGGTTCTGGGGATCGAACTAAGGCCCTCATGCTTGTGGGGTAAGCCATCTCCTCTGTTCCTGGTAGGCCAGCCTTCTTATGGAAGAGTTTTCCTTCACAATTTGAACAATTAGGGACAGGCCAGTGCCTGTATGCTTGAGACAGAATAATTGCTACTTCATATTCAATTGGGGATGAGAGTCATTTTAAGAGATTTTTGAGAGAACATTCTTGATTAGTTGGATGATTACTGCATTACTGGTACCATTTTGTGCAGCATATCACCAAGAGTATTTGTCGAGCACCTACTGTGTGTATAAAGTGAACCAGCCTGGGATTTTCAAGGAGGTATAAATGGAGCATAGACAACTCTGGTGCAGAGAGTGCTGTGTGTGCGTGGATGTGTGTATGCATGTGCATGTGTGTGCATGCATGTGCATGTGTATATGCGTGCCTGTATCTGCATGTGTGCATGTGGGTGGGTGTTCACATATGTGTGCTTGTGTGTGAGCAGAACAGCATGCTGCTTTCACCTTGCTACGAAGGGGGCTTCTTGGAATTGATGCTGGTGCCTTGGAGCTTAGGAGCTGGGGAGTTTCCACTCCTGCCCTTTGCTATGCTCCAGGTGTCTGCCATTTAATTCTTGGCAACTTCTTCCAGTTGTTTGGGCCCCAAACATCAGCAATAACCCTACCTCTGTCTTCCCAGCACACCGCCCCCCCCATAACTGTCAGCAAGCTCTGTTCCACTGTCACAGTCTCCACCACTTCTGCCCCGTCCACTGCTGTAGCTGAGGCCTGGCTGCCATCATCTCCTGCTAGGAAAGCTGGTTTCCTCTTTCATCTTCCTTGCCCTTGGCCCTTACAGTCTTTTTCAGTACAGCACCAGAGTGATCTGAATCAGACAGATCAGTCCTTAGGCAGAATCTCCAGGTTCCCATCTCAATCACAGTGAAAGCCAATGGTCCACAAGGCTTAAATGATCTCCCCACAGCCCGTTCCTATCATCTCAGTCCCGCCACACTCCTGCCTTTCCCAGAGCACTCCTGCACACTCCTGCCCCGGACCTCTACTTGGTGTGCTTGGCTCCTGCCTGGACTGTTCCTCCCCAGTTTCCTCCTAGGGGACATTGCTCCAGTAAGTCTCCCCTGCCCTCCACCCCCAGGTTTTTATGTCACCTGGCACACTGTGGGCTTTTCATGTTCCTATTTGCCTGCCTCCCTGCACTCACATGTGAGCTCCTGTAGGGCAGGGATCTGCCTGTTCGCTGGAGTGCCTGGCACAGGTAGACATGTAGTGAATTATGGCTGTCGAAATACATGAAGAAGGAAGACAGCTATGCAGACTGTGTAGATACAGGAGGTGGGAGTGTGAGGGGTGTGTGACCTGGGCATGGCTAGAGAGGGATCTGCGCAACAGCATGGGCCTGACTGAGACCTTCAGGCTGTATGTCTTGGCCTGGGCTAGAGGAGGGTCATTCAATGAGGGCAAGCACTAAAGAGCCATGGAGGTTGGTGAGCAGGGCTGAGGAAGGACTCTGCTGCAGCCGTGCCTGTGTAGGAGGTGGAGAGGCAGAGGTGCACATGAGGCTTGTCAGAAGAGGGGCCATACAGGCCTGACTGACTGGGATGCTCAGTGACTCTCGGCTATTTTCGGTTCTGAGGAGCACTGTCCTAGACTGATAGAGGCACAGCCTCTGTGTCCCACAGGGTGGCTCAGATGCAGTTCAGCCTGCATGGACACTGACCAGGAAAGGAGGTGGTGCAGAGCAGCAGTGTCCTCTTCCTTTCCCCCCTGAGGGGCTCTAGGGCTGTAGCATCTGCAGCATTAGAAGGGCCTACTACAAAGCATTCATGCCACCTGGGGATGTCCTGGACAGGTGAAGCATCCATGCAGGAAGAACCAAGTAGTGGCTGTTTTGTGAGGTTAGGGTGGAGAGAATGTGCTAGAGCCACCAAGGCCTGGATTCTACATCTGTAGTCATACCATGCATATCTCAGACCATCCTCTCCAGACAGGCCTTGCACTGCAGGCTGTGGAAGGGCTGTGGGCTTCTGAGGAGAACCTACAGGTAGAGACCTTTCTTGAAAGAAAGTGATGGGGGTTTTGTCCATGGAGAAGGTCTTGCTTGAGGGACCTCAGAAGTGGCAGCTTAGATCCATACACTTTCAAAACAGCAGTTTTCTTTTGTAAAAGAAACTTTTTACAAAAATATGTGGGAAAGAGGCATATTACCTGCAAATAAATGGACACAGAGGATTTTTAAAAAAAAAAACAAAAACACTGGATTACTTCCTATTTAGGATAAACAGAAGAAAAGTGTTTGAGCACTGTATGCAAATCAGACAGTGTAAGTCAGACCCTTGAGGGGGACCACCATATTGCTCAGCCTTCTCGATAATTGCCTGTAAAGGTGCACATCGTGTTTTTAGCCTCAAAGACCAAACATATAAGAAATTACTCACCGTGGACGCCATCTGATCTCAGAGTTTGTTAAAAACACTGGATTTTCTCCCCGGGCGGACGCCAGCTGACGGCTTCTGAAAATGCTGGGAGAAACAATTCGAAGCAGATGTTGCTGTGACTGCTCTTGGCATGTTTGCGAGTCTCTCCCAAGCTAATAATGTGGGTGAAGGGATCTGCACGGTATTTGTTTTTACTTCCTTTTTACCAACAGTCCTCCCCCACAGGGTCACATGGAGTGGGGGGTAGTTGTTCTGTTTGCATCGTGAGGGCTCAGGAGACAATGCTCCTTCCTGCTTTGACAAGTGCTGCTGGTGGCTCCTTTGGATGGAGCCTGCAGGAGGCTCTGTCCCTGGTGCTGAAGTCTCCACCTAGCAAAAGCCTGCCCTGTCAGGGGCCACAGTGGGCACTGCGGGTGCAAGCAGGAGGGACACAGACCTTGGCTTCCAGTCAAGGCAAGCTTCCCCTTGTAGCTACATGGGGAAGAGCATTTATGGGAACATGGTAGGCAATCTTATGACAAGTAGGCAATTCAGGGAGAGAGAGATGCGTGGTCTGAGCAGCCAGAGGGTACATGGGTGATATTCTGGTGTTTTCCTTCTGTTGCTTTCCCCCCATGGTTTCTTTTTGGTCTTATCTTTTTGCACACTTTTAAATCTTCCTTTTAACATAGGTTATAAGAACTTGGCTTGTGATCACCAACTCTTGGGAAACTTTCAACGGTGTTCCCTTGCCTTCCTCACTTGCCTCCGCTTGCCTCCACCTTAGTTCCCATGCTCAGAACAATTTATGGCAGGCTCTTGGTAGATTTCTGTGGGTAGAAAGAAATCAGATGGATGACTGCTTTAATCTACTACACCATTTCACTGTGTTGGACATGGATATTTCAAAAACCTTTTTGCCATTTAAAATGAACAGATGTGAGTAGAGAGATCAGGGACCCTTGAAGTGTAGGATCACATCAAATCCAGCTTGCCACCTATTTGTAAATAAAGTTTTATTGGAATACAGCCATATTCACTCATTTATGTACCCTCTGTGGCAGTGTTGAGACTGCATGGCCTACGAAGTCCCAGATACTTACAGTCTGGCTGACCCTGGGTATGGAGAGACCTGGCTTTGATGTCTGTCAGGACTAAAACTCCCCAGCTGCTGACAAGGTGGGGGCCCCTCTACCTACCCCTTTTCCATGTATCTCCGCAGACACCACTTGCTCAGAGAATGTCTTCTCTAGATGGTAAGGAACTTGTCTCCAGTCAGGGGTGTTTGAGTCGTTTTTCTTGTTATGATCTCAAAGTGGGCCGTCAACATTGCCTAGGTAGACTCCACTGTAATACCATCCTTGTGCAATGAGCTTTTTCACATTTGGGATTTAGTCCCTTAAGCTCAAGTATAAACTCACATTCTGAGTCAAAGTGAGCCAGGCTTTTGTAGGCCAGAATCAGACTTCTGCCTGCAGGACCACAGATGTTCAGGCCGTCACTGGGGACCACAGTAGGCCCAGCAGTCTCTCCTGAGGACCTCAGGGCACATGGTCTGATGAACAGTTGAAGTATATCCTTTTTTAAAATTTTTATTATTTTTATTATTATTGTTTTTTGGTCTTTTTGAGACAGGGTCTCCCTGTAGTCCCAGCTGTCCTGGAACTCACTATGTAGACCAGGCTGGCCTCTGCCTCCCCAGTGCTGGGATTAAAGATGTGCACCACCACGCCCAGCTTATTATTTCCATTTTTTGTGTATGCGTGTATTGCCTGCATGTAGGTAAGTGCACCCATGTCGTGCAGTGCCCACGGAGGACAGAAGAGGCTGTCGGATCCCCTCGGACTGGAGTTATGGACAGTTGTTAGCTGCCATGTGGGTGCTGGGATTCGAACCCGGGTCTTCTCCAAGAACAACCAGTGTTCTTAACTGCTGAGCCATCTCTCCAGCCCCTTGAAGTATAACTTTTAAGCATCATTCTATTCATTAGATTTTCTGGATCCTTAAACTGCAAAATAACAAGTGTTGGGATTCTCCCTTTGTCCAGTCCGTCCCAGTTCATTACAACAAATGGGTTGCTTGGCTCCTTCCTTCTTTTCTTGGCCGATCTCTCTGCTGTGGCCTGATGACCAGGTCCATCTCATCACTGCAAAGTGCCTGACTTCACTTCCAGCATCCGCAGGACATGCTCCACATTAACCAGCCAAGCTAAACTGGCTGGATGCCACCAGTGCTGCATTCTGTGACTAATTCTTCTAGCATGTTCTCTGGTAAGGGTATGGTCTGGAACTCAGGATGTCCTGGTCTGACCTTCACTGCGCTGTGGGTGCCCCTCTCTCCAGGGTCAGTGGCCTGAGCTTCAGGAGAGCTTGGCTCAGAGCCTTCCTTTCCTTCTCACTTCGCTGGGTGATCCAAGGCAAAAATAAGCAGACCTGCTTTGATGCACAATCTTCCCATCGATGTGGCAGAGGGAAGCAGTGAGCCATCTGTAAAACAGGGTTTTCAGGTTTGCCTCAGGTAGGAGAGTTCTGGCTTTTGTTAAGATGCAGATCCTGCCTCAGCTGTTCCTGATAGTGGAGTGGAGCCTGTGTATCTATTGGGTTCTAAGAGATACAGCAGAAAATGGGGATGGACCCTGCTTTGAGAAGCCAGGCCTGCATGATCTCTGAACTTAATAATCCCTTGCTTTTCTCATGTGGGCACCCTTGGCCTTCATCACAGTGGATCTGCACCATCTGTGACTTTTCTCAGTGACTGCAGTAGCTTCTGACCTCTGCATACATCCATGAGCCCAGGGTACATCAGAGATACTTATGTATTGCTGCCTTCTGCACAGACTTGAGTCCCATTATCTCTGCATCTCTACACTGGCACCTTCCACAGGGCCCGAACCAAAGCAGGCACCCAGGGCAATGTTGCCCAGAGGAGCTCTCACCTGACTTTGGCATTCAAGCCAGTGGCTACTCTGAAATCTGTATAGAGGGAGAAGCCCCTTTGACAATGGGATTTGAAGGTCAGTTGTGGTTTAGAATGTTGATCAGAGGTGGGAAGACCCAGGAGAGCCTGCATGGGATAAGGTGCTATCTTGGATAAGGCCAAGCTCTGTGGTTCTTGGCCAAGACTGGGCTCTCCAGCTCCTGGTGGCTGGTAGATGAGAGTTACTGGCCTCCTGGTTTTTAGTCTGGTGGTACCCTGGCTTTGTGCCAGTCTAGTGTGGGAGCCATTGTGTCTAAAACAAGACACAATTCTCCAGGCCTACTGGCACTGTGGGAAGTTTACTTGAAGATGACTGTTTTGAGGCAGAAATTAGGATAAGCCATAAAACAACTCTTTCCTTCTTGTTTAGTGAATCAAATTTGTTAGGAAAGCTCAGGCACAAATTCAGAAGTCCTGGCACATACCTAGCGAATCACCCTTTTGCAAGACTAGACTATGGAACCCTAGCCTCAGCAAATCACTCTCAAAGAAGGCAGGACAGAGCTCTGGAAACTGGAGCAGCTCTGGAGAATCTAGGACATGTGGCTCCCAGAGCTGGGGAGGCCAGACTGTGGCCCAGTTCCCTGTCCCCTCTCGTGTGCAGGGTTGACACTGGGCAGGCAGGAGGCTGAGCATACTTTTGATGTTGACCTCCTGCTCTACCTTGAGAAAGACAGCTGCCATGCATACCAACCTGCTGCGCAGAACCCCTCCCCGCTGCTCCTCTGAACCCACTCCAGGATTCTCCTAATGAAACTGGCTCTGACAGGCCGGCTCACTTTTGCTCGGCACACTCTGGTGCGGTTTTGACATAAATCCTCAATATTCCATGCTTGTTCTACACTTCCTTAAGTGTTTAAAGGGACATTTTGACTTCTTGACCTCCTTCTGGAGCTGTGTCCAGGGTTCCGAGTGTCATGTGACCTAACAGGAGGGGACAGGGACAGTGGTGCTCCTGACTTGCCCTTGGCCTTGTAGACTCAGTCCATCTTCTCATGATCATACCTGTAAGCTGGAGTGACCCAGGAGAAAGGAAACTCCCCAAGGCAGTACTGAGTCTCTTTGCTATTGGATTCCTAGTACCTAGTATCATGCTGAGTACGTAGTAGGCCCTGGGAGAAAAGAGAAGAAAAAATCTTACAAGAATGACTATAGCTCTAATCAACGTCAATGAAAAAAATTAACTCTCCCATTGGAGTACAAGTGGAACCAGAGATCACTGATCTTGTGCCCCTGCCATGGCAGCCTTCCCAGGTGGAGCTGCTCCCTGGATGGGATGGCATGAGCTCTGAGGAGCTGTGCAGCCCTGTGCTGACCAACCTGGTACAATGGACAGCAGCACTTGGGAGCTGCCTGCCTGTCCCACTGGTGCGGTCTGGCATTTAGGTGTTTGAAAACTCTGGGTGACTCAAGTGTCTAGCCAGAGTTGGAACCACAGCTTTGGGCCTTAGTGTGGGTGCCAGGTGTGAGTTCTGGGTGGGATTGTCAGGGTTTCTACCATGCTAGGGACACCCTTCCTCCCTCACCCCCCTGATTAAGACTGGGCTGTTTGAGACTTGGCTTCGCCTACTTGGCGTTCTGTGCCATCGGTTTTGGTGACATTGTAGGCAGGTTGCTTATTTGCCCTAATGAGGTTTTGATTACTCTCCATTTGTCTCTTTCATCTGTTTTATATTAAAACGCCTTTTTTATTTGGACTCTTTGTCCTTTCTACAGTTCTGACTAAGTGTTGTTGCAAACCAAACTCTTAAAAATATTCCTTAAATTTTTTTTTATGTGTGTGAGTGTTTTGCCTACATGTAAATGCACTGCATGTATGCAATCCCTATGGAAGCTAGAAGAAGGCGTTGGATCCCCTGGAACTGGGGCTACAGACAGTTATTAGCCACCATGTGATGCTGGGAAATGACCCTTGGTTCTCTACAAGAGCAGCTAGTGGTCCTAACCACTGAGCTGTCTCTCCAGCCCCCAACTTTTTAATGTAGGTGAGACCAGGAGAATCACAGAGCTGGGGAGATGGGGAGAGAGAGGTGCTTGGTGGAACTCTGGGTGCATGTTGAGCCCATGACACTCAAGAGGCTGATGCCCTAGGATTGTCCTTAGTACCTACCTTGCAGGTAACATGAACATGAATGAATAGCAGGGAGTGGAAAGCAGGCTCTTTAGATGTGTGGAGATCCATGAATGCAGGTATGTAGACTCTGAGTCGCATGTTCTCTAGAAATCATTTTGCCACTGAGAAGAGCTCCATGTTGCCCCCACATTTCTCACCCAGAGGTTTAAAATTTTAAATATTGATTCATAACTTCTTTACTTGAAAATTTCCTTTAACCTTAAATTAACTAATAGCATCCAAAACTCATGGGCTCAGTGGCCAAGTTATTTTTATGCTAATGTACTTTAAAGTAAGTACTTATTAATGTTTTTGGTAACAGCTTTATTCAGAAACTATCCAAGTCACTCACTTATAATGCATAGCTCAGTAGTTTTTGGTGCATTTTCAGCATCATGTGGCCACACCACAGTCAGCTTTGAACATTTTCATCACTTCAGAAAGGAGCCCTGTGCCTTTAGCAGCCCGCCTCCAACCCCACAGCAACCACAAATCTATGCTCCGTCCCTAGCTGTCAGTTATGAGCTTTGATGAGCTTGTGTCCTAATTTGTTTTCAGCTTTTTGGACTTACTTCTTTTTTCATTTTTTTAAGAGGCAGGCTACATTGGACCTTGTGACAATTCCCCTGCCTCTGCTTTCAAAGTGCTTAGATTGCTCCGTCGTGGGTCTGTCCGTTTCAGATGGAAGAGCACTGACAACCCCAGCTGTGGTGTGGCTCCAGCCGTCTCTGCAGTCCTGTCACTTTTGCCATTTGTATTTTGATGCTTTGTTATTAGTTGCTTATACTTTGCCATTTTCTGTGCATGGGTGGAGAACTGACCCCTTTATCCCTATGTGCGTCCTTCGGTAGTCCTAACAACTTGACTTACCCTGAAATCTGCTCCGTCTAAAATTAAGATAGCAATTTCTGCTTTCTTTTAATTACTGTTACATGGTCTATCATATCTTTCTCCGTTTACTTTTTTTTTTTTTTTTAAACTTTTTGAGACAGGGTCTCTGTGTAGCCCAGCTGGCCTGGATTCATTGTGGAGACCAGGCTGGCCTCAAACTCAGAGATCCGCCTGCCTCTGTCTCCCAAGTGCTGGGATTAAAGGCGAGCGCCACCATGCCCAGCTAGCTCATTTACTTTTTTTTAAACCTGTGTCTTCATATTTATAATGACTTGCTTGTAAGCAAGATATACAATTCATGTGTTTTAAAATTTACTCTGACATTCTGTCTTTTAACAGATGCATTAAAAGCCATTGATACTCAGTGATTATTGATGTTTTTGGATCAAGTAGGCACCTTATTTGTGGATCTTTGTTGCTTATTCCTGTTTTTGTCTTTCATTCTTTACCTTTAGGCTGTGCGTGTGTGCGTGCGTGCGTGTTTCTGTAGATTGAACCCTGGACTTTGCACACGCTAAGGAAGTGCTAGACCATTAAGGTACATCCTCAGTCCATTTTATGACTTCGTTTGCTTTTTAGAGACCTATTTTCATGTGTTTGAGCTTATTATGTAGCTAAAGCTGCCCTTGAACTCCTCATCCTGTCTCTACCTCGAAATTGCTTGGATTACAGGACTGTGCCACAAAACCTGGCCCATTTTATGGTTCTAACTGAACATTTTTTATGATTTTGTTGTTTGCTCCTCTCTTAGCATATACTTATCTTCCTTTCTGAGTGGTTGCCCTAGAATGTGTATGTGTAATGTATATTGACAGTTAATCCAAGTCTACTTTCAGTGGCACTGTATCACGTCAAAGGCACAATGAGTATCTTAATGTTTTGCTTTATTTTAAAATGTGTGTGTGTGTGTGTGTGTGTGTGTGTGTGTGTGTCTGTACATGTGCTGCACAGAGGCCAGTGGAGGGCATCAGGTGTACTGCTTGATCATTCTGCCCTATATTTCCTTGAGATATGGCCTCACACTGAATCTCGAGCTAAGCCAGTGGCCAGCAAGCCCCAGAAATTTTCTGTTTTTCCCCTGGCCTCCAGCCCCAGCCAGCTGTGCAGCCATGCCCAGTTTTTTACTTGGGTGCTGGGTATTTGAACTCAGGTCCTCATGCTGCGTGGCAGTGCTCATTGAGCTACCCCAGCTGTGGTGAGTGCCTTACAATAGGGCTTTTTCCCACTTAGTCCTTTTGGCTCAAGAATTTTTATACAATTTCAGGTATCTACATATGTAAAATATGTCTATAAATCAACCATTTACTGGTGTTAAATCATGGGGAGATTTATTTTAAGATAATTCTTTAGTATATACATGATTTATTTGCATACCATTTATTAAAGATGAACACAAATTTGTATACTAATAAGATAGATAGATGCATTTGTTTAATTTTACACAGAGAATTAAATCTTGGCTGACTGCTACTGAAGGACACAGGACATCTTCATTTTTCAGAGCAGATTGATATTTTGATTTTATAATAGTTGATGCTGAGAACATCGCTTTACATAAACACATAGCACAGAATGGCAGGCGTATGTTTAGGGATACTTCAGAAATTGTTAGGAATTCAGTCCTAATCCCAAGCCAAAAATACATTTAATGATTTTTTTATGTACATGTGTGTGTTCATGTGCAGGTACATGTGTGTGCACATGTGTAGCAGCTAGAAGACAACCTCAGGTGTCATTCTCCAGATGCCGTCCACCTTTCTGTTGTTTAAATATAGGGTCTCTCACTGGCCTAGAACTTGCCAAGCAGGCTAGGGTGGGTGGCCAGTGAGCCCCAGGAATCTGCCTGTCTTGGCCTCCCCAGCACTGAGATTGCAAGAACACACCATAATGCTTGACTTTTTCAAACGTGGGTTCTGAGGATTGGATTTAGGTCTTTATGCTTGCAGAGGCAAGCTCTCCCCTGATGGTTCTGTCTTCCCACCACTCATTTAGTGCTTCTGAAATTCAAGTTAGCAACTCTAACAGCAGGTTTTAAAGTCAAACATTCTAATACAATAAGGTTATTCTGATTTGATGCTTACATGCTGAGGAATAACAGGAAAATACCAAGAGTCTTTGTTTTCTATTAATTAAAACATCATGTTTATACAAGGATAGAACATCTCTGTACACAGTGAAAACAGCACAGTTCATTATGTGGTATTCTGGAGTTCACGCCGAGGTGTCTCAGGCAGTGTTGGCTGGTGCTGTGGGGATGACACTGGAAGGGCAGAGCAGCAATGTGTGTGTTCAGGATCCAGACTGCCGCAAAGCTGTGTGAGACACAGGGTGAGCTCTGCTGGAAACATCCCAGGCTCCTCACACATTTGACTTTGAATTAGTTTTTTGTTGTTACGCATTCAGGAACTGTCACTGTTGCTGGTTTTCTGTGGGTCATGGCACTCATAGTTTAAGAAGCTGCTGTATGACGATAAAACAACCCGGTTCTTCCCTCTGGTCCCTGTCACTGCTGTTATTCACGCCACTTGTGGATGAGTAAGTGCCATTCAGACAGTGTTGCAATATTTGTTTTGAACAAATCTGTTATATGATGTGTTGTCTAAGAAAAGTGCGTTTTACTTTACTTCCATATTATACTTTTTGGATATTCTTCCTTTTTAAAATTAAAATTTATTTTTATTTTTATTTTTGTGTATGTGAGTACATGCGAGTACAGTTGCCCACAGAGGCCAGAAGGAGTCAGATCCTCTGGAGCTAGAGTTATGGGGTCATTGTGAGTTGCCTGCTCTGGGCGCTGTAAACCAAATTCCAGTCCTCTAAATGAGCATCAAGTACTCTTTAACTACTGAGCCATCCAGCCCCGAATATTTTTTTACGTTTATGTATGTATGTATGTATGTATGTATGTATGTATGTGTGTGTATGTGTGTATGTATGTATGTATTTATATTTGTGTGCATGTGTGTGTGTGTGTGTGCGCGTGTAAGTCAGAGAACAATTTCTGTAGTTGGTTTTCTCCTTCTACTGTGGGTTCAGGTTCTGGAGATTGAACCTAGTTGCCAGGCTTGGCTGCATGTGCCTTTACCTACTGAGCCATCTTGCTGACCCACTTCCGTTTTTGAAGTGGAGACCCGAGTGTCTCACCTTGTACTGTTTTCTTTTTTTTTCAGTCTTTTTGACTCAGGGTCTCCCTGCAGCCCCAGCTGACCTGGAACTCACTATGTAGACCAGGCTGGCCTTGAACTCACAAAGAGCCACCTGCCTCTGCCTCCCAGTGCTGGGACTAAAGGTGTGCACCATCACGCCCAGCTTGTTTTCTTTCATTTAAAGAACATCTTTTAACATTTTTTGCAAGACAAGTCTATGGGGAAAATCATTCAAGTATTTTTTTTTTTTGAGAAGTCTTTATTTTTTCTCTACTTAAAAATTAGTTTATTTATATCACCAGGCATGATGTTGTATGCCTTTAATCCCAGCACCTGGGAGGCAGAGGCAGGTGGAGACCAGCCTGGTCTACAGAATGAGTTCCAGGACAGCTGGGCCTTCAGGGAGACCCAGTCTCAAAAAAACCCAAAAGCATTTTATTTATGATGGTTATCATTAGTGTGTGTGCACACATATATGTGTGTGTATTTATGTGTGTGCACATATGCACCCATGACATGCATGTGACAGTCAGAAGACAACTTTGTGGACTTGGTTCTCTCTGTCCACTGTAGGTCCCAGAGATGGAGCTCAGTTCACCAGGCTTTTGCTGCAAGTACTCTTATCTTGCTGGCCCCTTCTCCACTTTTCAGGAATAATTTGACAAGGTACAGAATTCTTGGCTGCTGGTTTTTTTCCTTTGTCAACCCCTTGACTGCCCTGCTTCCCCTTGCTTCCCCCTGCTTGTATGGCATCTGAAGAGGCTGAGCCTGGTTCTGATCCTTGCTACTCTGCAGATAAGGCACTGTTCCCTGGCAGGATGTTTTCTTTACTTTGGTTTTCTGTAGTTTGAAAATGGGTATGCTTAGGTATAGCTTTGTTGCAAGTTTTGTCTGTTTTCCTCTATCCACTTGGTGTTCTTTGGGCCGGGTTTGGGTCTGCCCTTTGCCATGTGACTTTAGTGTGGGGAGGTTCTCAGGCATTGCACTAAATATTTTGTTCCTTTCTCTCTGCTGTCTTTCCCATATTGTTTTGTTAACAATCTTGTGTGTATCTGTATCTGCATCTGCATCTGCATGCATGCACATGTGCGTCTGCATGTATGCATGTATGTGTATGTGTGTCCACATGTGTGTGTGTACTCACAGAGGACTGATGTTGACACGGACATCTTCCTTAGTTGCACTGTACTTTATTTACTGAGGCAGGGTCTCTCACTGAACAGGGAGCTTGCCAACATCTAGCTGGCTTGCACTGGGAATTCAGTCTCTGTCCCTGGAGTGCTGGGATCACAGGTGGGTTGCCACACCCACCCATCTTTTTGTATGGGTACTGGGTACCCAAACTGTGGTCCTCAGGCCTGTGTGGCAAGTGCTTTATCCACTGATCCATCTCCCCTGTTATAATTTTTTCAATTGCCCTACAGTGCTTAGACGTGATGGGCTTTCCGAGGCTTTCTTCTAGTCTTGTTCTTTGCTTTTTATAATTCTGGAGGTTTCTATTGAATTGCCCTTGGTCATGTCCACTGTATTAAGAAGTCCATCAGAGAAACCCTTCATTTCTCTTTTGGAGCCTCTGATCCCAAGCATGCCTCTTTGATTCCTGGCACTCCCCCCGCCTCTAGTGCTCTCTGCTGTTCACATTGTTTACTCCATTGGAACCTTTAGCATGGTGACCACAGCTCTTTCACATTTCTAGCCGGTGCCAGCATCCCTTACATCTCATACTGCTCCATCTCCTCTAATTGTGTCTTGCCTTCTAGTATGCTTGTCATGTGTCTTTGCTGGGAAGACAGGGTATGCTAGGTGAACAGATTTATTGCAGTAGGACTGGAGCATCGTGGTATGAGGGGTGTGTGGGGGTGTGGTGTGGGGGTGTTCTTTAGTGCTATGACTAGGCCAGTCTTCTAGTGAGCTGTGTCTCTGTCAGATTCCACATTTCTCAGTGCCCATGCCCTCCCTACCCTTGGTCTGAGTAAGAATGGCCAGAGTGGACTGGATTGGGTATTTTCATCTCCCAATAGAAGTCAGAGCGGACAGAACTGGTGTTCTCCTGCCAAGTGGAGCGCTCGAGCCTACCAGGATTGGGCATGTCCCTTCCCCACGTGAGTTAGACTATGATAAGCCCCAGTGGGTGGGCTTTGTTAGTTCACCTGAGGGTAGGCCTTCTTAAGAAGAACAGAATATCTGGGCATTTCAACATGTGGGGTGAGTATCCCTTACCCCAAAGGCTTGGGACCAGAAATGGTTCTGAATTTCTCTTTCATTTAGATTTTGGAATATTTGCATATGCATAATAAGACAGCTTGGGGACAGGACCCAAGTCTGAACATGAAATTCATTTATGTTTCATTTACACCTTCCACGGTCTGCAGGTCATTTTGTGTACTGTTTTTAGTGTGTCAGCATTTTGACTGCAGCCTGTCACATGTGGCCAGGTGCGGAATTTTCCGCCGTGCCATCACGTTGACACTAAGATTTCAGATGTCAGTATGCTTTGGATTTCAGGGTTTTAGATCAGGCATATCAGAACCTGCAGTCCCCCTAAGGTTTTACTTTTCAGACTTGTGTGTGCCGAGTGCTGCGTTATGGGTGTGTACCACCACGCTCAGCTACTTTTCGTTTCACCATCCACAAGGTGCTGGGTGTTGTCCTGGGCCTCATCTCATCTAAGATGTGAACTGTGCATGTGAGAACTCGTTCCTAGTACACATCCCTTGGTGTTCTTTGACGTCTTTGGAGTCTGTGTGGTACCTTCATTTCTGATGATAACTTTTTTATCTTCTCCCTCAATTGCTGTGGCTGGCGATTTATGAGTCTTTTCAGTTACCTCAATGAAATATTGATTTTCATCATTGCTTTTCTACTTTCCACATCACTGATTTCTGCTCTAATTTTTATTTTCTCCATCTTCTTCCTTTGGGTTTAACCTGCTTTTTTCTCCTGATCACTTAAGCAGACGAGTTAGGTCATTCGAGTTGGTTTTGTTTTTTAATGGAACAGCTTGATGCATCCCAGGTTCCTCTCAGCACTTCTTTTCTGTACGCTACACATAAAATATGCTGTGCTTTAATTCAATTTAAAGGTTTGCTAATTTTATTCTGATGTCCTCTTTGACATACGGGTTTAGAAGTGTATTATTTAATTTCCAAACATATGGAGATTCTCAAGATATCTTTCTGTTATTAACCTCTAACTTAATTCTCCTGTGGTCAGAAGACGTAGGTTGGATGGTGTCTTCTGAGCTGGTTAAGACTGGTCTCTGCACCCAGAGTGGGATGCAGTCCCCGCCTGTCATGTACTCGGAAGTCATACTTGCTGTTGTTGGGTGGGTGGTCCAACAGGGCACTGGGGTCAGGCTGGCAGCTGGGGGCTCTAGTATTGTGTCCTTGATGGTTTTCCTGTGGCTATTCTTTCCATCATTGAGTGACCAGCCTTGATGTCTCCAACTGCCTTGTGGGTTTGTGTTTCTCCTTTCGTTTCTCTTTTTTCACTTTGTAGTCTTAGGAGCCACCACTACAATGTCACTGACGTTCTGTGGTCAGGCCCAAGCTGCTCGAGATAGTAAGAAAAGAGAAGGAAGGAAGGGAGAGAGAGCAGGGCGGAGGGGAGGACAGAAGGAGGGGAGGAGGGAAGGAAGGAGGGAGAGGTGACCGCTTGCCTCTGTCCCTTCTCTGTTTCTGCCTGTCTCCCAAGCCACCTTCTCCAGCTTCCTTTTAGAGTCCTAGCAAGTGACTGTGTCTTGTCTCCAGAGCTCTAGCTGGGGTTGGTGGTATTGGGCTGTAGATGGCTTGCTCCCATCAGCCACATCTGTTCTTAGTGTGTTTATCCCTTTCTCTTCTACTTGTCTCCTTTGGCTGCCTGCTACCGGTCTTGCCATCTCCAATGACGCCCCTCTCCAGAAGCTTCCGCGCAGCCTCCCAGCCCGTCACTAGGATAGGATAGTTCTTCCGTGGCCTGGGTTGCTGTAGCCCCCCCTCCACAGCCCAGAAACTCTGGAGACCTTCCTTGTGTACTGGCTTATGTCAGCAGCTCTGCCACTGGTCTTGAGTGAATGATTTAGGAGTCTTTTACAGTTCAGAGTTGTACCCTAGCAAACAGAGCCTCACCATCCCAGAGTTGATGGCTATGAGGTTTCACATGTGGGTGTCCCATTCTTGAGACCGCTGTCTGAGTGGATGAGCCTGTGCTTACCCATGAGGGCCAATGGGCACGTCTCAGCAGGCCCCGCAGGAAGGCTGAATGTGTGCTGGCTGTGCTGGGAGAAAGTGATATGCCCAGGCTGTAATGAGGTGGTACCAGTGCCCCACATACATTCAGAGAGGAAATGAGGGGCAGCCTTGGCATGCCCCTCAATCCTGCACGTTGCTTGGCTTTTAACTATGGTTTCAACTGGAAAAATTTTAAATAAGGTCTGATTATCTGCCTTGTCTCACTCCCTTGCTCACTGAGCAACTGTTGAGCACCTGCTGTGTGCAGGATAAAGTGGATATAGGAAATGCCTCTGGTATGGCAGCACTGTCCTCTGCCATACCAGCCAGGACCAGAAGCCTCCCCCACTCCCAAGTCCTCAAACTTTCCTCTTTCATGGCTGTGTGAGGTCATGCAGGTTGTACACTGCACCCAGACACCTGACTAAAGGATGGGTGAAGACCGCAATCTACCTTTGCTCCAGTGCCCAAGCCATGCCCCACGTGTGGGCTGGTCTCCACTGAAAGGCGCCTTTTTCTTATATAGACAAATTAATTATATATTCTCTAAAAACTACAGCTCTTATTAATTGTACAAAACGGGTTTCGTTTTGACATTTTCCTGTGTATATAATGGATCATATTTACCTCATTCTCTCTTGTCCTCCCTTCTCATTTCAGAAGCATGCCACATGGGCCAGAAGTGCCCTGTCTCTTCCTCTTACTTGGCATAGGAGGGGCTGTGAGCTGGTGAGAAACTGTGATGGGGAGTCACTCCCTGTCACTTGGAGTGCAGGCACAGAAAGGCGCTGGAGACCCGTGTGGTGACCCAGGACCAGAACAGACCTAGGGTAGAGTTGGGGGTTGTGATCATGAGGACCCGAGTGATGTGGAGAGGAAGATGCCTACCAATGTCAGCCCAGCCAGAGCCTCCCCAATTCCTGGTACCCTCCGCCAATGGCTGGCGCCCTCCACTGCAGCCCACTGTGCACATGTATTTGCATTTTTATGAAATTTCCCCAGCTTAATATCACATCATTAGCATTTCCCATATTGTTAAAAGACTTTTGGATGCTATAATTTTTAATAATTATCCAGTATGACATAATGTATTTAACCAGTCCTTCATTGTGGGTATTTACAATATTCCTAGTGCTTGCTTTATCACACCGAGGCAAGCATCTAATTTCCTAGGTGTGGTGTTGATCAGAATGCATTCATGCTTGTTAGGTCTGGACAGCCCTGTGCATTTCCTTCCAGAGAGCCTCTGCTCACTTGAGCCACAGGCTCATTTGTTACTTTGCTTGTTTCTGGCATTGTGAGACTTATGCAGGCCCACTTCCAGCGCAGAGAAGGGCCGGGCTGGGGTGGCCAAGGAGGGAGCTGGAAAGAAGATAGGGAGAGGAAGCAGGAAAGAAGATAGATAGGCCCTGAGAGCAGCCTGCCTTCCCTTGTGCCTGCTGGGTCTGGAGCAGGATCTGGGTGGGAAGCTCCTCCTGTTCTAGTTTGCCCTTCTGGTCTCTGCTTATCAGCCCAGCCAAGCCCTTGGCATCCAGATGGCATGCCTAACAAATATAGAAGTCAGAGCTTGGAGTCCGGTAGGATGTAGACCAGAAATCTGCAGTGGATTGGGTGATGGAGGTATCCCTAAGATGATGAGGAGCATGCTCCCTGTGGGATTAGCATCGGGAAATGGGTCCTGCAGCCTAGCCTGGCTGGCCCTATCCTCATGTAGATGATCCCAGGCCATGGCTACTGTCTTCCTGGTGGATAGTGCACACGTGTTCCCTGACAGTGCTCAGGTGTGTGGACACAGGAGGGCTTGAGGTAGAAGGGACTTCTCCATTCTCTCTCACCTCTGTCCTCCTGTAGCTTATGTGGCCTAAGGCCTGCTGGTCTTGGGGGAGGCCCTTTTGCCAGTTCACTGGCCTGGTAGTTAGACCAGCTCATCTCAGGCCTTCCTTGCTAGGTGCAAAGCTGGGTTAGAGGGCTGGCGACATAGGTACATGTGGAATTGTCTCTTGGCTTTGGAGGGTTCAGAAGTAGATGTGGTGGTTGTTGGAAGAACTTGAGGTAGGAGCATCCCTGTGGCCCAGCCGTGAAGGGGGTGGGGGGTTAGTACCCTCTCCTTGGATCTCTAAAGTGTTCTTGGGAAGATAAGGTCTGGTTTGGGGGCCTCTGCAGTTTGATGCTGGCTAGAGTAGGTGAGCCCATGCCCTCCTCTCTCCTGTCCCATCTGGCAAGCCCCCATGCTTTCCTATGTGTTGCTTCCTGGGGACTAGGGATGCCAGAAGGGGGCCAGTGTGTGGCTGTGGCATCCAGCCTGGGCCCTCCAGAGCTGGTGGCTGGAGGCAGGGTAAAGTACTGCACTGTTAGAACCCGCCCATAATTCATGGCTCCATTGTGAGGTGAGGAAAAGCAGTTTTTCACTTGAGAGGGCTGGCGGCGTAGATACATGTGTAATTGTTTCTGCTTTTCTTCCTTTCCCTTGTGTTCTGTGTTCATAACCTGAAACTTCACAGTGGCCAGCATGCCGCCTTCTCTGTGGGAATGCTCGTGCCCCAGTCACATTCAACAGGCACTAATTGAGCAGCTACTCTGTGCCCGCACCCGGCAGCCTGATGTGGAGTGTGGTAAGGCAGGGTCAGGTACAAGAGTTGGGCAGCTGATCTGTCATGACAGTGACAAAGCCTCCAGCTGGCTGTATGATCTTGGGCAGCACACATCACCTCTGTGAACCTCAGAGTCTATTATGTATACTATGGGATGCTAACCTTGACTTCCTAGAATGGGGAGGATTAGGTGCAGACCGTCACATGGCACATAGCAGGTGTTGGACCTGCTTCTTGCTGTCTTGGTTTCTTGGATGGTCACTGCGGACAAGAGCCTTCTGTGAGCTCATGGTGACTGGCTGTCTAGCTGTCTTCAATTTTATTTACTTTGGAGCATATCTGTTCCTCCCCCAGCCAGTGTGACCTGACCAAAATGCCAAGCATCTGTGCTGTCCATGTAAGATTGCTCACCCAGGGCAACAGCATGTCCAGCTCAGGGAATCAGAGGCTTCGGTGTACGTTCTCCAAGCCTTTGATGAATTTTTAAAAGGCAAAAGTGAATTAATTATTGCCGAGTAAGTGTGTGCACACAGAATGCAGGGAAGGAAGCTAAGGTAGGAATTTGGTGTCCTGCTATGGGGTGTAGCCTAAGGTACTGCAGGAGCTGTTCTGTGAGCCCACTTGGAAGGAAGCCTGGCTAGTGACACCCTCAGGCAGGGGAGGGAGTGACCCAGACCACGGGGTAGGGGGTAACCGTGGTAGAGGTGGGATTTTTCTTCTCATCCTCACCCGTCTCAGGTCCAGGGCCTTGTGACCTACTCCCAGGACAGCCTCTTGGTCTGTGTTGAGGGGCTCACACACTGCACGAGCAGTCCCTGTAAGTGCTAGAGTGGTCCCTGGCCTGGGCTGGCCTTTGTCCTCCCTCTCAGCCATGGATGGACAGTGCTGTCCTCCTAAGTTGCCAGAGGCAGCATCACACCATCCCTTGGGGACATTGGGGGATGGTGACACTGGAAGTCCTTGCCAGTTGACACACCCCATTGTCCCACCTATTAGGAAGAAGCCAAGCTCCATGATGTGGCCTGTGGGGGGTAGAACCGTGTTCAGCTGGAAGGCTGAGCTGAGGCCTTCATTCCCTCAGTCGACTCCCTTCCCAGAGCTGAGGGGAATGCAGGCTGTGCTCCACTGCCTACTATACTTCTGTCAGAGTCCCGTCAGTTCGTGTTCCTCCCCATGGGATCCTACAAACACGGAGTGCTTGCAGGATGGCAACGTGATCATGAGGTGGAGGAAAACACTCAGTGCCTGACCTGTTGGGGAGGAAACAGGCTCATATGCACCCTGTGGGGACTACCTAATGGAACAACAGGCCCTCGGAGGAATGAGCTGATGATTTGTCCTGGCTCATTTGAGGGATGTGCTGGGTAGAGGGTTTTAAAGTATGCATAGGAGTTTTCCTGGCAGCATGTCCAGGCAGAGTATTTTAGACCTAAGGAATATACAAAGGGTAGTGTCAGGAAAGGATATCACATGTGAGGGAATGAATGGTAAGGGGTATGTGTAATTAGAGACAACATAGATTTTGCTTGTGTGTGCATGTGTGTGTGCACGTGCGCGCATGCGTGTACTTATGCACATGTGTGCAGGCTCTTTTAGAGGAGGATCAGGGAAGAATGTCAGGCTGGTGGTCCAAGCTGGTCAGGACAGGGCCTCCACCTCAGCAATTTTTAGATTGTTGTCCAGATCTGAACACCCCAAGGGAGGCTTTGGAATTGGGGGGCCTCCCAACATACCCCAGACTGTTGTCAGCATTGCTCCCCGACTGATCCCGTGGGAACCAGGCAGCTCATCCGTCACACCTAGGTGTGAAAGGGAAGGTGTCCCCCCAGCATATGGTTATTAAAGTGCGCCATCTTTAAGCCTCATTAGGGAGTGTTAAATGCTAATGAATTTAGAGAGGGGTGTCTTGGGGCCTCTGTTACCTTGGAAACATTTGAGAGCAGGTGCTTTATAATGAGCTGTACCTATTTTAAAAGTGAGCGGCTAGGGTGCTTTGATAGGCTGGTTCTCAGATGCTGATGGGCAAGTGTGAGCAGAGCAGCGATGCCAGTGGAGACGCACTGTGCTCTCTGGAATAGCATCTCTCTGGTGGTTTCTATAGAAACCGCCAGCACCTAGGTAGGATAACTGCTAAGCTCCAGGTTCGCTTACACAACACTGGGCACTGCCCAGCCTGAAGACGGTGGTTCCTGTGGGCAGGGGGACAGATGTGTGTTGCCACAGCTGTAACACAACGTTAATTGTCTTTTCTCCACCCATCACCTGATTTCTGCTGTCCCCACTCTGCCTGTTTTCCAGGCCCAGCTAAGAGGCAGAATGAACATCTGTGGAGCTAATGCCTCCCCACAGAGCACTTTAAAGAAACTTTTCATTACTGAAAAATTTAAATATCTACCGAAGTAGAATCTACTTAATGCCCCTGTGTACAACTGTCCCTCTGTCTCGGTGGTTATGAACTGGTGGCTAATCTCACTTTATTCTAATCCCTCCGCCTCCACCGTCTCCTCCCCTTCCACTGGGTTATTTTGAAGCAAATCCAAGACTTCCATACCATTTGTAAATACTTTTGTTTCTTTAAAAGATAAGAGCATCAAACTTATTATAATACCATTATCCCTTTTAAGAATCTAGCAGTGATTCCTTAATACCATCAAATATCCAGTCTGTGTTCAGATTTCCCTGTTGCCTCATAATTTGCCTTAAATAGCTGTCCTGTTCAGATCAGGATCCAAACATTTCATTGATAAGTCTCTTCAGTCTTGTTTAATATGCAGGTTTTCCTTATAATGTGTTTATTGTGTAATAAGCTAGTTGCTTGTCTTTTATTTTCCTGATTGTGTCCCTGAGGTGTCACTCGCATCTACCTCTGGTCGCTGCATGTCTTCATGAACTGCTTTACCCAGCAGCTTCTGACCCTGTCTTGTGCACATGGGTCACCTGAGGAGCTGTGTTCCCTACCACTTCAGCCCTTGACCTCCATCCACATTGTGACACAATGGTCTCCCCAGCCAGAGTTCCCATTTCCGGGTTTCAGTTGTCCACACTCAACTGTGGCCCAAAATATCAAATGGGAAATCTCAGAAATCAACAAATGATGACTTTGAAATTGCCGACCATTCTGAGGTGTTGAGATGTTGCACCATCCCCTTCCATCTGCAGTATCAATTCTGTGTATGCTGCTGGCCTGCCAATCACGTGGCGGCCGTTGGTCCTCAGGGGGACTTTTGTGGCATTCCAGTAGTTGTGTTCAAGTAACTATTTTTTTACTTAGTAATGGCCCCAAAGCACGAGAATAGTGATGTCAGCCACTCAGATGTGCCAAAGAGAAGGTGTGTGGTGCTTCCCTCAAGGAAAGAATCATGTGGGGGAGGTGGCTAAGGTCCACAGGACAGGAAGACATTTTGGCACATACACCATTCATGTAACTTTTGTTACGGCATACTGTTATCACGGTCCCATTTAATTATCAGTTACTGCTGTGAATCGCTTCCCATATTTACACTGTAAATTAAACTTTACTGTGCATACATACTGTGGTTTGGATTTGTTTCCAAGAGCGTATGTGCTATAAATGTGGTCCTCAGTGTGGTGAGGTTGTGAAGGTGTGGGACCTGGATGTTAGTGTTGAGGTCACAATGATCTGCAGAGTAAATGCCTGTGAAGGCGAGTTGCTAACAAAATTCTTAGTTTTCTGAAGTTTTTGAAAAAAATCGTATGTTGGTATTGAATTTTGTCAGATAATTTTACTATATCTTCATTATATTCTGTTAATGGGTTGAATTACACTGATTATTAAAAATACAAAACCGTGCATTTCTAGGATAAACCCAACTCAGTTGTGATGTATTATCCTTTTCATATGTATTTGGGTTCAAGTTAGTAATTATTTGGTAAGGATTTTATACCTATGAGGGTTATTAACTTATATTTTATTTATTATGATTGGTTTTGATGTGAGATTAATGGACTTAAAACAGGAACTGACACTATTCTCTATGTGTGTCTTCTGCATGTTCATGGAGGACTGCACTAGTTCTTCCTTAATGCTGGACAAAGTACCCTAGAGGATGCCCAGCCAAGGTTTTTAGTAGGAAGGTGATGTAATAAGACAAAGGCTACTCAGGCATTCTGTCTCTCCCTAAGTTTCGGATCCCTTTATCTTTCAGCAAAGTTTTTCATTCTATCTGAATTGTCAGGTGGTTGTCCTAAACTCATTCCCAGTGTTGATTTTGGCATCGTTTAAGTGGCTGAAGGGCTTTAGCCCTTCCTTCCAAGTATCAGTCTGGTTCATCGTTCCTTCAGTGTTCTCATGCACAGGTTCAGTGGTGATGAATCTTCTCAGTAATTATTAATTAATTAATTAATTTTGAGACAGAGTCTCGTTATATATCCCTGGATGGCCTGGTGCTGGCTATGTAGTCCAGGCTGGCCTTAAACTCACAGAGATCTGCCTGCCTCTTCCTCCTGAGCTCTGGGATTAAAGGTATTTGCCACCATGCCTGGCTTCTCACTTATTATTAAAGTATTTATTTTGCCATGATTTTTGCCTTATCTGTCCTTTCTATTTACACTGTTATGGTGGTTTAATTTATATATCATAAACAGCAGTTTGAAGTATGAAGTTTGATGGGTTTTGACATATATACACATACATATGCATATATACATATATATTTGGGTTTTCTTTGTGAAAAGGTCTTGCTATATAGCTCTGGCTGGCCTGGAAATCGCTGTCTAGGCCAGGCTGGCCTCAAACTTACAGCAGTTCTCCTGCATGCTGGGATTATAGGCATGCATCACCACTCCTGGCAATCAAAACTATCACAACAACCAAAATAATTATTATATCCATCACCTTCAGAAGTTTTTGTACTCCTGTGTTTTCTTATAGAAGTTATATAGTTTAGGGCTTCATATTAAAGTCTGACCCATTTAGTATTAGTTTTGCATTTGATCAAGGTGTGAAGTCATACAGTGCTGACCATGGGTGTTCAGTGTTCGTATAATGCTTGGGTCTTTGTGCCCCGTGGCCTGTCAGTGGGTTAAGCCTGTGCAGATCTGTCTTTGTGCTCTGTCTTCTGTTCCATTGATTTCTTTGTCTATCTTTAAACCATTGCTTTTTATTATCATAACCTCATAGTGAGTCTTGAAATTAGCTAGTGTAAGTCTTCCGATTTTGTTCTTTTTCAAAGTTGTTTTGACTACCCTAGGTTTTATTTGCATTTACATTTCAATTTTGCAACCACTTTGCCAATTTCTAACAAAATGAGACAAAACCTTCTTGAACGTTGATATTGTGTGTACTCAGTGGGAGAGAATTGAACTCTTAATGCATTATTTTGTGTTTTTTGATCCACGGGCTTAGTCTGCTTCTGTATTTATTTACATCTTTGATATCTGTAACAAATGTGTCAGGTTTCTGGTCAGGTTTCTCACTAAGTATTTACACTTTTGATGTCTAACTATTTTTTTTAGTGTTTCGATTTGTGATTGCTTATTGCTATTGTAGAGAAAAACAATATTTGAGTACTTACCTTGAATTCTGTAACTCTGCTACGTAGATTAGTTCTAGTGGTTTCTTTGTTGATCCTAGTGGTTTTTTTTGTTTGTTTGTTTGTTTGGTTGGTTGGTTTTTTTTTTTTTTTTTTGGTCTTTTTGAGACAGGGTCTCCCTGTAGCCCCAGCTGGCCTGGAACTCACCTTGTAGACCAGGTTGGACTTGAATTCACAGAGATCCGCCTGCTTCTGTCTCCCGAGTGCTGGGACTAAAGGTGTGCGCCACCATGCCTGGCTGATCTTAGTGGATTTTTAGAAACAGATAATCACATCATCTGTAAATAAAGTAAGTTTTACTTGTTCTTTTCCAATATGGATGCATTCATTTATATATTGATTATTTTCCTGTCTATTTCTTTTCTTTCTGTATCTCTTACGGCACCAGCTCAGACTTCTAGAGCAGCAGCATGTGTCAGTGGCAAGTGTGGATGTTCTTGCCTTATTCCCGATCTGGAGGAGTGTGTGCTTTCTCTTCCCAGTTCAAGATCATGTTGACTGTGGGTGTTTTTCCCATGTCCAGATCAGTTTGAGGACTTTCTCTTTTAGTTCTAATTTGCTGAGATTTAAAAAAATCAGGAACTGTTGGTTTTTTCAACTTCCACCAAAGCGATCGTGTAGTTTTTCTTAAAATTTTGTTTATTATTTTTCTATGTGTATGAGTGTATTGCCTACATGTATGTAAGTGCACCTATGCTATGCAATACCCATGGAAGTCATAAGACACTTTGGATCCCCTGGAACTGGAATCAGATGGTTGTTAGCTGCGATGTGGGTCCTGGGAACTGAGGTCCTCTGCAAGAGCAGCCAGAACCTAACCTCTGAACCATCTCTCCAGCCCATTTTTCTTATTCTGTCAACGTGTTGAATTTTGTCAATTGATTTTCAAATACTAGAGCATGCTTACATTCTTTGTACAGCCCTCACCTCATCATGACGTCTCTTTTTCATAATTTATGACTCTCCCAGCTAAAACGGCTTTAGGAATTTTTGTCTCCATGTTCATGAGGGTTCAGAGTCTCATCGTTTTTTGTAATAGTTGTTCATAGAATGAATTGAGGAGTCCTCTTACCAATTTTCTGAAAGAGTTTGAAATTGGTAGATTATTTCTTCTTTAACTATTTGCTAGAGGGACTGGAGAGGTGGCTGAGTGGCTAAGAGCAGTGGCTGCTCTTGCAAAAGACCCAGGTTTTGTTCCCACCACTCACATAGTGGCTAACAACCATCCGTAATTCCAGTTCCAGGAGATCAGACATTATAATGTCTCTGTGGACATTATATATCACAGGTGCACTTACATGCATGAAGACAATACTCATACATATATGATAGTGTATATAAAATAAAAATAATAAATAAGATACTAAATAAAAAATATAGTTGCTAGAATTGGCCAGTGAAGTCTTCTTGGTATGAAATTTTCTGGGTGAGACGGTTTGAACTTTAAAATATAGTTAGTCAATGTATGTTTATTCTAGTTTTATATTTTTCTTTGGGTGACCTTTGCTGTCATTTATCTTTTAAGATGGTTATCTAGTTCATCAAAGTTACCTAATTTTGTGGCATAACACTTTTGATACTATTTTGCATTTGTCTGTTCCATAGTAATCTCTACTTCTCCGGATAGCGCAGAATTGCGCCTTTTCTTTCCTATTGCCGTCAAGCTAAAGGTGTACAAAGTTTATCTTTTCAAAGAAACAAAATTTTATTTCATTATTCTATATTTGTTTTCAATTTAAAAGCTAATTCTTTTCCTGTCTGATTTACTTCCCTTCTCCCAGCTATCATGGGGTTTCATTTTGTCTTCTTTTCTCTATTCCCATAGGCCTTGAAGTCACTGAGACTTTGCTTTTTGACCAGACTAGGGCTGTCTGTTTCCCTCAGGGTTAGTCTCCGTTGTACAGTGCTGATGTGTTATGTTTTCATTTTCACTCAGTTCAAAATACTTTCTCATTTCATTTTTGATTTATTCTTGGACCTGTGACTTATTTAAAAGTTTGTTATTTAGAGTCCAAACACTTGAGAATTTTCCAAATGCCTTTATTATTCATTTCTAACTTAATTCCACTGTAGTCACAAGGTACACCTTGTATATTTGAAACCTTTTACACTTACTGAGTGTTTGGCGTTATAAAGTATGGTCTGTTTTCATAGTGTTCTGTGTGCGCTGTGGATTGCTGCTGCTGGTGTAGTGCTCTGTGAACATCAGCTAGGCTGATAGTGTTCCTCTAGTCTTCTGTGTCCTTTTTAGTTTTTCTGTCTCTTCTGTCAGAGCAGCTAGGCTACGGCTTGATGTGTGTGCTCTTGAATTTGCATGCCAGCTCCTAAACCCCGAGGTGACTGCATTTGTTACTTTCTCATTGCGGTGACAAAATATCTGAGAAGTGATTTAAGGAAGGAAGGAGGAAGGAAGGGAGTATTCTGGTTCACAGTTCAAGGAGATACATTCCATCATAGTGGGGAAGTCATGGCAACAGGAACAGGAGACTGGCTGGTCACATTGCATCTGCAGATAGGAAGTCGGGAGTGAACGGGAACTGGGGCCAGAGTATAAAACCCAGAGGCCTATGTAATATGTAGTCATCCATGTCCTCCAGCAAGACACTACCTCTTTAAAGTTCTACAACTTTCCTAAACAGCACCACCAGCGTGGGACCAAGTGTTAAATACATGAACCTATGGGGATTTTACATTCAAACAGCAGTAATATATTAAGAGATGGGTCTAGAGCCAGTGAGATGGCTTAGCAGGTAAAGGAGCTTGCCATGCAAGTCTGGTAACTGGAGTTTGATCCCTGGAACCCTTGTAAGGATAGAAGGAGAGAACCAACCCTACACAGTTGTCCTCTGAGCTCTACACTCATGCTGTGGTGTGTGTGTGTGTGTGTGTGTGTGTGTGTGTGTGTGTGGTGTGTTCATGTGTGCATGCACATGCACACAGACATACACACTAATCATTTTAAAATTTTTAAGTAGCCGGGCGTGGTGGCACATGCCTTTAATCCCAGCAGTCGGAAGGCAGAGGCAGGTGGATCTCTGTGAGTTCAAAGCCAGCCTGGTCTACATAGTGAGTTCCAGGGAAGCTAAGGCTACAGGTCTCAAAAAAAGACCAAAAAAATTTAAATAATAAAATTTTAAAAGAAGAAATAGGTGCCCTGGGAGGTGGTGTCGTTGGACATGGGTGCTCTCGGGCCCTTCACCATTAGGTCACGAAGCTATGCTTTTACGAGGGGATTAATGTCATTATAAAGGGCTGGAGGGAACTTGCCAAGGACCCTTTTATCCTTCAATTTCTTCTGCCCCATGAAGACACAGTGTTTGCTTTTTTGGCTCCTTCCTCCTTGTGAGATGCAGCAAGAATGTTCCAGACTTCATAAGAAGCCGTATCTGCTGGTTCCTCCATCTTGGGCCTTCTAAGCAGAACTATGAGAAATAAATTTCTCTTATTCCTCTGTCACCACGTTGAAAGTATTTTGTTGTAGCTACAGGGACTACAGCAAGTGTCTGAGGCTTGTGACTGCAAGAGCAGATCGGGTCCTTCTCAGCACTCCTGGTTTCCCGGCTTCCGTTTTGAAGTTCTGTCACTAGCTGTCTAAGCACCCAGGATCCTTAGTCTCTGCTAATAAGTCGAATGGTCTCTTTCATCACGGGAACAGACACTTTTATCCTTCGAATGTTCTTGACTGAGATCCACTTTGTTATTAGCATAGACGCTCTCTGATTATTGCTAGCAGAGCTTATCTTTCTCCTATTATAGCTCTGTCTGTGTGGAGAGAGGGTTTCTTTAAGCGGCATCTAGCTAGGTTTTGTGTTCTCACTTTAATCCTATTTAATAGTCCTCTCCTTTGATCAGCGTGTTTACCCTTAATGCGATTATTGATGTTGTTGCATTTAAAGCTGCTATCTTGCTGTTGTTTTAAAATTTGTTTAATCTTTTCTCTCCTTTCTCTTGGATTAATTCAGCATTTTAATGATGTCATCTGATCTTTTTTTTGCTATCACATTGTGGCTTTGTGTTGTGGCTTAAGTATTTACATTTATTTAGTGTGTGTGTATGTGTGTGTGTGTGTGTGTATGCGCGTGTGTGTGTGTGTGTATGCGCGCGTGTATGGGTGTGTGTGTACCACAGTATGTGTGCATGTGTGGAGGTCAGAGGACAGCTCGTAGGAGTTGGTTCTCTCTTTTTACCATGTAGATTCCTGGGAGCAAATTTGGGTTATCAGGCTCGGTAGCAGACACCTTTACCTGCTGAGCCATCTTGTTGGCCCTGTGTTGTGAATTTTTTAGTGGCTATCTACCTTCAAGTCATGTTATGGCTTTTCTCTAAGACTCTTACAATATGTTGATTTCCAATTTTGTCTCCTGGAATTTTGTGTAGTCTATCTCAATATATATTAGTGACTTCGTAATACATTGTTACTATTTTTTATAGAAATACTACTTATTTTAAAATTTTTGATAATAAAAAGTTGCATATTTCACTAAATATATACATTTTATAGGTTTTAATTTGTGATGTGTGTGTGTGTATATATGGGTGTGTGTGTGAAAATTCAGATCTGTCATTTTCTTCGTCTTAAGGACTTCCTTTAACATTCTTTGTACTTTAGGTCTTCTGGTTTTAAATTATTTCAGCTTTTGCTGTCTGAAAAAAATCATTACTTTGTCTTTTTTTTTCTAGAAGGTATTTCTGGTGGGTGAAGAGTTTCGGTTGGGATTTCCTTTCCTCTGGTATATGGGCGAATCTCTACACCGCCTCCAGCCCTCCTCCTCGCGGAAAGCCGGCTCCTTAGTGTCTTTGTCCTTCTCCATGCAGTGGGCCTTCTCTGTCTGCTTTACAGGTTTTATTTTTGTCATTGGTTTTGGGCAACATAAGTGATGTATCTTGTCGTAGATCCTCTGTGTTGCGTGTGCATGTGCATGGTGCACGTGTGGTCAAAGGGCAGTTATCAGGAGTCGGTTTTCTCCTTCTACCATGTGGATTCTGGGGATCAAACTCGGGCCCTCAGTTTTGGTGACAAAGGCCTTTACCCTCTGAACCATCATAGTAGTGGGAGTGTATGGTGAAGGGTTCTCACCACAGTGGACCAGGAAGTAGGGAGAAGGCAGAGCCCAGGGTAGACTTGCACCTCCAGAGGCCTGCCCCCGCTGCGCTACTTCTCCCTGCCAGGCCCAAGCTCCTGAGGGTCCCGCAGCCTCTCACAACAGCACCACCAGCAAAAACATGAACCCATGGGGGACGTTCATGTTGAAACCACAAGAGGAATCTACCCAGTGCCCTGTGTGTCACCAGGTTCTCACCCTCATGGTAGTGGAAACAGGAATGGTTGCGGCCATCAAGCCCTCAGAGTGCTTTGCTTCTTCTTTTCTGGTGGTAACCATAGTCCTGTGTAGGGTTCTCATGTGAAGAGACTTGATCACTGTTTGCATTACCTGTGCCGAGGAACTCCCTGGGTATAAATGTGGGCTTATCCCTTCTGCCTGGAAGCTCTGGCAGGTTCTGCTCCATTCACATTAGAAGTTAG
>NW_008360325.1:3905109-3909761 GCF_000622305.1 Nannospalax galili | reverse complement strand
GTCTTTTTGAGACAGGTTCTCCCTGTAGCCCCAGCTGTCCTGGAACTCATTATGTAGATCAGGCTGGCCTTGAACTCACAGAGATCCGCCTGCCTCTGCCTCCCGAGTGCTGGGATTAAAGGCGTGCGCCACCACGCCCGGCAGAAGTTAGTTTTTAGGTGTATGTATTTGGAATTGTGTTTCTAGTAGGTTGGCACCTGTATCTTGTCCCAGCAGCCCTCCTGGTGTTGGTACAACCACTGTTGCTTCTGTTGGAAAGCTTTAATACAACGAGGTTTCCACCCATTTACTTACAGTCAATCTATTTAATTTTACTGAAAGTGGCTTTTTGGTAGATGATCCTGTTGAGTCTTTATTTTTAAGGTCTTACTGTGTTGTTCATGCTGGCCATAGACGCCTGGGTTCAATCTGAACATTTTTTATTATATCACGTGCTGTGGCCCATAGTTCTCTTCTCCTTCTTCAGGAAGTCTGTCAACAAAAATATTTAAGGCCCCATTCATTTTTACTTTGGAATAGTGATTTGACCACAGTGGTGGACTTGCTTCAGAATTCCTGCAATCTGAGCCCACTGTGTAGTTTCCTAACTCAGCATGCCGAGTTAAAGGCAGAAGCAAGGAGCCTCACGCTGCATCCTGCTCCTTCAGTTTCCCACTGGCTTCCCAGCCCACCTGCTAATTTACCTTTCTTCAGTAGCTGTTTTTTGAGTTTAGTTCAGATATTGTATTGTCATTTGCAGGAGGTGGGGGAATGCAGTGGTTTACTCTGTTTCAGGTTAACGTTAGATGTCGTTTGTTTAAAATCCAGCAGTTTTCTCTCTAGCTCATGCGAGGGGCTTGTGCTGAGGTGTGAGCTAATTTGCCACTCTCCTCCACAGCACAGTGGCTGCTGTCAGGCATATAGCACATTGCTCAGCTCAGACGTTGCCTGTTTCCTCTCTGAAAGTCACTGTGGGCCCTGTGTATCTCTGCTGTCCCTGCTTAACCATACCCCGCAGTCTCCCTCTGCCTTCACTGTATGCCGTGGCATTACGGCAGCTCTTGAAGCCCTGGCCTGCCGCCTGTGCCACCCTTGATGAGCCTTCCTGGGTTTAGAGACTTCAGTCTGCGTGTCGGTGTTGCTCACTGTCTTTGAGCCCCTTCTGTGGACACAGCTAGGCAGTGCTTTTTGCCATTAAGACAAGGTACAGCCTTGTGCCGTACTAGCTTTTCCAATTCAAAGGCAAGGTTGTAGCGTTTTTATTTTTCTATTCTAATCGATTTTTCATGGGAAATTTTTACTTCCATTTATCTTAACACAATTTTTTGGCACTAGCAGTGAATGGCTGGAAAGCTCCAGGCTTCTTATAGTTCTTCTTGTCCACAGTGTATGTCCACAGAGGATCTACTGTCAAATTGTTGGTTTTCTATTAATAATGCACATTCAACTAAAGATCTACTATTATGTTATTGTGCTTTAAATGCTCTTAAAAGCAATCCTATTTGGTTAACCTACCAAATCAATACTTGCTTAATTTGATTTGCTTAATTGTGCTTTCACATTTAAAAATTGCTTTTTAAGTTAATTTTTAGTATAATTTAATTTAATAAAATATGTCCAGTAGTCTAGAAAAAGAGTTGGCAACCAAGCGTACGTGCTCCATCTGGCCTATGACCTGTTTTTATATTGCCCTTGAGCTAAGAGTGTATTTTATGCCTGTAATCAGGTCTAACGCACACACACACACACACACACACACACATATACACACACACACTGCAACAATGATTATACAAGGACATAAAACTTAAACAATTTACTATCTGGTTCTTTACTGAAAAACAAAAAAAAAAACAAACAAAAAACCCCATACAACCCAAAACTGTGACCCTTATTCTTGAGTCAAATCTTCGAAACAAGATCTTTTAAAAAATATTTGTTTATGTATATGTGTGTGTGAAGGGGGCATGTCACAAATGTGCAGGTACCTGAGGAGGCCAGGAGAGAGTGCTGGATTCCCTGGAGCTGGAGTTACAGGAGGTTGTGAGCTGCCCTCTGTGGGTGCTGGGAACAGAACTTGGGTCCCCTGGGAGAGCAGCAAGTGCTCTTAACTGCTGAACCATCTCTCCAGCCCCCAAACAGAATCTATTTAGAGAAATAATCAAATACAATAGCAACCCTATCTCCCCTGTTTTATTCCCCCTCTTTCTCTACAAGTAATGTTTATTTATTTATTTTAACTTTCTATTGTTTATTGATTGACTTAATTTTGGAGACGGAATCTCAGATATCACAGGCTAGCCTTGGACTTGATATAGGACAACCTTGGACTTCTGATCCTCTTGTCTGCTCCTCAGTGATGTATCTAGTTCTTCATTTCCACAGAAGTGCCGCTGTCTGTGGCAGTGGTGTACATCCTGGAATTTCTGGGTGCAGCTTTGCTGCCGGGTTCTTAGATGTGCGCAGCAGGCTGAGTGGCCGAGCACTGGCGCATCTGTAGTTTTGCTCAGAGTTGCTCAGTTCCCCCTGTTTGTTTACTTTGCATTTCTGCTGGCAGCCTACAGGTGCCCACACCCCAGCAGCCACTCAGCAGAGGTGCTGTCAAACTTTGGGAGTTTGTTCATTTAATAGGCAAGAAATGGCATTAAGTTAACTTAAACTGCTGTTGCTATGAGCAGGGTGGGGAGGCCATTCCCTTGCCATGAGCTGTTTTCTTACCCACCTTTCTCAGCACTGTGGTCTTTATTGTCTGCTTGCAGAGCTATGTAATGTTGCAGATGGTAACCTTTGTGTCGGATGTAAGTCACAGGGTCTCCTCCATTTGGCCTTTCTCCTTACTTGTCTATTATTTAGTTTTTTTGCATGCTTTCTCCCATGCAAGTGTGCTTTGCTTGGGTTGCTGTTTCCATTTGGTCCATTTCACTCCTCTTTTCTCTCAATGCTCCTGACTTTGGAGCCAGAGCTGGAAAGTTCCTGCAGGTCCCACATTGTAGAAAAATCCAACCACATTGTCTTCTCATAGCTCTGTGGTTGCCTTTCTTTTTTAAAAATATTTTATTTCTTATTTTTATGTGTATGAGTGTGTTGCCTGCATGTATGTGAGTACACCCGTGTCGTGCAATGCCACGGAGGTCAGAAAAGGGCTTTGGATTCCCCTGGAACTGGAGTTGAGGACGGTTCGTAGCTGCCATGTGGGCATTGGGAATCGAGCCCAGGTCCTCTGCAAGAGCAGTCAGTGCTCTTAACCACTGAGCCATCTCTCCAGCCCCAAGAAACCACACTTTTAACTAGTATGCTATGCTGCCTCTCCTGAGTTTAAAAATAGTTGATGTTAAGGGACCGATGGCATAAAACCTTGAGTTGAAGTTCTAAATTGTTTAGGAAGTGACTGGAATGCCAAGCTAATTCTAAAATTAAGTGATGAATGGATTTGGTGAACAAATGAACAAATAAATAATGGGAAAAGGCAGAACATTCTAAGCGGTGTTGAAAATTGGGCGTTGTCAGAGTTTCCCAAGCAGTAGTAGGGACGCTGAACAAGGCAGGAAGCTCTTGGCAAGGGCTGTCTTATGTTAGCTCTCCTGCTGGGGCCGGTTTTGCTTCAGGCAGAGGCAGAGCTATAAGTCAGGGTTAATTTAATAGATTCTGCTCAGGTGAATGAGAAGCGAGGGCACTTAGCCAGGTAGGCCATTAGAGATTGGCCCGGCTTGGTTAGAGGCCCAGGCAAGAGGCTAATTTTACTAACATTGTTTCTCCACTATGACAGCTTCTGCTTCTTGTTTCCTGGCCATTCACTTTTATGGTGCCCTTGGATTGGGCAGTTTCCACCGTTCTGAGAAAATGTACCGAACACCACCATTCATTCTGGGAAAGTTTGTCAAGGAGGCGCAGGGCACAGGTGGTTTTGCTGGAGGCAATTGTTTCCTGGCCATTCACTTTTATGGTGCCCTTGGATTGGGCAGTTTCCAGCATTCTAAGAAAATGTACCGAACACCACCGTTCATTCTGGGAAAGTTTGTCAAGGAGGCGCAGGGCACAGGTTGTTTTGCTGGAGGCCACTGATGGCCTCTGGGCCTATTGTCTTTCTGGGAGGAGCCACTTCTGGGCTGTTGTCCTGACGCAGTAACTGCAAGGAGGGGCCTTAAGTGCCTTCATCCTTCCCTGGCTCAGCCCCTGCCATACCTATGGAGGCTACACAGTATATGATGTTGAGACTACATCCAAGCCCCTGGTCTAGCCAGGGAGCCGGGAGCTAGGCACACTCGTGGTGCCTGCTGACTGCTGTTCTCTGTGGGCTGGAAGACATGTGCCCATCAGGAAGAAGTGCCCCAGTGTACACATCATGTCCAGGGCTATGTCCAGGGGTGAGCGTTAGGCCAGACTTAACTCCTTGCACTGCATTTGGTTCCTAGCTCACTGGGTGCACTGGGTGCCCTGTTCCTGAGCATTGGGTGCCCTGTTCTGAGCACTGGGTGCCCTGTTCCGAGCACTGGGTGCCCTGTTCCGAGCACTGGGTGCCCTGTTCCTGAGCACTGGGTGCCCTGTTCTGAGCATTGGGTGTCCTGTTCCTGAGCACTGGGTGCCCTGTTCTGAGCACTGGGTGCCGTGTTCTGAGCACTGGGTGCCCTGTTCTGAGCACTGGGTGTCCTGTCCTGAGCACTGGGTGCCCTGTC
>NW_008360325.1:3874040-3904763 GCF_000622305.1 Nannospalax galili | reverse complement strand
TGTTCTGAGCACTGGGTGTTGTGTAAACTCACTGGAGCAGATGCTGGGGACTATGATGGTGTGTCCACCTCCTCCCAGGCCCTAGGTGCTTCAGCCCTAGACCCATCTGGGGTACCTCTCAGCAGCAATGAGGCCCCTAGCTGACTGGAGCTCTTCTCTGCCAGGCTATGGGGCTGTGCTCATGAATCCTGGTGCATGCAGGATGGCACCCAGGAAGACAGGCAGCCTCTGCTGCCTGGGGGAGCTGCTGCAGGCATTTATAAGGGGCACCCCGGCTCTTCGTCCAGACTACTGAAGTCTTCAGGGCCAGCTTTTCTTCAGGGTTCAGGGTTCAGGGTTCACCTTGAAGTCACCCACGAGTAGAAGGCTGCTTGTGAAGAGGCCAAGTCACCTGTTGCCCATACTTGACCCCAGGAACTTCCAGAGGCAGGAACTAGCCAACTAGAGACCGAGTTCTGGGCTCCAGAGAAGCTTCTGGGGTTGGGAGATGCTCTGCCTGGCCGTGGATGTGTCGTCTTGATAAATCCCACATCTTTCTGAGCAAAGCGCACCTCATCCTGAAATGGGTCCCAACCCTTTCTGCCCTACCCCAGCCTAAACTAAAGTTACCAAGTTTGCATGTAGTATGAATTAAGCATATACATTTGAAAGAGGATGATGGAAAATATGCCTAAAAAATTTAAAGGTATGAACCTTTTTCTTAAGTTTGTTGGTTCTGCTCATTTCATAGCCAGTAGCGCCTGAGAACTGTGTCTACACTACAGCCACATGGTGGCGCCCTGGGCGCTGGTAACCCTGTGGCCGGGCCCGCAGCGGGCCAGTGTCCTGGCCTGGCATCCCTCCCAGGCAAGGGGTGGTCATTTTGGTACTGCCAGGCATGAGCATGCTCAGCACAGCTGCTTTTTGTCCTGGTGCTGGGCCACACTCTGTCCAAGCCAGCTGTGCCAGAGCAGGAGTTGGGTACAGCAAACTGAGGAAAGTGGCGGGCACTTGACTCTCGTTGCTTAGGAGACAAGAAGCTGTGAAATGGTGGTGGTGATGCTCAGGAAATACATGTCTTTAAAAGTAAGATATGTTCTGGGACTGTGGCTTTACGGTAGGTCTGTCCCCTAAAACGCTCGCGTTCCGTGTTGCTGTCAACCTGGGAAACAACTGGGCCCCATTGGGCCCATCCATGTGCTGACAGAGGTGGGGCGGGTATAGCCGCAAGGTCCCGCTGCATCTAGATGTCACAGCAGCTCCCAAGAGCCACAGACGTTGACCTGGTGGAGAAGCTGGACTGTCCCAGGATGACATATACCAGGGTTTCTCAGAGTGTGTATGGCCCAGAATAGTCTCACTAAATCCCCACGTGCTCAGTAACCCCCCTTGGCCCATACCTGCCCTGTGCTCGCAGACCCACCATGGTGACTGGTGGCCACTTTTGCAGGTAGTAAGAGGCTACAAGGCAACAATCCAGCAGACCTTGGACATTCTCTTCCTCCATGAAGGCTCTGAGTTCCTGAGCAGCACTGATGCATCCACCCGAGACTCTGCTGACCGAACTATTATTGCCTGGGACTTCCGGACCTCTGCCAAAATCTCCAACCAGATTTTCCATGTGAGAAGCTCTATGTGGCATTGCTTTCAGTTTCAGCCATAGGGCCATGTCCCCATAGCCCTGGGCTGGTCCTGAGCCCCGTTCTGTCTGGGGAGGAGAGTATTAGCTGCTTGGAATCTCTAGGACGGGGTGTGCAAAGATCAGGTTTAGGTTGGCTGCATAGCCTTTGTAGACGTCACCTCCTGGTACCCATGGGATGATGACAGAGAGAGAGAGAGAGAGAGAATGATGACAGAGAGAGAGAGAGAGAGAGAGAGAGAGAGAGAGAGAGAGAGAGAGAGGGGAGAGAGAGAGAGAGAGAGAGGGAGGGAGGAGAGAGAGGAGAGAGAGGAGAGAGAGAGAAGAATGAGAATGTATATGCTTATAAAAGGGTCACAGAGAGTACTCATAATACTGTAACTGTCATTCTTAACCCCACTACCCTCATCACAATCAACATCACCAGCACCACCAGCACCACCATAACCACTACTGCTATCACTATGATCACCACCACCATCACTGTGATCACTACGATCATCATCACCACCACTGTCATTATGATCACTATGATCACTACCACCATCATTATGATCACTGTGATCACTACCACCATCATTATGATCACTGTGATCACTACGATCATCATCACCACCACTGGCATTATGATCACTATGATCACTACTACCATCATTATGATCACTGTGATCACTACCACCATCATTATGATCACTATGGTCACTACCACCATCGTTATGATCACTGTGATCACTACCACCATCATTATGATCACTATGGTCACTACCATCATCACCACCACCAGCACCACCATCAGCATCACTGTGCTCATTACCATCTTCATCCCCATCACTGTGATCATCATCACCATGTTTTGAGATGTCAGATAAACTGTTACTGATTTCTTTGGTGTTCTGCTCCTGGATCTTAGTCTTGATCATATGTGCATCTAGACCACCCTTTTGCTGTCTTGTTCTTCCTCTCAGTGGGTTCTAAGTGAACCTCAGCAAACCAGCCTCTAGACTTCACTGGGAGGGGGCTAGAGAGCAATTCTGGTCATGGAGAGCCTCCTGCCTAGGAGAGCCCAGCAGAGATGAAGGAATGAGGCAGGTGATTGCTGCTGGCCATCCTATCCCGCCACCTCTATACTTTGTGGGGCAAGTAAGTGCTCTGCTGATGTCTCACTGGGAAGCCAGCTCATCATCCAGCTGTGCTGGTGGGAATAGTGATCTGGCTGCTTCCACAGAGAGCTTATTTACTCTGTCGGGTCCTTTCAAGCTGGTGGCTTAAGGATAGTACTTAGGCCAGACCTGGCATAGTTGAGAGGAGAGCTTTAAGGATGATTCCTAGGTGAGCTCCTCCACCCTGCTGTTTTGAAGTTTTCTTGTGTCTTTATCTTTTTGTCTGGCAAGGGTAGGAGACTAGGCTGGGCGGGCTGCCCCTCAGCAGCTCACTATAGTAGTGGGGAGATGGAAATTCAGATCTATTTTCTATTCCTTTGTGAAATATCACCACAGACTTGGTTGCTTAAAATAAAACAGATTTATTCCCCCACAGGTCTGAGGCTAGAAATCCTTAATAAATATTATATAGTACTGTGTTGAAATCCAGGTGTGGGCAGGGTTCGCTCCTGAGGAGCTCCAGGGGAGGAGCATTTCCTACTTCTTCTGGCCCTGGGAGCTGTTGTCCTTCTGTGACTGATGGCTGCATCGCACCTGCCTGAGCACCTCCGCATTGCCTTTGCTGTGCATCCAGTACCCCTCTGCTTCCCTCTTAGGGACATGTGATAGAGCAACAGTAGAGGAGAATCTCTTCTTGATGCCATTAAACTCTCTATAGAGACCCTTTTGACCTGTTGAGGTAACATTCACTGTAGGAATCAGAACATGGATATATTCAAGGGCATTTTTCAGCCTCCCATAAGCTCACAGGTGCTTTCTGCAAGATGGAAGGGGGCAAGGAAGTGAGCTTCCCTTCAGTACCCTGCAGGAGGGACACAGCCTTCTGACACTGGTTTTAGACTACTGAGGCCCACATCAGACCATAGAGCAGCAGACAGTGCAGTTGTGTTGTTTTAAAGCTCTGACTATGTGGTAACTTGTTACAGCAGCAACAGGAAACCCATATAGACCTCCAAGTCAAGGCCTAGGAAGAGGGAACAAGCCACGAGCAGGATGTGGGATCTGTGGGAGGAAGAAAAGCCCAGCACTGACCTTCAACTCTCCTGTTCTTTCTCAGGAGAGGTATACCTGCCCCAGCCTTGCCTTACACCCGAGGGAGCCTGTGTTCCTGGCACAAACCAATGGCAACTACCTGGCCCTCTTCTCTGCTGTGTGGCCCTACCGGATGAGTAGACGACGGCGCTATGAAGGACACAAGGTACCCCCACTTTGTCTCCTAGGTCAAATGCTGATCGCTGGCTCTAGAACCACCAGCCAGGCTGTACCTGAACTCAGGGCATGCAGATCTTCTGGGTGCTCTGTTTCTTTTTACTCAAGTGACTGTGGACTTTGTGGGCTGGGGTCCGCTCATGGCCCAGGCCACGTCTGATGCCCAGCTACTGGGAAGGAAAGCAGTTGTTAGTTGGTTCACACGGCATGGACAAAGGGACGGGACAGGTTAGCATGGGCCATTTCTTTGTCTTCCCTTCTCCTGCCTGGGTCCTGCTTTGCTGGGGTGAAAGAGGCCGGGACTCAGTGACTTTACTTGGTGCGAGACCCCTAACTTTACTGGAGCTGCTGCAGCTGGATTCCACTACCTGGCATGTCTAACCTGTGACAGGTCATTGTCATCTAAAAGGTCACACTTGAGAACTGTGCAATCCAGTTACAAAAAAGAAATAGCAAAACCCCCTATTTATTAAGTAAATTTGCAGTGTGTGTTGGGCCATATTCATAACTATTGTGGGGATATGCAGCTTATGGGCCATAGGTTTGACACGCCTGTTAGAACTGGCAGCCTTTGGGACACCAGGTCACACCACCAACCTCTAGCCTCAGACAGAGCTCAGGCTTTGGCTTCAGGGCTCCCACCTCCTGGTTCTCAGCTTGACTTTGTAGAGCAGCGGGGCATACTGCCCTGCCACCTCTCATGTAGCCTGCTGATCCCATGTCTTTCTCTGCAGGTAGAAGGCTATGCTGTAGGCTGTGAGTGCTCCCCATGTGGTGACCTGCTGGTGACAGGCAGTGCCGATGGCCGGATCCTGATGTTCAGCTTCCGCACTGCCAGTCGGGCGTGCATGCTGCAAGGGCACACTCAGGCCTGCCTTGGCACCACCTACCACCCTGTGCTGCCCTCTGTCCTTGGCACCTGCTCCTGGGGAGGCGACATCAAGATCTGGCACTGACGCTGGCAGCTGAGACCCTGCCTCCTGGGGTGGGTGGTGTGCACTGAGGCTGGCTGGAGGTCAGGCCTGGGCGGAGGCTGTCCTCATGGCTGCTGGGTCTCAGTGACTTCATCTGTGCAAGAGGGTGAGAATCTGTCTCAGGATGTGAGGACTGTTAGTAAAGACATTTGCCAAATGGATGGGGCTGCCCATTAAATGCGTGTTCTGCGTTTTTAATGTGATTTTGCAATGACTGTATATTAGCAGCCTCCTCTTACTCTCCACTGCAGGTAGGGGAGCTTGAGGTGGGTGGTCACCCTGCGGGTCCTGAGTGTTGTCCTTAGGGCGTGGGGCTCTGGTCTTGCCCAGGAGCTCTGTACAGAAGCTCTACAGGCCTCCAGGGCCCCACCTCTCTGCTGTTCCCCATAGGACACCAGAATCTGCGTTCTTGCTCCACTCAGCTCCAAGCCCCTCTCCTGCTGCTTCTTGCCCATTGTCAGGAGGGTGTCTGTGCTGCCACGCCATGTGTCTGTCCAGGAAAGAGAGATGTGGTGTGTGTGAATAACTGCTGTGTGGCTTGTTGGGACAAAGGCTTTAGAATCCTCCAGGCCTGGATTTAAACTCTGCCTCTCTATTTCTTTTATTACTGTGTGACTTTAGGCAAGCTATGTGGTCACCCAGTGTCTCAGTTTCCCCTTCTGAGAGGAGTACAGGAAGTATCATCTTGCGGGATTAATGAAACTGTGTCTGGAGGCCTTTGTGCAATGGGTGCACAGGATGCTCAGATCCGTGTGGAGTTGAGCCCATTCAGGCTGGATCCCAGGGCAGGGTTCCATTCTAAGGCTTTGCTGGAATCTTCTGGAGCCAGAGGATTGATGTGTCCCCAGAAGAGCCCTACTTGTGTCTTTACAAGTGTCTCCCCCAGCTCCAGGCCTCAGCAATGGTTTTCAAATGAATGAATGTAGGAATGAACCATAGAACATGGGGGGTGGTCAGCCTTCTGGGCCCCCCCACCTGTCCCCAGCATCTCTCCTGGTCCTGCCCACCTAGCTGCCATCCCAAGTCCTGGTTCCAGGTGTGATAGTTTCTACCCAGCACCCCATGTGTCTACCTTCCAGGGTATCTTCTGATCACTGGCCCTGATGCTGTGTGCCAGAGTAACCACTGATTGACTCTGGAAATCAGACTTCCCCCCAGGAGGCCTAGGGGTGGCTGTCGAGGGTCTCCCTGCTCACCTGAGTGCCCAGCCCTCTTCTGCCCATGACCCTGGGGTAACTCAGACCCCTGCTGGCATAGGTTTGGCTTCTTGGAGCCTCTGCTTTCTCATCTGTGCAGTGGGCCTGTTGGGGCAAGCAGGACACATGTAGAGGAAATAGCTTTGCAAATTGACATCCTGTCATTGTCACTTGGACAGACAGCTCTACCTCAAGGATACAGGGGGAACAGCCAGGGCACCCCAGGAATCCTGCCGAGGCTCTTTCCTGATGTTACTCCTAGGATTTGGTTTCGCTATGAAGTGCCCTGTAGGAGCCGGTGGACTGTGCCCCATGTACTGGGCTGCCCAGCTGGTTTCCTGGGCAGGAGGGCAGGTGTGTCCTATGCTTTCCCTATTTTTTGCAAATGCCTTCTTCCAAAGAGCATTCAGAAAGACTGACTTTGATCCCTGCCAAGGTGTCAGGAGTTCACCATTTGCAATTTAAAAATAGGAAAGCTAAATTTGGAAAGCACAGAGCAGGAATGAACCTGGAGTGTGGGCTCTCCCTCCACCTACCCTCCTGGGCCGAGCTCACCTCAATCCCACTTTCACATCTGCAACCTGCAACACCAGATCAGAGACGTCCTAGGAGAAAGGCGGCCTCATCTGGACATGCCTGTGCAGGCCCTGTGCTCACTGCTGACTTGTTCAGCAACCCAGGCTGTGACTTTCATGAGTGGCACTAAAACGCAGCCCTCACAGGGTGGCCATGACCCTCAGTGTCCCATGGGGAGGCTGCCACTCTAAGAGCAAGGCATGTGTTGGGGCTACTGTGTCCTTGAAGCCTGCACTCTTGCCTCATTTGACTGCCTTCCCAAATGACATCTCCCTCTCTTTGGTGTCCCACAGCCCAGCTGGGCTCCATACAGTGGGATAACTGTCTAGGGGGTCCCCAGGAAAATGACCAGTGTCCTCAGGCTGCAGAGGGGGAAAGTGACCCTTTCCCTGGTGATAGTCAGCCAATGGGGGCCTAGCTAAGCACTGTCCAGTGAGGCTTGGGAGAGTGGGCAGGGGGTGGGCACACACAGGCATTGTTAAAGAGCAGGTGGGATTCGAGTAGCACTCCAGAGAGCGTGGCCTGTGGCAAGTGACCTCCTACCATGGGTTGCCTGGCTGCCTGGGTACTTGGGAGCTGCCAGGGACAACTGTTCACTGTGCAAGTATAGACAGAATCTGAGACTGTGGCTCCAGGGCTGCCAGGGGGGCACCTGGTGTCCTCAGGCTGCAGAGGGGGAAAGTGACCCTTTCCCTGGTGATAGTCAACCAATGGGGGCCTAGCTAAGCACTGTCCAGTGAGGCTTGAGAGAGTGGGCAGGGGGTGGGCACACAGATAGACATTGCTAAAGAGCAGGTAGGATTTGAGTAGCGCTCCAGAGAGCGTGGCCTGTGGGCAAGTGACCTCCTACCATGGGTTGCCTGGCCACCTGGGTACTTGGGAGCTGCCAGGGACAACTGTTCACTGCAAGTATAGACAGAATCTGAAACTGTGGCTCCAGGGCTGCCAGGGAGGCACCTGGGGGCACTGAACCATTGGGAACACCCAAGTTGTCATCTTTTCTAGGCCTTTGCTGGAGTTGGCTACCTGGTGAACAAACTATTCATCTTTCAATGTCCAGTATAAGTCTTTCCTGACCTCATCCACTCTTTACCCTGGAGCATGGAAGACTCTTCCATTTAGATGCACACAGGCCCTGTTCTTGAAGCTCTGAGCCAAGTGCCACATCTGCCCAAACCATTGTGGGCAGAGCAAGCATGGGGCTGGATAGCTTCTGCACAAGGGACAGGAGGGAAGCACTGAGTGCCATCACCGTGGTTATTCTAGGAAACAGCTGTGGGTCAGGGTGATGTACAGCCCTGGGGTCCTGCTGAGCCAGCTATGAACCATGCCCAGCAGGATTCAGTTCTCTGGGAGCAAGATACTGAAGTTAAGGGGAATTCAGGGCATGGGACCTGAGGTGAAGTGGTCTCTAAGCACCCACAGGAGCAGACAGAAAGCCCCTCTGAAGAAGGGACCCTCCATCCTAGGCCTTGCAGAGCCCCAGCAAGCCTTCTCAAGGGTTGAAAGGCCATTTTTCCGATAACCAGGCACATGAAGATACTTGGAGATGTGAGCAAGGACAAGGACCCAGACCTATAGAATCCACGTGATGGAAGTGCCAGACCCAGCTTTGCAGAAATAAGGGGTGAGCTTGAAAGTTGCTCTGGGGACCAGGAATCAGTGGACAATGGCACAGGGCACAGTCAAGCAAACAACTTCTAGACATGGAAAAAACGGCTGGAATGAAAACCTGGTGGCCTCATTTGGCAGGTGAGTGAACACAAAAGAGAGTGTAAGGCAAGCTGCGCAGACACTGCAGGATGAATCAAAAGTAGGGCCACACAGTGCCATGGAGCCTGAGGATGGAGTCCAAGGCTCTGCCACAGTCTGGAAGTGGAAGATTTTAAAAGAATAATAGAAATTTCCAGAACTGATGAAATATACTAACCCACAGATGTGACCAACTCCCTGTGACTCCTGAGGAAGAACCCCACCCAGACACACCTTAGGGAGATCACAGAAATCCAAGTCAGAAGGAAGGCTGTGCCCAGCTGGAGGGAGACACAACTAAGACGGGAAGGGCACCCAAGATAAGGGTGAGCCCCGCACAGTAAGCCAGGTGCTGAGGCAGGGAGAGACCGCTAGCATCTGGTCCCTAGCCAAAATAAAGACATTTCAGAACAGCAAGAACAGACCTTGCCACCAGCAGGACAGCACCTGGGGAGACACTGAAAATCTGCCTCAGAGATCAGAGAAAGCTGGGGTGCAGGAGGGGGTGGTGAGTGCAAGGGACATGCCAAGGTATACTGAATGCAGATCTGTCTAGCCAGCCAGGACAGCAGAGGTTGGATGCCGGGCGAGGGAGGGTTGCAAGGAAGGAGTCCAACCTGGTTGAGAGGGCAAGAGGACCCTGCTCCTGAAACTGAAGGCGCCCAGAGAGAAGCAACCCGAACCCGGATTCTTTCTACTGGTGTCCTTTATTAATGAATGCAAAGTACAATAGTAACGGGACAGCATGCATCACAGACGACAGGTGCACAGGGGTGGGAGGGGCCTCATGTCTGAGGTAGAGTCAGGTGGTGGCAGGAGCGGGGGCAGGGAGGAACGAGCACCGGCTGTTCTGGGGTGTTCCCAGCCCCGCTCAGGCCTATGGGCTGTGGCAGAGCTCAGGGTGGAGTGCTGGCTGCACTGAGAGACGGGTGTGTAAGACATTTCCTGTGCCCTAAGTGGCTTCAGTTCCCCTTCTCGGTGTACAGAACTTCAGGGATCCCTTGTTACTGGCTTGTTGGCTTCTCTCCACTTGTGGAGAGTGGCCTCCCCAGGGCCCTGGCCTCCCTCCCCCTGGGGCAGGCCCCACGCACCCTCACCAGAAAATGAAGGAGCTTCATGTGGGAAAGGCCAAGGTTGCCGTCCAGGAGCTGGAGGCAAGTGCGTGAAGAAACACCCTTTACCCTATAAAAATAGTTTCACTTAAAAAACGGGGGATGCTCACTTCGGGAAAGGGCGCAGTATGTGAAAGCGTACTGGGTGCGCAGTGGTGGCTGGGGTGGACAGATGATGGTAGAGAGGGTACTCTCAGGCTCTACTGGGGTGATGGGTGAGGGTTGGGAGGAACTGGGTATTACTTGGCAGGGGCAGGAGGCATGTGGTTCAGCTATGCCCTGGATGGGATGGGGAGGGGTGGGTGGGGCCCTGACTGCAGCCTGCTGGTGGCAGTCAGTTGAGCAAGGTTCCATAGAGCTGGGCCTTGGTGAGACTGTCCTTACGGCTCAACCCGGAGCCGCCAGTCCTCGGGAATGCCTGCTGGGGGCTGAGACGGGCTGCAGGGTGCATTTCAGGGGAGGCCTCCATGGAGCTGGGCTCCAAGGAGTCCCTGGAACCATGCTCGGGCTCAGGGCTGCTGCCAGCCCCACACAGCTGCACCCCGAGCCTATCCCCTTCCCCCTCACTGGGTGCATAGCCAGGGAGAGGGTCAGCTGAGCGGCTGGGGCTGAGGCTCAGGTCGCCACCTGCTCGGAGGAAGCAGGGCTCAGCCAGGTGACCCTGGGAGAGGTCATCGCCCTCCGAGAAGCTGTCGGCCTTGTAGGTGGCATAGAGGGGGCTGGCCCGGCCCTCAGCCTTCTTGCCTGGGCTGCCACCGCTGCCACTGTAATAACGTTCTGAGAAGCTGCAGGGTGAGGCACGGCTTGCGGTGCCGGCAGGGTAGGAGTATGCCCCCACATCCTCCACGCTCAGGGGCCGCCACTGGCCTCGAATGTCCTCCCCAGCAAGCCGTGAACCCCCTGGCTTGGCCCTCAGGCTCCACAGGTTTGGGGGCATCAGCGCCTGCTGGGGGCCTGGGGAGGCCGGGAAGCGGTAGGGCTCGGCAGGGTATGGAGACACTGTCCGCCCAAACCCTGGGGCCACCTGGGCCTCGAGTGGGGCTGCCACGGCGGCCGTGGCCTTGCCAAAGCGAGGGCTGCCGTCGTAGGTGGCGGCAGGCGGCTTGCGGTTGAAGAGCTCGTCGCGGCTGTTCAGGTAGATGGCCTGCTGCGAGGCGGTGAGCGTGCTGGCCTGCGCGTGCTCCTTCTCCTCGGACGTGGCGCTGAAGCTGGAGTAGGAGCTGGACGTGGGCAGCGAGCCCGCGTAGCCAGGGAAGGCCTCATGCCGGAAGCCCTCGGGGAAGGCCGCCGCCTCCTCTTCCTCCTCAGCTGCGCTGTCGGTGGAGTTCTGCGCCCGCAGAAAGCCCACGTCGGCCACTGGCGTGTCCACACTCGGCCGCCGGTCATGCTGCCGTTCTTCTGGGCAGTAGAGGGCCGTGTCGCTGCAGTAGATGTCCCCCTTGTACGGGGGCCGTGCGCCTGCCTTCTCCACTCCGTCTCGGAAGGCCAGGTCGCGGGCCGAGGCATCCGACAGGCGGGAGGACAGGCTGGCAGGATCCGGCTTCTCCAGCACCTTGGCGATGACGCAGGTGGGGACGCTGTCGGCGTAGGCCGGGTGGCAGAGCGGGGAAGGCAGGCTGCAGCCGTGCTTCTCCATGTGTAGGCTCACACGTTGCTGGAAGTCCGAGGGCAGCTGGAACAGGCGTGGGGAGGAGAGGAAGATGGGGACAGGTCATAGCACAGCGGCTCAGCCCTGGCCCCGAGGCCAGGACCACACCAGAGTCACTGACAGACAGACAAATGGATGGACGACAGATCTCCCAGGCTTCTCACCTCGCTCCAGCAGGGAGCCAACTTAACTCCCAAGGACAAGAACGTCTCAGCACCTGGGGAGCCCCATCACCTCTACCCGCCCCACCCTACTCCCAACGGGGCCCAGCAGAACCAGCGGTCAGTCCGCAGAAGCTGGAACCTAGCCTGTCTCAGGCCCCCTTTCCGGATCCTGCCCAATAAGGGGTGACTGGCTTTTGCAGGCTTACCGGGTCTAGGGGGCCCCTCCCCAGTCACACTGCCCACCTACTGCTCAATGAGACAGACTCAGAAACAGATGCAACAAAGATTGAGGGGCCAGTGCCAGGCGCCCAGTTTTCTCTGAGTGCCTGGTGGCAGGTGGGGGATGTCCCGCTACTGTTTGATCCATTTTGTGAGTGTTGCAGGTGTGGCTGGGCCCCGGGAATGAGGACACGGACAGGGGTCTAGGTAGGAGAGTTCTTGTGCATGTGGGCAGGGTAGATAGTCTGGTTAGGGTGGTCACAGATAGGCAGGATGGGCTCTGCCCTTTGGTAGCAGGCAGCCTGGTGCTGACTCTGAGCTCTGCTGCCAGCACACTCCATGTGGTCTCGGTGATACCGGTGCCTGATGTCTGTTTCTTCTCCGGTATGAACCTATCTCTAATTGTGGCTAGGCCCGAGGGCCACTGTGAGGCACAGACAAGAGTTCCTGTTGTATTGAGTATCCAGGGACAAGGAACGGTTCCCAAAGGCAACAGGGCAGGCTGCTCAAGTGGACTAGGATGGCTCTGGGAAGTGGGGTGTGGGGGTGCCTGTCACCATCAGGAAGCCAGGACCCAGGTGTGCGAAGGACGAGGGTTCAGGCTCACCCAGCGGCAGCTTCCTCCTTGAGGGTGGGGAGAGGCTTCGGGGTGGGAGGGCCCAAAAAGAGCCGAGTGATCCTGGGGCGGGGCGGGCCTGGCTGTGGGGCGGGGCCACGTTACCTCGGACACCTTATGGACCCTGCCGTAGGTCTGGCTGCACTGCAGCATCTGGGCCGCTAGATTGCAGTCCTTCCTATAGAGTTCCTAGAAGACAAGAGAAGGTGTTTGGCGCAGCTGCCCTGGTCAGTGCCGGATGCCAGCAGGGTGACGGCGGGGAGGGCACAGCAGGCAGGGCAGCTGCTTCCAGCCCATTCCCTGTCTGGGTTCCACATTCTCACTGTAGGTGATGGCTTGCTCTGACCTAGCGGTACATGGGGCTCTCTGTGAGCTGGGGAAGCCACAGATGGACCCCCATCAGCCCGGAGCTACAGGAGGTTCCCAAGCTACCAGGCCTGGGCTTCCTGTTCTTCCAGAGTCCCTCCAAAGATAACTTAGTGGGAGTGTCAGGCATAAATCAAGGATGGGGATGAGCCCCAGCCCTTCCATCCTGGTCTAATTGCTGCTCATACCCTGTTCTCAGAGAGTCACCTAGCCTTAGTGCTGGGCCCAGGTCAGGGAGGTATGTGACCCCAGGTGCTCAGCCTTCTGAGCTGAAAACAGATGCAAACAGTAGGAACGAGGGGTGTTTTCATCTTTGGAATCTCTGTTGCATGTGCCTGTGTTGGGCTGTGTACTCTTGCCCTCTAGGACCACGTCCAGGCTGGCTCCAGCAGCTCACGGGCTGCCCAGAAGACCCAGGACCCACCAGTGCTGCCCAAAGGCAGCCCCACTTGACCAGGACTAGTGTTCTGAGCTGCTCCCCTCCATCCTGCCTCTGCACTGGGCCTGCACAGGGGAAGGAACCTGAGTCCTCCAGTCCCTCTCAACTCTTCCTTGAACGTCCTAGGAATACAGAGTCTCAACTCGGCCCCTGTGAGACTCCAGGCCAGCTGCCACTGGCACCAGAGGGCTGTGGGCACAGTCCAGGTTGGTTCTTGAGCCCCCACCAAGCCACAGTGAGTAGCAAATGTTACTTGGAGAAGCAGGTGACCTTGGACAGTCTCTGTGATGGACATTGTTGCAGGGGAAGATGCCACACTGGCCAGAGCCCCTGGCTTGACACCAAGACCCCTGGACTGTCTACCTCTTTCGAGGTTGGAAAAGCCTGAGCTTCCTCAGGGCCTGCCCATGGTCCATGCTCTCTCTACCTATTCCTAGAGCCACGCTCCCTGTGTGAGTTGTCTATACTTGGAACCTCCCACTTGCCCCACTCTGGGAAGAGTGCAGGCCACTCAGCCACTGACCTCCAAGTCCCTGAATCCCAAGGACTCCTTTCAGTGCCCCTTAGCTGCTATCTCAGCAGCTGGTGAACCAGAAGGCCAGTTCACAGAGGGTCACACTCTCCTGTCTTCAAGGTCAGGACACATGGCTGGTGTCCCCTACCAATCTTACTGGCTACTCCCTGACAGATGTCCTTGGTGTTTCCTCCTCCCCTCCCTCCAGCTCCCTGTTATCTTCTCTGCTTTCGCCCCACACTCTCAGGTCCCCTTGGCTCCATGAGGCTTTCAGTTTGAGGAAAGGGCTCTTTCGCTAGACACCTGCACGTCTCGCTTCCCTTTCCTTCCTCTCTGGGCTCAGCAGCCTCTTCTGGACATGCCCCAGTGAAATTCACAGTCTGGCATGAGGTGCTGGTCCTGCATCTCTTTTCCTCTGGACACTTGGTACATCTAACACGCTACTCAGTCTGCTGGCTGCGTAGTCTACTGTCTACCTTCCCCACATGGACTTAGTGGTCTGGGCAGCAACTTTTAAAATTATTATTTATTTTAGTGTGCGTTGGTTATACCATAATATCAGAGTCTTACAGGATCTACCAAGGAGCAGAGGCTAATTAGTGTGTCTGCAGTCAGCCCTTGGGGCTAGTGGAGGGTGGGTGGCCTGACTCATGTGGTTTCTGGATGACCACACAGCTGTGATAGGACACTGGGGCTGGCTGAAGTCAAGAGTCCTAGTGGCTTGGGGCCTCCTGCACCCCACCTCCATTCCTTCCAGCAGAGGGTCTGTCCTTCCCCAGCTTCCATGGGCACTCTAAGTCATCACTGCCCTGTCCATCCACTTCTCCCCTGAGCTTGGCTGGATCCCTCTGACTCAGAATGGCCCTGGAAAGCCCCCAGTAGACACTTGCTGCAGCCCTCCAGGGGCTGAATGCACACAGCACTCACGTTGTCCTCCGACAGCTTGTCGATGGTCACTTTAGCCTCCAGCAGGTGGCTGTTGAGGGCGACAATCTCGTGGCTCATCGCACGCTTCTCTTCCTCATAGTGTTGGCCCTAGGTGATGGGTACAAAAGGAGGAGTGGTCAGTGGTCAGTGGTGAGACCCAACTATTGGTCAGGCCTTCATGTGCCCAATAGCTGTTAATGACAAGGTGCTCAGAGGGTCAAAGGCAGAGGTTAAGCACATAGACTGACCCAGGTTCAAATCCCACCCCACTGCTGACAAGCTGGACCAGCCTAAGTCAGTCACTGCCACTAGGCCTCAGTCCCCTGCCCGATGTCCTGCTTCAGGATTGGGACGGACAGTCTGACGTGTCCATCTTACTAACAAGCTGGGAGACTGATGCTTAGGAAGGAAAGGGCTCCTATCCAGGCCCAGCCCCTAGGACTGCCCAGCCCTTCTTCATCTGTTACCAAACTAGAACGAAAAGAACCTTCTCATCCTAAAACAGGGTGGGTGCAGAACCCCTCAGTCATCCTCCTTACTGTCTGTCTGGGCTGGGCTGCCTCGGGCCCCATCTCATTTTCATCCTAAGAACATCTCCCATTCAGGAAAACAAGCCGATGACTCAAGCCCTGCAAGGTCCTGTAAGGCATTGGGGTGCATGTTGTCGGGGCCTCACCATGCGGTACAGCTTGTCCTCCAGCTCCTGGTTGACCCTCTGCAGTGCCATGTAGTTGCTCTGAATCCTGCAGCAGGAAGCAATGAGGTCACAACCGAGTATGCAGGGTCTGGCTTTCCTACAACCCTTGGGACCCTTATAACCATCACATCCTGCTTGACATGGCTCTTAGGACTCTTGAGTTCGTCCTCCCAGCCCCACCTGATATAATGTCTGAGCTTAAGATGTGATCAGAGCTCACTCCCACTGAGGCTTCTGGACCAGGGTCAAAGGCACTGTTCTGCCTATTCACAGGACTCCTTGGAGACAAGAAGGGCCTGTCAGGTCCACATACAGGGCCAGTTCACTCACTTTACACGCAGGTCTTATAAGTTGGCAGTGTGGTTTCTAGCTCAACTGCACACTAGAGGGGAGAGGCAGTGTGTGTGTAGCCGTAGGCTGAGTGCCAAGACATGGTTCCCTCCGGAAAAGGGCATACAGCCAAGTGTTAGGCAGGTACCAGGTGCCGTGCTTCTACTGCTGGTGGCAGGGGAACTGGGCACGATGACCATGTGTCCTTTTGACAACCTTTGCAGTGTGACTGGCCATCTTGCCAATGGGAAATAGACACAGAGATGCTTAACGTAGTAAGTGGCAAAGCCAGGACTTTAACCAAAGCCTGGCTGCACTGCCCCAGCCTGACTTCCATATAGCTCAGTGGGGATTTTCAGAAGCCCAGAAGAATGGGGCCATTCTGCAGGGGACACACTGCCCTCAGGGCAGCACCAGCTGCTGCTCTCTAAATATGTAAAACAAACTCAGCCAACGGCAGTCTGCACTTTGTGTTTAAATGCAGGAAGTGTGCAATAGGGTTCAGAAAAACAAATGTGCAGGGGGAAAACATTTTGAGTCTGGTCCGCCTCTCAGTACATTAGCCTACGTTCAGTGGTCTTTGCGCACCAGCAGGGCTCTCAAGTGGCTCCTTCTGTGCTGCTGCTGGCTCACAGAGAATGTATGAGGCGGTAGGAGCCGGGTCTTGGAGAAAGCACTGTGAGAGCCTGCCACACCCTGACTGAAGTCTGGTTCTGGGTTCCCCATCTGTGGGTGGGGCCGAACATCCCTCAGAGCTGGGCTGGTGCTGAACTGACCCCCGCTCCCCACCATCTCACCTGCGCAGTTTCTCTGTGACCTTGTCTAGCTCCTCCTGGGCACGGCGGAGCTCAATCTCCAGGTAGTGGCGTGTGGAGTCGAACTCGGTCTCCAGCTTCTCCAGCTTGTGAGTGGTATAGGACAGCCGCTTGCGCAGCTCGCCCTTCTGTTCCTGTAGCGCGCTGCAAGACACCCGGCAGCCAGCCAGGCCACAGCACTGAGCATGGGGAAACTGAGGCATGCTGTGGGCACATACCATGCACCCAACCGCACTTACACATGCTGGCACACACACTGATACACACCTCCTCCAGCAGTGGTGGCACTTGGCCCCGTCCAGGGTCAGGGGCTCTGTGGCTGCCCTGGTATTCATGCTCAGACCTCTACCTGTACCCGTCACAAGAAAATCCCTGTGTTGTCAGCCAAGAGAACATGGCCTTCATGCCTCCCTCATGGAGCTGACATCTACATGGCACAACAGGTCTGCTGGCAGTCTGCTCCTCCTCAGCTCTGGGGTGAGGAAACCCAGACCGTGAGTGGACACTTGTAGCCCTTTACCAGACCATCTCCTGGTTATATGTGTGCTCCAACACACTGTTTCACCCCTCTGGGTCCAGGAGTGGGTCACTGGTGACAATGCCCCTAGCTCAAGCAAGGTCCCCCGACAACAGCCATCGAGACTACACACAGCCCGGAAATTCAGCAAAGCCCCAGCCTGTTGGGGAGCCCTTTCCCTAAAGAATCTTCCAGAGCTCCTAGGGTTCCACTTTTCCCCACACAATGGAGCTTCTCTGCATTCTGGGGACCTCCCTGACCCAAACCCAAGTGAGGGGTATAGAGGCCTGGTAGGTGTCCCCTCAGAGCTGTGTCCTCAACCTGGAGTCCTTGTAAGCTGCACATGTCACCTGGGCTCACATCAACCAACCCCCATTAAGCATTCCTGGGTTTTCACCTAGGCCAAAGGTAAGGGGCGGGCCCTCCTAAGAGTCAGTCCCCAATAGAGACTAACCCTAGGTAAGCCCAAGGCAAGGAGCCCTGTTCTACCACACAGGCCCAGCTGCTAGGTGCTTTACCGCCCAGCTGTCTGCACACCACTCTCCTCTAGGCAGCACCCCCCATCCACCCTTTACTGAGGCATTTTCTCCTCTGTGGGGTGGCAGTCTTCCTGGAGTACCCATTGCATCCAGTGTGTGTGGGTTGGGGTGGGCAGCAGCCACTGAGGTTGGAAGGTTCCTTGTATGGGTTCCCGGTCACAGGCCACAGGAGGACTCTCCATCTGCCCTGCTGGCCCCTCTGCCAGCACTCTCACTGTCCTTTAGCCTCTAGGATGAGCCCTCCCAAGCCTATACCTGCAGCGTGCCAGACTCTCACACTCAGCCTTGCCCTTTCTAGTGCCCCGCCTGCCCGTGGCCCCACCTCCACAGGTTCAGACTCTTCCCTCACTGGCAGAACCCAACCAGGGTCACCCCATCCTTCCATTCCTCTGCCTTGGGAGCCAGCAGGACCTGCTGTAAGGGAGGTGACAGGATCTATGTGGGCTAGTACCTAAAATGAAGTAACACTACATAGAGCCTGGTTTACCCTGAGCCTCCAGTGGCCTTTCAGACACATGGGGTGACTCCCTGGTCCACAAGCCCTTCCTGCCCCACCCAGTCCTCATAGCCATCCACCTTGAGCTGCACCCCAGACTACTTGCTCCAACGGCTCCATCACTCAGGCCCCTGACCCAGACACACATCCGGGGAATTCAGACGCTGATGATGTCCCTAGGGCATCTTCCCCTTGAGTCTGGAATTGTCCAGCCTGGTGTCATCCATTCTGGTATTGTCCCAGCTGCAGGCCTTGCCTGGGCTTGGCCTGGCTTACCACTGTACCTCACCTGAGCCCCATCTCCACATCCAGCCACACCCAGCCCCTCCTGGGTCTTGTGTCGAGCTGGCCTCTCCCTTGGGCTCCACCTACCAGTTTGTGTCCTACTGCTACCAGTCCAGCCACCTGACAGCCCCTGTGTACCAACACACTCAGCTATCCATCCCAGACCCTGGAGAGGACCTGGGAGACCCCTCTCAAACCTCTTCCTCACATCTGGCCATGCCCTGGGGATGCAGCTGCCCAGATACTCTGAACAGAGAGGACCCTGCTGGTTTCCTGGGTGAGCTACACCAATTCCCACCCAGTGTCCTCCCATCTCAGGGCCTCAGTTTTCACATCTGCAAGGCAGAAGGGTATGCCCATTCAGAGAGCAGGGCTGTCATTGGTTTCTTTCCTATGCTGAGTACCAGAACCACCCAACACCATGGAATGCTGTGAGAGGTGCTACCGTGTGGGGGTGGGGGCTGCCAGGCCACTGGAAGGCTAGGGGGAAGCTAGACCAGGCCCCGCCCCCACATTCGGAAAACGCATCTTAACATGCACAGGGGAGGGGGCTGAGGAGCCTGGAGCAGCCAGCACCTTTCCCTTCCTAGCAGTGAAGTAGCTTTTCTCTGGTTGTGTCCTAGTCAGTGAAGTCAGCACTCCCAGCCCCTGCAGTGACTGTGTGTCCCAGTCTCCTCCTTGTCCACTGGAAGACCACGGACAAGCATTAGAGTGCTGACCATAAGAGGGGCCTGCAGGAGTCCTTCCATCTGTAAGGTCTGTGGCCACTCACAGGAGTCCAAGGATGGAGCTGTGGTGTGAGGCAACATGTTGGTCCTTCTTCTTTTGAGTCTGTCCTGGGGAGCTGGACACAGACATGAGACACACGTCTGGGCACAGACGCAGACACTAAGGAGTGGGGGTGTGGGGGTGGAGACAACAGGTTTATTACCTGTCCCAGAGTGAGGGTGAGGACCTGGCCAGGTGGCCCTGCAGACACATGGGGTGACCCGAGGCATGAGGGCACCCAGGGGCTGCGCAGCCTGTGGGTGAAGAGGACAGAGCTACTCAGAACAAGTGGGGGGCACAGGGTGGGGCCACAGCCCTGGGCAGAGGCCAAGAGATGGGGGGGCTGTGCTGTGGGAGGAGGGACCTGGCTTGTGCACCTGCTAGTCTGCTGGTTGTTCCAAAGGCTCTGAGCTCATTGGTGGCACTGAGTCCCATGGTGGCAGGGTCTGTTGGTCACCAGCCAGGTTTATTCTGTTCCCACCCACAAGCCTACATCCTCTACCTTAGCTTCAGGGGTGTCATGGGGAGACAGTCTTCCAGTTCCTGCTATGAGTTTGTTCAGTGCCTGTCCTATTCTGAGGCTTGGTTTCTAGTAGGCTCTGCCCCTAGTGCACATGATCTCCTGGTCAGAGGGACAAGGAGGGTGATGGGATAGGTGGTTCCTCCCTGTAGGAAGGCCACATTAACTGACATATAATGACAGCCACATGAGTGTCCTGTGAACATTAGGGGTCCAGGGCCCATTTCATCCTCCCCTGGGCTCCTGCTCAGCCACCCCTGCCTGTGACTGGTCTGGGCTAACAGTGGGTAGCTACTGAGAGAGGAAGCAGGTCTGGCTCAGCCCTGCTCCAACACTGCCCTGATGGAGGATTATGGGATACCTGCCCAGCCTCCAATGCACTTGTGGTAAGGGTTCACCTTCCTGGAATCTGTCAGGTCCAGGACATGACCTTGAGCAGACACAGGTGCAGGGATGCTCAGGGTCACAGTGCTATCCTCAGAGAAAGTAGGGATCAAGTGTCCATCGAAGGAGGCCAGCTACACCCACAAAAGCTCCTGGCCCAGAAACCAGACTCTCAAAGTGGGCTTCAGGGTGAGGCAGACGTGCTGAGAGCTACATAATCCCATTTAAAAGACTCACTGCACAGACCATCAGAGAAGGACAGGAATGTTCATTTGTTATCCCTGGGTGGTGGAATGCTGGGTAACTGAAAACATTTTATACTTTTCTGGATTTGTCATCTTTTCTACAGATGAAAAATCTGAAGAAAAAAAATTTCCTATGAGCATCAAGTGATGGGCTAGGAGAGGTCAGGGGGAGCTCTTAGCCCTTCCCATGGTGGCCCCTCCTGGTCCTAAGCTGACTTCACAGTGAGTGGCATGCACTAGAGGTGGGTGAGTAGGTGGATGTCAGTGGCTTGGCTTCTGGGTAAACAGATTCAGGAAAGCCCTCCTGGGGGCCATCTCAGAAAATGACCCGAAAGGTTGCTGAGGAAGCCAGGGGCAGCACAGGCTGGACCGCTTCCCTTCTTGGTTGGCCAAGGCCAGCAATGACTATGGTGTCCTCTGCATGGCCCTTGCCAACAAGCTGCCACTCAACGGGGGTCTCAGAAGCTTGGGTAACTCAGCACTGAAGTCTGGCATCTAGGGGGAAATGGAGCTTCAGGGAAGAGCTGGGCATGCCTGGGCCAAGTATCTGCCCTGGTCACTCACAGGGCATTTGCCCTTGTTCTGAGCCAGGTAACACATGGAAGCTGTCAGTGTAGCCTGTGGTATAGGGAACACTGCCCAGACATGAGAATAGGCCCCAGAGAGGTTAAGCCACAGTCCCAAGACTGTCAGGTATGTCTGGGGAGTGAGAAGAAAACCAGTTTGGTCCCTTCTGGGGCTCCCCAGGGAGAGAAGGTGGAGGAAATATGCTGAGCCATCTGATGAAGGCTGTGGGTGCTAGCAGAGGCCTGCAGGTACAGAGAGGCACATACAGGCTGGGAAGCCCCAACAGGACCAGTATTTTCCCTAGCCTAGGCCAATGAGGTCATCTGACCTGAGACCTGGCCTCAGTGATCCCAAACCAACAGCCTGGACTTAAGTGTCCTTGAGTGGCATCAGGTGACATCTGCCCCTGGTGTTGCTTTTGAAGAGATGGGGTAGAGCCCCAGCATGTGCTACTTATCAGTCTGTGTAGAGCACACGTCCGCCTAGTTATGGACCCTAGGGAGGGACTGGGGTGGGGGCGGGAGTGTTGGCATCAGGTGACATCTGCCCCTGGTGTTGCTTTTGAAGAGATGGGGTAGACCCCCAGCATGTGCTACTTATCAGTCTGCCTAGAGCACACGTCCGCCTAGTTATGGGCCCTAGGGAGGGACTGGGGTGGGGGCGGGAGTGCCACCTGTCAGCATGTCTGTCTTCTTCCACTAGGAAATGCCTGATTCTGGGGCCAAACTAGCTTTGAGGGGCCAGCAAGGGTCCTTAGGGGTTGAGAAAGCTCAGGACATTAAGGGCATGGCAGCATGGATTAGGGCTTCCCCGTCATGGCAGTCAAGTCGGATGCTATCACGTACCTTAGACCTTAGACAGCCACAGCCACCTGTGGAGCCCTGCGGCTCTGTGCTCCTTCAGTGTACACAGCTGAGAAAGAAGGTTCTGGTAACTGACTATAGACATGTGGCTGAAGGCTCTTGAGCCTGCCAATCTCTTCCTCCCACCTCATTCCTTCCTGAGTACCCCCTAGGCACTGCCCTTACCTCTACCCTGCAGACTTTATCCATGCCCCCTCCCCACCTGGATGGCCTCTCCTTTCTTGGATGCTCAGATCCTCTGGGGAGCAGAAGGTGTAGCTCCTGCCTCTGGGGGTCCTTTCTCACCACACTGGGCCACCTGTCCTGCAGGGGACTCATACCTATGTCTTCTTGGCGACTGCCTGCCGGTCCACATTGCGCTGAGATAGGGCTGGGCTCCTGGTCACTGTCCCAGGGTCAGCGAAGGGCCACAGAGTTGCAGCAGCCCCAAGTTGCTGGCGTTCTCGGGGGCCCTGCAGCATGCCTGGGCTCAGCCTGCCTTCCTCTCTGGCGTGGCTCAGCCTGGCCCCAGCAGTCATGCTCCAGCAACGCCAAATTGCTTGTCATTCTCCACAGGCTGAGGGCACTTTCTCATCTTGGTGACTTTGTCCCTGTGTCCCCTTTGCCAGGAACTTGTGCAGCCTGCCCAAGTTAACTCCTCCCCACCTGAAGGTCCAGGGCCCACCCCCCCTGGAAGTGGCTAGCAGCTGCTCCCCTGGGTGGCTGAGTCAACATCCTGCCTTCTGCTGAGTTCAGGGTGCCTAGGTCTCCTCTGACACCCTGGCTTCTCAACTCTGACCTCTCCTCAGCAGCTGGATGGCCCATTTCTAAAGCTAAGCAGACCATGCTCTGGCCTAGCCACTGTACTCAGACTAAAAGCCCAGGTTCTCACCTCTCAGGGCACTACTGTCCCAGCCTCTGTGCTTGCCCTGGGGCCCCTGACTGCTTTCCCACTTCAGGGCCTTTGTCCTCGGTGTTTCCTGGGCCGGGGACAGTCTCTCAGGACAGTCCCCACCTGCATGGTCACCTCCTCTGACAGCCTACTCGGTGTCATTCCTAAGGGGACACTTGACCTGGCTGGTTACCTGCCCCCTTGATCCTGTGGGCTGCTCACCGTTGATCTCAGGTGTCAGTACCCAGCCAGGGTGGAAGGCACAAGCTAGCATGTGCCTTTATGACTAACTAGCCACCACAGCTGTAGCCCTGTCCCATCAATCCCCTCTGCTAAAAGAGCCCAGTGCTGAGAGCTGGGTACTGTGGCCTGGACAGCCCTTGATGTGAGCAAAGCCAGGTGCCCAGGACAGCTGAAGCCAGCAGGCCCTGGCACACACAACTGCCTTGCTTGGGACGTCTTTTCCCTGTTCTGTGTTTCACTCCATCCTCCTCCAGGGAGGCCACCCTGTTCCCTGCCCCCAGGACAGGTGGTCTGTACTGGGCTCAGCCAGGCTTTGTGACCCCCCATACTCCCTAATTAGGGGCTTTATTAACCTCTTCAGTCACAGGCACTGGCAGAGAAGAGAGGGACAGGATGTGAGGGGCTCTGGAGCCTGGGGCTGGGAGAGGGGGCTCTGGGGCAGGGAGCACTGGTTTCAGCATGACCTGTCTAGGTCAGTGATGAGGGTGAAAGGAGTACACAGAGGTAGAAGGAGTCAAATCCAAGGCCAACACCATGCCCCCTGCCCACCTTCTATCCCCCTGCATGTGTCCTCCCTGGCTCTCTCTGCATATTTCTAACCAGGCAAACTCCACCTTGTGGAGGACCACCTGGAGACTCAGTGCCCACACCCACATGGATGGCAGGAAATGTGCTTCCGAGCCACTGAGGGCACCATGGTGTTGTGCCTCGTTTTCCCCTGCGACCCCACCCTTCATCACTCTGCCCCACCTCCAGCACGTTCTCCTCCCAGTCATCCACAGCAGGGGAGCACAGGAAACCAACCAAGGGAACCTCCACAGATGTCACCCCCACATGCCACCCACCCACATCTGCCCTGACACTTGGCATCACATGCCTGCCACACATGGTGGTCAGCAACTCTCCAGTCCCTGCCTACCCTGCACTAACTCCAGTGGGCTCTGCTGGTCTCTCCTTCACTTCTGAACCATCCATCCTCCTTCCTTCTAGACCATTCTCTTCAGCAGTCCAATAGATGGCTTCTTTTCACACTTCAGTAACCACCTTCTCCAGACACTGCCTGCACTGCTCCTGGCTGTGCAGACTATCTTCACTGTCTGCATGTTCCCACCAGGCTCTTGTTGGTCCCTTCTTAGCCCTCACCTGCCTTCTGGATGGCTGGCTACTTCTTCCCAGCCTCCTTGGAGGGTGATCTTCATGCCTTCCTCCAAGCACCAGCCTGTTCCCTCCCCTGGGTACACACACCTATACTGACCCCAGCAGCAAGCAGCACATGGTTGCCGAGGTCCCCCAATGCTTCTGACTCCAGGTGTCCCAATACCTTGGCTATGTGCACAGCCCACAGGAAGCCCTCACCCTCCCAAGACCTGCCCCACCCCATTCCTGGAGGGTCCTGGACATGCCCTATCCTCCTACTGGCACTGTCCACAGGATGGATCCGAGACCTCCCCTTCTTCCAGCACCCCTCATCCCTGAAACCCCATTTTTTCTTCTAGCCTCTGGTCCTAGTCTGCTCTCAGCATAGGTACTGACCTTGAGGCAGTCACCCCATGTATCCTGGGGAGGATACCATTCTGTGCTGGGGTTGGGGGTGAAGGCAGGAGGGCAGCCATATCCTGAGATGGGGAATTTGGAGCTGGGGGGCTGGGAGTGGGGTGGGATTTGGGTCAGCCAGGGTAAGGCATGGGCTCCAGAGATGCCCCACAGTGGGGAGCTGGCAGTGCTGGTTTGGGGGCCATCCTAGGGGTGAAGCAGGAACAGGAGCCTGGGGAACGCTGTCTGAAAAAAGGAGCCACATGGGTCCCAGGAACACCAGTGACCCCCACCCCCCAGCTTCATTGGGTCTCTTGTCCACTCTGCCTGGGCCCCTCGTCCCTGTCCTTCACCCCCCCCCAGACTGTATCCCACTTTAGGGGAGGGTCAATGTGTAGGATGGTGGACAGAAGACCCCAGGGTGTGTCTCATTGTCAACAATAGCTCTGGAGGGGTGCCTAAACGTCCCCTCAGAGCCCAGGTGAGGAGGTCATGATGCCATCTGGGCAAAGGACTGGCTTGAGGACGAACCCCCAGGCCCTGCTCACCACTGTCAACGGACATGGGCAAACTCATTAACTGGATCAGCAGGAGGCCTGCTTCCTCTATTCTGGACTCATAAAGCCAGTGAGGGTGTGGATGGCACAGTGACCTGGGCTGTTGAGCAGGCTGGACTGTCCCTACTTGGTGACCTCTACACCCAGGGTTTCCAGGATGAACTGGTTCCAGGCTGGCCCCCTTCCATCTCACCCCCACTAGCCCACACCTCCTGTCTTACTACCAAAGCCCCAGCCAACCTTGTGTCCCAGAGATCCCCAGACATAGCTGGACACACTGGGTATCCAAACTCAGAGCTGGTGTGTGTGTGTGTGTGTGTGTGTGTGTGTGTGTGTGTGTGTGCAGGGGCTGAGGTGATCTCTTCCCAGGTGGACTCCTCAAATGTCACCATACACTCAGGTCTCAGGGTGCCATGCCCTCTGATGGAGCTGGTGCCCTGAGGGGTGTGGGCAGTGGGGCCAGGAGCCTAGAGGGCTGGTTCTAGTTGGCTGGTCACCCACAACCCTGCCTATCCCTACCTTCCCTGGCTAAGGCCAGATATGCCAGGGTTGCCTCCTCGCAGTGGGAATAATGTCACCTGCCCAATGGATGGGGAAACAAGGTCCCAGCAGGGCAAAGGCAGACCCTTCAAGAGAGGCGAGCAGTTACCAGCACAGTTGGTCTCTACAGCATTTGCCAAGTTCATGCAGATGCATTTAATCTACCTAAAATGGGTGCTGCTATCAGAATCAGAGAGGTTCAGAAGTTTGCTGAAGACCACACAGCCCCTGAGTGAAGACCTGGGATTCAAGTCAGGTGACCCTATCTTTTTAAAACCACATATTCCATCAAGGAAGCTTTTCAGAACAAGATCTCTGTTGGGCTGTGGGGACAGGAGACTATGAAGGGCAATACAGAGAGAGAGAAGACAGAACAGTCCATGTCACAGGTCCCTTTATAATACCCTGACCCTTAAAGGGAGAAATCAAGAGGAGGCAGTCTTTTACACTTTGGTGAGAATTAACATGTCAGGCTTCCTCCAGTAGGATCAGGTTTAGAAGTGGGGGGGAAAGCTTCAAAGGACCTCATTTAGGGAGGAGCCTGTCCAGGTGGGATAATGGGTGAAGAGTCAAGAAATGGTGAGTAGAGGATCTGGTGGTGGGAGACCCAAGCCTGTGTACCCCGAAAGCACACAGCTCTTCACATCTGTCTCCATCCTGTGTGTTAGGAGTTCAGGCCCATCACCAAGTCATACTACAGCTCTCCCAGTTCAGCAGACCTCATTCTATAGACCCTCCCTACCCAGAACCCACTGCCTTACCTGCCTCCAGACCATGGGCCCTGTTCTTACCAGGCCCCTGCACTGGCTGGACCCTGCCTGCCTAGAGTTCTGGCCTTCCTGTCTGTTTGTTCTTGCCAGGTCAGCCTCAAGGAATTGTGTGCCCTGGCCCCCAGAAATGCTACTTTTTATGTCCATCTCGAAAGCATCATCACTGTGAATTTTCCATGCTTAGAGAAGTTTCTTCTCCCTCTAACACGAGTGTTTTTGCTGTGTTTTCTGAGACTACAATACTCCTGGTAAACAGTGGTGCTTAATAAATGCACTGAGCCTGTGATCAATGAACACAAGTGACAACTCAGAGGGCTAAGTCCAGATCTTCAGGTCAGGGAGGCAGAATAGTACAGGTTGACATGGCCAGTGGAGGGCAGATGTGTTAACCTGGGGGTGGGGGGAGGGTAGGTGTTATACAAGGGGATTAGGGGAGCAGGGGTCTGAAGGCTTTGGAATGCACCTTCAGTCCTGGCTTTAGGAAGGATATATGTATGGCCCCAAGGGGGCGCTGCTGAGGAGGATGCTGGGACATCTGTGAGGCTACCTGATAACTGTCTCTCTGGAGCCAATGTGGTGCATCACCCTCCTCCAGTGTTCCAGCCTGGAGAACAGCCTGGGTGAGTGGGTCAGGGTATCGGCCAAATAAATGAGCAACTGTCCATGTCTAAAACACTGAAAATGACAAGCCCAACCTCAGGGCACACAGACCAAGTTCAAGTAGAAGAAGGCCACCCAGCCTGTGCCTGAAGATTCAGTAAGCAAGACACAAAAGAATCCAATCAGAGGACAGAGACACACAGGCTGGGGTGTGGCTCAGTGGGGAGGGGGGGTGCCTGCCAGGTATTGCATGAGGTCCCAGAGTTCCACCTCAGTACCTCAGCCTGCAATATGCAATAGAGTCAATCAAAATCCCATCCACACAAGGGCTGCTTTGGGTAAGAAACAAGTTCTGGAGGGGCTCATTCCCTTCTGGAACAGGCTGTGTGAAGATTCCTACAATCTATAAATGAGCAACTGTCCATGTCTAAAACACTGAAAATGACAAGCCCAACCTTAGGGCACACAGACCAAGTTCAAGTAGAGGAAGGCCACCCAGCCTGTGCCTAAGATTCAGTAAGCAAGACACAAAAGAATCCAATCAGAGGACAGAGACACACAGGCTGGGGTGTGGCTCAGTGGGGAGGGGGGGTGCCTGCCAGGTATTGCATGAGGTCCCAGAGTTCCACCTCAGTACCTCAGCCTGCAATATGCAATAGAGTCAATCAAAATCCCATCCACACAAGGGCTGCTTTGGGTAAGAAACAGGTTCTGGAGGGGCTCATTCCCTTCTGGAACAGGCTGTGTGAAGATTCCTACAATCCAAGAACACAGCCGATCCTGGAGGAAATGCGTCAATGCCACCCAAGAGGGAATCCAGCGAGGAGAGCCCCCTGCCCACACCCAATGGTGTGGAGGGTGGTGAGGACGGTGGTGGCAGGGGAATACTGAGCACCCCGGCCCCACTTCCCAAGTTGATCATGTGCCCGGCATACACCCCAGGACCATCTGTCCATGTCTGTCCATGTATGTTCACAGCAGCTCTGTTCACCATGACCCAGGCGGAAAACCACAGTGGACACGCTGTGGCCCAGTCACTAGAAAATGCCTGCCACTTAGTCACAGTCAGTCACTAGGGTGACTCCCAAAGATGCCGTCAGCCCCAAGGAACCGTGGTTGGAACCGCTCATAGCACAAATTCACCAAGCCAGGAGCCTGTACCACAAAACCAGGGTCCTTGTAACCTCAGGGTGGGGCCTGTCTTGGGGAAGAGTCTTGGGGTTCTTGGGGGCTGGCAGTTTGCTGATGGTTCCCAGACTCGCTCTAACCTAGAGGCTAATGCTGCAGATGGTTACCTGCTCTGAATTCCTTCCCTGGGGACTACTGTACTCTTTGGGGGTAAGTTATGACCCACCAGCGGGGCAGCTTTGGGCTTGCTAAGCACCCCAAGCTCTACCTCTCCAGGACAGAGGAAGAACCACAGCTCATATAGAGAAAGGGCTGCCCAGGGACCAGATGAGCCAGCATAGAGGATAGCTGGGATCCAGGGACATGCCAGGGCTGAAGTGTCACAGAAAGTTTTACAGGCAGCTAGAGACAGGGTAGATGAGCAGGGATGAACAGGGGTCAGGAGCTGATGGTGAGCCAGAGCTAGGGTGGGCAGGCCATCACTGAGAATGGCTGCATACCCATTATGTGTTACTGGGAGCCCCTTGTGTGTGGGTCCTTGCCAGGCACTGGGACCAACTGAAGTTGAGGGGTCAGAGTCAAGCCCTGCTCTCAGAGTGCCCATGTGGGGCACCAGGAAGGAGAGGGACCTCATTCCAGGTGGCAGGGACTCACCCTCGACCTCCACTTCCCCAAGCCCTGAGGCCTTTGTGCTCTTAAGGTATGTCCTGTCTATCTTGTCATCCTAAGCCCCAACTCAGGTGTCCCAGGAATCTTTCTCCAATACCCCAGGTCAGTGTCCCAACCTGGTACCCAGAGCATCTTGGGCAGATCCCAATGGGTTGTCCCCAGCAAGTGTGCCTGCTTTGGACAGCTGGACTTCAGCTTTCTGCACTGGGCCTGGTACACAGATGGGGCAAGAACCTTGGGGGACAGTCTGGCGGGTATTAGAGCTTCACAGTTTGCTGTGTGGTCAAACAGAACAGGAAAAGGCTTCCTGGGAGTCAGGCAGAGGGGCGAAGGCAAGCAGACTCCAACTGCATACTTGCTCAAAAAAGGAAGCACTGTGGCCTGGTGGGCACAGTCATTTTTCCCATTCTGCATGAGCCACCCCTGCTCAAGCCTTAGGGGCTGAAGGAGTGGGTGGGACTAAGGCTCAACTGCCCAGAGCTCAAGCCATGTCTGAAGTCCAGTCTGTGACATACATATAGAAACCATGCTCTGGGCTAGGAGGCACGACCAGGCTCATGTCACCGTCCCTCTGGGTACCCAAGACCCTTTCATTCTACCACAAAAGAGCTTTTCTCTTGGCTGGGGCTGCCCTGGTCATACTCTGCCCTGGCTAATGTGCTCCAGACCCCCAGACCAGGCACTTCCATCTACTTCCCAACATCCTTTTTTGGGGACCCCCATTTTGCAGCTGAGAAAACAGGCCTGGAGGAGGACTTTCCCAGAAACCAGATTTGTGGGACCCCAAATCCTGTTACCTCCCCTGAGGGAGGCCATGAGACTAGATTCCCTTGGCCTCTGGTTCTTTTGGTTCTTGTGCTGGACCCTAAACCTGAGACAGAAACCTAGAGGTCATCCATACCCATACCAGCAGGGAAGGAATGTTCTAGAGCAAGCTGTTTGAGCAGACTGCTAGGGGGCCAGCAGCTGAAAACATGAGATCACCTCCAATTATGGGGCGGGGGGAACCTTCCCTACCCCAATTCCAGACAGACCCTCCTCAAGACCCCAAGTCTAGAAGGCCATGTGGCAGGATTCAGTCCAGGGGCTCAGGCCCTGCCCCCAGCTCAGGCCCCTCCCACCTCAGTTCAGGGCAGGACATCTGCCCACCTATGTCCCCAATCAGGTTGACCAGGTCTCTGTTCCCATGCCTGGGGAGGCTCAAGACCCCTGACTGAACATAAGGAGAGAGGGAAAGTGGAAGGAAGCCATAAGGGGCCCAGCTGGCTTCAGAGAAGCTCGGAATGCTACCTTTGCCTCCAGTCCATTTGGGTTGAGTCGTGTCACCCCATCCAGAGCCCCTCCCCAACTGGATGGAGGTGACAGTGACAGCCAATGTGGGGCATCAAGTAGGGTCCTGGCCTGGGGTGAGCAGTCTGGGTTTGGACCTGAGGCCATTGCTATGACCATAGCCACAAATGTGGGCCTCTAGGCCTGGCCACCTCCACCTGGGCCTGGGCCATGTAAGGTGGGCCCTGGTCCACTGATACCAGATTTTGGTTTGAGGTCCCAAGAGACTGGACCCCTCCCAGCCTAGTTCATGCTGATCTGGGCCTGTGGTCCTTTGCACTTGGTCCCAGATACCTAGGTATCTGGAAACCATTCACCAACACTGAGGGTCAGCTGAGAAGGCCCAGCCCCTCTCCTTGAGCCAGGCCCTGTCTTGGGCCAGGCCCAGGCTCTGTTGGGCCTTGCCCCTTAGGGAACCAGTGGCCTGCTACCCACAGTTCTCTCCAAGGTGCTAATTTTGGCCTTGGGAAGGAAGGCTAGGAGACCTCCAGGCCAGGGGCAATGGCCCCGAACTCTGCACCATAGGGCCAGGCCTGATGGCACACAGCCTCGGCCCTGGCCTGGGAAGAAAAACAAGTGTGTGTGTGTGGGTGTGGGTGTGGGTGTGGGGGTCCCGAAGGCACGGTGAGGGCGCCAGAGAAGTCGCGAATATTCAAATGGGCTGATCCCCGGCCTGCCGCGCGCAGCCCCTCGGAGTCCCGCGCGGCTCCAAGTTGAGCTGCGGAGGAGGCCTTCGGGGTGCTCCGGGCCGCGGCCGCGGGATTCCCCCAAAATGGCTCCAAGACGTGGGGCCTGGCCGGCCGCGCGGGCTCCATCCCTGCCCGGCTCAAACTTAACCGCTCCGGGCGCGACAACTGTCGGCGCCACCCCGGGGACGCGGCGCTGGGATCCCGGGGGGCCAGCGCGAGGGTCGCGGGGACCGGCTCGGGGTGAGCCATCGCTCCTCGCCGCCCGCGGCCGCCCCGGG
>NW_008360325.1:3864843-3873943 GCF_000622305.1 Nannospalax galili | reverse complement strand
GCCCGCCTCCCCGCACCCCGCGGCCCTCGCCCTCGCCCTGCCCGGCCCGCGGGGCCCCAGCGGGGCACTCACCTGAGTTTCTCCATGTCTGCAGCAGAGGCCTGCGGGAGAGCAAAGCAGATGGTCAGCGCGGGGGGCGGCCGGTCGGGGCGACGTCCGGAGTCTCGCTCCGTGGCAGCCCCGCGCGCGCCCCGGGCCCGCACCCCAGTGCCTCAGTGGGCGCGCCTGTCCGCGGCCAAGTAACAGGTGAGCCGGCCCGGGCCGCCGCCGAGTTACGCCCCCCGGGGGCCGGCCGCGGACTCGGGGCGCTCGGCCTCGACCCGCGCAGGGGACCCGGCCGTCCCCGTTCACTGTCGGGGCGCTCCCCCGGCCGCGTTTTCCCCTCGCGCCCGCGCTCCCTCCCCGAAGAAGCCGAGCCCCGCAGCGCAGGAGAGCGGGGTCGGTGGAGAGTGTTGGAGCCGCGCACCCGGGCCGGCTGGGGGACGGGGACCGGGAGCTGGCAAGCTGGCAGTCGCGCAGCCCGAGGGGATGGCACCGCGCACTCGTGCCTCGCTCTGGGACCCCGCCGCCCTCCGATCCCGGGGTACGGGGCCTGGCTCGCCCCTCCCGGGCCCGAGGGATTAACCCCGGCGCGCCCGGCTCGCCCGCGGGGCTCCCGGGCCGGCTTGCGCAGACCCGACCGCGCGCCACTTGGAGACCCTCCCGGGCCGGCCCCGCGCGGACAGGCACCCCTCCGCCCGCCTCGGGGAACCACCCGCCGCCATTAACCCTGTGGGCGCCGGCCAGCCCCGGGGACCGCCAGCGGCCCGCGCGGGATCGCACTTCCTGCGCGCAGCGGGCTCTGCTGCGCCCGGCAGAGGCCGCTCGGGCTTCCCCCGTCCTTCCGCGAAAGGGGGTGAGGGGGTCTAACCCGGGGACCAACGCCACAGACCTGGGAAGACTGATGACTGCCCATCCCGGACCCTCGCGCCGGGCGCCGCCGCCACGTCCGCCGGGAGCGCGCTCCGCTCGGTCCGGGCCCCACGCCGCCTCCCCCACCGCCCCGCCGGGCGAGGGCGCAGCCCGGCCCCGGGGCCGCGGCTAGGTTCGGCCAGCAACTTCCCGGTGCCTGAGCAGGCCTTCACGGGGCTCCCCCAGCCTCAGTTTCCTCACCTGAAAGCTGGGGGGAGGGGAGGCGGGAGGAGCAGACCGGTCGCTCTGCTGCCCTCGCGCACTGGCGGCTGTAGAGGGGCAGGGCTAGGGAAAGGAATTTCAGGAAAAGGACCCCCGGTGGGCTTCCCTCCTAGCAAACTCTAAAAGTTGTACACAACCACGAGCCCGAACCTCTTTCTACAAGTCCTCCTGCGGACCAGAGTTCGCTAGGAAGAGTTTGGCGCACATCATCAGCACGACCCTCCCCTCCCCAACGCCCCTCTTTTCCAGGCCCACCTTTCCGAATTCCCATCACCGCAATCATCTCCTGCACTGGGTCCCAGCACATAGCAGGCGCTCAATAAACACCGGCAGTGCATGCCTGGGTCCTACGCACGGATGCGCGGCTTCTCCAGCCTTCCCCTGGCTGGCTGTGAGTTTCCGTGCAGGAGCCCCAGCTCTCCCCAGGACACCCAGCACCCAGCAGGCTTGGCCTCCTGGAGCCAGCGCAGGGTGGGAGGAGCCGTCCACTCGCAGGGTCAGAGCCAGCCAGGATGAAACCAACCCCCCCCCCCGCCATCCAAGTGTTCATCCATCCATCCACCAATGGCTCCCCACTTGTTCAGTAACTGGCGGGGTTCTTCCACCCCGAGGAGCGCAAAGGAGGGCAGTCTTGCTCTCCAGGGGCCAAGCTGGAGACACCTCCATCCCAAGCCCGGGGTCTGCCTTAAGGAAGGACACCTGCCACCGCACAGGGCCACAGCTCCTTCCAGCCTTCCCAGCTCTGCAGGAAGCCGGGCCCTGACGCTGAGGGGCCCAGTGAGGATCCCATTCCTAACAGGTCTCGTCCACCCAAAGGCAGGGGCCATCCCTCATCTGTCTTCAGCCTCCTCAATCACTCAAAAGGAATGACCTGCCAAGGCGTTTGTCTGAAATTAATAAGAATGTATTAAAATTTAATTTTAAAAGCTAGCATCAATTATTTACATTGACTGTTTCAGCTCTTCTAGAAGGCCTATCTAGGGAACCTCCAACCCCCAAGGGGCTGGAGAAGAGGCAAAGGCAGTGGTGGACGGAGCTGGGGGCTGGGCGGGGCAGGAGACAATGGAAACCCAGCCCTTCAGCTGTTCTAGATTCTGGCTCCTGGATGTGACCCTCTGACCCGCGGCCTGAGGGTCCCATAGGCCCTGACCCTTGCTGGGCACCTCCTTCATATAGCCCAGAGTGGGGATTCAGGATAATCGCTGGACTTAGCCCCAGTCAGACAGGATAAGTCTCTGGGTCTTTACCGGTGCGTTTGGGAGCAGCTCAACCTGGTGGGGGGAGGGACGTGGGTACAGAGTACGTTGGGCCCAGGGAACTGGGGCCAGGAGGCTGGCCTTCCTGAGAGCTGGTGGACCTCCCTCCCCAGGGGCCTTGATGTTGCCTGAGCCCCCTTTCAAGTTGGCTTTTCCTGTTCACTAACCACAGGACCTGGAGAAGTTTCCACAATGCCCTTGTTATAGAGGAGCAAGCCTTGCTGGCTGTCACAGCCTCTCTCAAGGCCTGTCTGCTGCTGTCCCCTGCACAGGAGAGGGAAGGAGGATGGGGACTGGGATGAGAGGCTTGGGGACCTTTACTTTCCAGCACCTTCGGCTGGGCCTGCTTGTAGACACAGCCCTCTCTCAGGCACCTGCCACCTCCTAACAGGGCCTTTGACACATCCCAAGCCCCACTCAGGGCTCTTGGGACACAGTGGGCCTCCTGCCATTTCCTTCTTTTGTTTCTTTCAATTCAGAGCTCCCACACAACAAGTCCAAAAAGACAGAGGCCCAGAGACCACCCACACAGGCTGCCACCCTGGAGCTACCACACACTCCCTGTCACCTAGGCACTATGTTTGCACATTACAGGTGTTCCCTTGAGGAGGTCACTGTGCCACCAGCCAGATCTTGGTGAGGAATGGAACACTGACTTGGTGCAGCCTAGCAATGGCCCCCAGCCGGCCTCCCCCAGGCCACCTGGTTACCCAATGCCTTCCTCCCTCACTGGGATGCTGCGTCCCAGACCGCTGCACAGCCTGATGCTTTCTTCTTTGGGCACCTATGCAGAACAGGACCCCGTGTTGACCACCATTGTGGCCAGGCTGTGGTGGGGTTTCCATGCACAGGGGAGGACTGCCTTGTGGGAATGGAAGTGCTCCTGTCCCAGTCTGCTATCAGAGCCTCACCCTCCTCACACCATCCCTGTCCCTTCCTCAAGCCTGCTCCTGTCTGCTAGAGACAGAGGCCCCTGGAGATCCAGCGTGTGTGCAGAGGTCTGCCCAATGCAGGTAGGGGCTGGTCCTACTCCACACACATCCCCCACATGCCCTAAGGCCACCAGGAAGCAGGGAGTCAGGTGGGGGGGATGGTCTGCATCCAGCCCCCTCTGGATTGCCAGCTGACCTGGACCCTTTGGCTTCTCTTTGATGGCAGTCCATCCCGAGTAGAGGAAACAATCTAAAGACATGGGGAGGAGCAGAGCCCACCCCTCACTGATTGCAACTCAGATCTCCTATGTCACTGTGTGACCTCAGGCAAGGCTTTTCCTCTCTGAGCCTCAAAGCTTCATCTAGGAAGGAAGGATGGAAAATCCACCTTGCGTGGAAGGAAGGGGCTGTTCTGAGGACTAGCCTGCAAAGTGTGGCACCCCAGAGAGCCAGCCTTTAACAGCTACTTGAGGAGGACTGCTCCCAAGAGAGTTCACTTTGCTCCCTGGGTTCTTGCATTCATTCAAAAAACACTGGCTGGGTGCTGAGACCTGTGGGGGAGGGTCAATGTCTACTTGCTGCTGTGCTAATGTAGGGAGCCAGGAGCCTGCAGAGAAACCATGCAGACTTCCTCTATAGGGGGAAGGAGAGGAGTCAGGGCCCACAACTGTTAGCACAAACTGGGTACCTCTACGTACTTGAGGTAGGGAGGCCAGCCTTCAGGCTTCAGGAGAGCCAGGGCTCCTATCCCGAGTGGTCTGTACAGGGCCTCAATAGGAGGAGCCGAGGGGAGCACTCAGTGCTCCAGGAGCCCAGCCAAGGCTCCTGCATCCAGTCAGGTGGGGACTAGGTGGAGATGGGAAGGTGCTTGGACCCAGGCTGGCTAGAGATGGTGCAAATAAGTGAGGGGAAATGGGACTCTGGTATGGAGGTATCTACACAGGCCCCCACAGAGGCATCACTGGGAGTGTGGGACCTGGACTTGGGAACAGGGTCAGGAAATGCAGATTTGGGAGTTGTCAGACCACAGGTGGCACATATGTCCCCACACTGGACAAAGTGGCCAGCACAGGATATGGGAGGAGACTGGATGGCACCTGCAGCCTCTGCCACTGGCAGGTGGGAGGTAGAAGAGAGGCCAGGGTCTTTGGGAGGTGGGAGAGTCAGTTTGTGCCATAGACGAGTTAAGGACAGGATCTTGAATCCCTGGGCATCCCTTACCTGCAGCCTCTGCCACTGGCAGGTGGGAGGTAGAAGAGAGGCCAGGGTCTTTGGGAGGTGGGAGAGTCAGTTTGTGCCATAGACGAGTTAAGGACAGGATCTTGAATCCCTGGGCATCCCTTACCTGCTCAGTGGGGCCCCCATGGCAACCTCAGCTAAGGAGTGCAAGGAAAGCATCCACCCACAGCCAGTCGCCTAGCAAGTTGGCCTGGCTCCCGAGTAGAGGAAACAATCTAAAGACATGGGGAGGAGCAGAGCCCACCCCTCACTGATTGCAACTCAGATCTCCTATGTCACTGTGTGACCTCAGGCAAGGCTTTTCCTCTCTGAGCCTCAAAGCTTCATCTAGGAAGGAAGGATGGAAAATCCACCTTGCGTGGAAGGAAGGGGCTGTTCTGAGGACTAGCCTGCAAAGTGTGGCACCCCAGAGAGCCAGCCTTTAACAGCTACTTGAGGAGGACTGCTCCCAAGAGAGTTCACTTTGCTCCCTGGGTTCTTGCATTCATTCAAAAAACACTGGCTGGGTGCTGAGACCTGTGGGGGAGGGTCAATGTCTACTTGCTGCTGTGCTAATGTAGGGAGCCAGGAGCCTGCAGAGAAACCATGCAGACTTCCTCTATAGGGGGAAGGAGAGGAGTCAGGGCCCACAACTGTTAGCACAAACTGGGTACCTCTACGTACTTGAGGTAGGGAGGCCAGCCTTCAGGCTTCAGGAGAGCCAGGGCTCCTATCCCGAGTGGTCTGTACAGGGCCTCAATAGGAGGAGCCGAGGGGAGCACTCAGTGCTCCAGGAGCCCAGCCAAGGCTCCTGCATCCAGTCAGGTGGGGACTAGGTGGAGATGGGAAGGTGCTTGGACCCAGGCTGGCTAGAGATGGTGCAAATAAGTGAGGGGAAATGGGACTCTGGTATGGAGGTATCTACACAGGCCCCCACAGAGGCATCACTGGGAGTGTGGGACCTGGACTTGGGAACAGGGTCAGGAAATGCAGATTTGGGAGTTGTCAGACCACAGGTGGCACATATGTCCCCACACTGGACAAAGTGGCCAGCACAGGATATGGGAGGAGACTGGATGGCACCTGCAGCCTCTGCCACTGGCAGGTGGGAGGTAGAAGAGAGGCCAGGGTCTCTGGGAGGTGGGAGAGTCAGTTTGTGCCATAGAGGAGTTAAGGACAGGATCTCGAATCCCTGGGCATCCCTTGCCTGCTCAGTGGGGCCCCCATGGCAACCTCAGCTAAGGAGTGCAAGGAAAGCATCCACCCACAGCCAGTCGCCTAGCAAGTTGGCCTGGCTTGGGCCTGTCCCAAGAAAGAGGGCCAAGCCTACCTTACTTCTTGGCACAGGTGACCCTGCCTCGCCAGGCTTGTGTGGGCTCTGTGGAGCTCACAGGGATCCCATCCACTTTGCCACATTCATCACCCAGGCCTGTGACTGCAAACTGGCCTCCCAAGCTAAATCTGGCCTGCTGGCATGTTGTATTTGGCCTGTTCGAGGCTCTCTCTCTCTCTCTCTCTCTCTCTCTCTCTCTCAACATTTGAGCCAACATTTAAAAATTGGGAGAGTTTACATTTTAAAATCCGTATTTTTGGCTTCTACTGAAAATTTTGGAAGATCTAGCAACTCCGTCCCACATTCCCACGTGGTAGGCAACAGGGAGCTTTGGGAAGCAGCTGCGCCTCAGCGGCACCTGGGGCTCCACTCTGGAGGCACCATCCACACCCGTGAAGAGCCAGGCCAGAGGCCACTTGTTCAAGGTAACTCAGCATCAGGAGTGCTGTCACAGTCCCACCCTGCCCTGTCCCTGGCTCTGTGCCTCTTGCTTCTTTCTGACATCTTTGTACTCAGGAAAAGGTTGGCTTTTAAGTCACTCACACTGGTATGAATGAATCTCGGTCCCAAGCCTGTGGTAGCTGGAACTCCCTGAGACCTTCCACAAGAGATCTCTTGTTTATCTGCCCATGGCCACTTATCCAGATAGGACAGAGGCAGGACTAAAACCTAGAGCCCCATACTAGTCAGCAGCGCCCTTCCAGAAGGGCTGCTGGAGAGCCAGGCATGGGTTCTCACTGATGGGCTTTCAGATTGGTGCCTGCAGCAGAGGCCGCTCTGCATCCTGAGGCCCCATTCCAGCAGCACTCCTGGCCCAACAGGTCTCTGAGGCTCTGAGCTATATAGACGCATTCCAAGGTTCCAACTGGAGCCTTGGGACAGAGCCTTCTAGAGGCCTGGGTGTCAGCAACTGCCCTGGGGCCTGGTGGTCCTAAGACAGAGACCTGCAAGGTGCATAGAACCCAGAGCCACAGAAAGGTTGGGTCCCTCATGGAAGAGGTGGGGACAGGATCACGAGTCAACCAGTGCTGGGGAAACTGAGGCCTGGGGAGGCAAGGCGACAGACCTGGCTCTGGTGAACCCTGAGGGAGTCGGCTCTAGGGGCCTCTGGGAACCTGAACTCCCTGGGCCCCCATGGTTGATCCTGGAGGCAGGCCAACTGGAGGCTGTGAGGGCAGGCTACAGGCTGACTGCCTCTGGGTGGGTTCCTGGCTCCCCTTGGGGCCTCCTTGTATCTCAGAGTCCTTCTCTGCATATGGGGGGTATAGGATGCCACAGCCCAGTCAGGAGCTTAGTGCATGGTGAGCCAACAGGTACACACAGGAAGGTGTGTCTGCTCTTAGGATAGACCTCTCCCTAGAACCCCTAACCTGGGTTAGGGGTTATAGTACTTTGCTATTCCTGTTCCCAGCCTGACCTTGGTTCAGAACTAGAGCTCCCAGATACTGTCCTGAGTACTCTGCGGACAGGAGGCTCAAAATGTAAGGGGATCATCAGGAGCCTGTAGTGAACCAGGAAGGGGCTTTGGAGGGGCAATACTATTACTGTTGCCACTGGTCCACCCACTCTGCCTGCTCCATGACCACGATGTTCACCTTTGAGATTCACTCTTTGGGTGCTCATGGTCTTTTCTACTACAGATAGTATAAAGGAGTACGGTGAGGGGGTTGGGCAGGACCTGTAGGGAGCAGATCCATGCTGGGGGATGGGGTGAGGACTCACGAACCAGTTGGGTCTCTCTGCTCATTACTGCCCATACCAAGGCCCCTGGTGCCTGTGGCCTCTGAGGAATGCCAGGGGCTCTGAGCTGGGTCCTTCTCTGAGGCTGTGGCTCCAGCCACGGGGTCCTGGGCCAGGCTGGTGCTGTGCTTTCTTGGAGTGGGCTCTGGGCTGTGGCCTCGGGGACCCCAGAAGCCTTCCAGAGTTACAGGGTCCAGCAGACGCACAGTGACCTCATCCAGGAACCTGGAGAATGGCAACCTGGCCTCCTGCCATCGGACAAGTCATGCAAGGGGTCCAGTAGCAGCCCTGCAGCCTGGGCTGGGAGCTTCTGCAGGGGATGACGGACCAGATGACTTCGGTGGCCTGGCCTGGGTGCTCCCTGCTGCCCAGCTAGGGTGGGACGCTGTGCTCTCTAGACCAGGGCCTGTGCTGGAGGTTGGCTTGTGGCTGTGTGTCTCCTGCATGGGGGCTTCTGCCCTGAATGGCAGCATGAAGCCAGGGCCTACCTGTCCAGGACTGGCAGGGTCAGGGCTTTGGGCCTGAGAGCTGGCCCCACTGAGCATCCTCCTCAGGCAGCCCAGTCTCATGCTTTTCCATTTGTTGGCCTCCATAGGCAGAGTGCCCCTTCCCTCCCAGGTCAGGCCACAACTGTAGAAATTTTAAGATAATGTGTATATTATTTTTGTCTCATCCTTTATATATAACAAACATAAAAAGACCTTCATCACTTGCTTAGGCTTTCTCAATTTTTCTATTTTGGAAAATATCTCCTTTCCCATATCGTTTTCTTTATTTTTTATTTTTGGTCTTTTTGAGACAGGGTCTCCCTGTAGCTCCAGCTCCTGCCGACCATCGACCCGGTACCAGCGAGTGGTGGGTTTCAGTGGCCTCCCACCCCAAAATTGATTGTCACGAAATGTAAGCTTTGGGGCTTAGTGCCAGGGAGGAGAAGGTCATGTCCTCAGCCCTGCCCGGTGGGAGTCACAGATAGGGAGCTGGGCAGGAGCTGCCGGGGTGGAGTTGGGTGCGGGAGACAGAGGGACAGATAGCTGCCACAGCCATCACACAGCATAGGCACAGGGGAAATGGGAACTGCAGCAACTGGACCAGATGGAACCACAGCTGTCCTTCCAGTCTTCCTGATCAAGAGTGCACATCTGGGGAGCTGGGGCGATAGCTCGGTGGGAAAATGCTTGTGAGGACCTGAGTTCAGATCTCATGTAAAAGCCAGATGGTGGTGAGCATCTGTAACCCCAGCACTTGCGGAATGGAGACAGGAGGATCTTGGAGCTCTATGGCCAGCCAGTCTAGCTGAATTGGGGAGCTCCAGCTTCAGTAAAGCAACCCTGCCAAAAATATGGTGGAGAGGAATGGGGGAGATACCTGTTGTCAGCCTCTGGCCTACACACACACACACACACACACACACACACACACACACACAGAGACCCATGTGTGTTACATAT
>NW_008360325.1:3863805-3864554 GCF_000622305.1 Nannospalax galili | reverse complement strand
ACACCCAACTAAAGGCCTGCATTTCCTAGGCTCCTTTGCAACCAAGGAAATATGAAAACATTGGGTGCGTCAGTTAGGGAACTCTGTAAAACAGTTCGGACAAGGCTCGCCCTTAGGCGCTTCACTCCGCCACCCTTTTGCTTTGCTCTGTATAGCTGGAGCTGTGGTAGCCACAGTGCACCGTGAAGCACACCTGTGGTACAGGCCATCTGCAGAGGCAAGAGAACAGAACAAAAAGAAACCAGATCCCTAATGACCACTGATCCTCACACCAGTCCTCTACCAGCTGCCTGTGCTGCTTCTTTAACCAGAGAGACAGCCCCATCCTGCCCAAGTCACAGTTACTTCCAGTCTGGTGCTAGCAGCTATATACAATGGAGACACAGAGGGACGGGTGGCAGACAGTGGCAGCCAGCCCTGGGACAGGAACCTGCAGAGCCTGCTCAGGTGCAGTAAGAGTTGGGAAGTGCCAGGAGGGAAGGTAGCGTGAAGCCGAGCTTCCCTGAGCTTCAAAGGAAGCCGGGCTCGTGGCAGCCCCAGGCCCACAGCCAACTGGCAGCTGCCACTGCCAACTCACGCTGCCTGTTTGGGATGTGCACATGGAACCCTGCTGAGACGCCACAGGGCAAGCACTCAGGGACCCCAGCTTTCGGAGGGCAGCCACATACCTCTTTGATGCCCAATGTGGGCAAACTGCACCCAGCCCTCTCCTATCTGATCACCTCCCTCCATCTCCACCATCACTGCTG
>NW_008360325.1:3862328-3863484 GCF_000622305.1 Nannospalax galili | reverse complement strand
TCAACCTTTGACTAGATATATATATTTGTTCCCTAAGCTAGTTGACTATACTATGACCATAAAAAATTTAAGACTATATGGATATTATTTTTGTCTCATCCTTTATGTACCATAACAAACCTACAAAGACCTTCATCACTTGCTTAGGCTTTCTCAATTTTTCTATTTTGGAAAATATCTCCTTTCCCATATCATTTTCTTTATTTTTTATTTTTGGTCTTTTTGAGACAGGGTCTCCCTGTAGCTCCAGCTCCTGCCGACCATCGACCCGGTACCAGCGAGTGGTGGGTTTCAGTGGCCTCCCACCCCAAAATTGATTGTCACGAAATGTAAGCTTTGGGGCTTAGTGCCAGGGAGGAGAAGGTCATGTCCTCAGCCCTGCCCGGTGGGAGTCACAGATAGGGAGCTGGGCAGGAGCTGCCGGGGTGGAGTTGGGTGCGGGAGACAGAGGGACAGATAGCTGCCACAGCCATCACACAGCATAGGCACAGGGGAAATGGGAACTGCAGCAACTGGACCAGATGGAACCACAGCTGTCCTTCCAGTCTTCCTGATCAAGAGTGCACATCTGGGGAGCTGGGGCGATAGCTCGGTGGGAAAATGCTTGTGAGGACCTGAGTTCAGATCTCATGTAAAAGCCAGATGGTGGTGAGCATCTGTAACCCCAGCACTTGCGGAATGGAGACAGGAGGATCTTGGAGCTCTATGGCCAGCCAGTCTAGCTGAATTGGGGAGCTCCAGCTTCAGTAAAGCAACCCTGCCAAAAATATGGTGGAGAGGAATGGGGGAGATACCTGTTTTCAGCCTCTGTCCTACACACACACACACACACACACACACACACACACACACACAGAGACCTAAGAAGTAGCATTGGATCCTTGATTAGTTTCTGCAGGATCATTTTAGGTAAAGTAAGCAATATTATGATAATCATTGTAATCATTTTTATTAATAGGTCTCTCCACCTAATGAAAATGTTGTAATTCACAACCCTTCAAGGCCCTGGTATGAAAGATATCAACCAATTAGCTACAAAATCTGCACAAGGTCTGGAAATGAAAACGAATTCAGAGACATGGTGACGAGGTGCAACAACGTTGGTGTAAGTACATTCGTGTTTGCTTCCAAATCATCATATATGAAATATTTCTCT
>NW_008360325.1:3856503-3862090 GCF_000622305.1 Nannospalax galili | reverse complement strand
TTCTTTAACCAGAGAGACAGCCCCATCCTGCCCAAGTCACAGTTACTTCCAGTCTGGTGCTAGCAGCTATATACAATGGAGACACAGAGGGACGGGTGGCAGCCAGCCCTGGGACAGGAACCTGCAGAGCCTGCTCAGGTGCAGTAAGAGTTGGGAAGTGCCAGGAGGGAAGGTAGCGTGAAGCCGTGCCACCCTGAGCTTCAAAGGAAGCCGGGCTCGTGGCAGCCCCAGGCCCACAGCCAACTGGCAGCTGCCACTGCCAACTCACGCTGCCTGTTTGGGATGTGCACATGGAACCCTGCTGAGACGCCACAGGGCAAGCACTCAGGGACCCCAGCTTTCGGAGGGCAGCCACATACCTCTTTGATGCCCAATGTGGGCAAACTGCACCCAGCCCTCTCCTATCTGATCACCTCCCTCCATCTCCACCATCACTGCTGGCCCCAGATGCTACTGAGGCTCAGCTGTACCCGTCATCACCTGCCTCCCACACGTGACAGTACCAGTTTTGGAAACCATTGGCCAGGTGACTAGACAATGACAAATATTCACACTGCCTGCGAAGCCCTGAAGGTCCAGGGTCTTCCCCAAGGGGAATGTGTCTAGTTCTTGAATGTGCAGAACTCCATGTGGCCCAGGGGCCTTTGCACCTGCTGTTCTCTTCTTTCATCCTTCTCACCATCTAACTCCTCTCTAACTCCTCAGTTCAACAGCCTGTTTCCTATTGTCTGTGTCCCCGCAATCAGATAAGGTATGCCTGCTGTGGTCTCTTTTATAAACATTCCTTTATCATAACACAGCCCCCAGCAGTCATGTGCACAGTATCTGTGGCTCTCAATAGAATGGAAACTGCTCTTCTGTGTGCTAGCTTTCTGCACAGGGCCCAGCATGTAGCAGGAACCTAATAAGGAGGTTCTGGATGGATGGAAGGATGGATGGATGGGTGGATGGATGGATGGATGGATGGGTGGGTGAGTGAATGGCTTAATGGATGGATGGGTGGGTGGATTAATGGAAGGGCGAGTAGATGGATGGGTAAACAGGTAAGGATGGATGGTGGGTGGGCAGGTAGATAAGTGAATGGGTGGATGAGTGGGTGAATGAATGAATAGGCCAATGGGTGGATGAATAAATGGGTAGGTGGGGGGATAAATGGATGGATGGGTAGGTGGGCAGATGGCATGTAAGGGAGTGGGTGTATTTATAGATGGATGGAGGGATGTATACAGGGCAATGGGTGAATGGCTGAGTGGGCAGGTGGATGGATGGATGGATGGATGGATGGATGGAGGGGTGTACAGGGGAATAGGTGAGTGGACGGTAAATGAATGAATAGGTGGGTAGATGGATAGAGGCGTGTGTAGGGGAATGGGTAGAATAGATGGGCCAGTGGACGGGTGGGTGGTGTGAAAGACATACATGTTCAGATGTCAGCACACAAGCGTTCCGACTTAATGTGGGTCTACAGTGGACACAGATGAAGATGTGGGGAGGGATCTCCAGTTTCTGGAAGGACCACAGTGACACCCTCACTACTGCAACCTCTGACAGCCTCCCCTCTGTACCCAACAACCCTCAAACCATCTCGTTCCCTGTTGGGAAGACCCAAGGTCAGCTCCTATCCAATGGGTCTAGTGGTTTGGGGGTGAATTTTGGGTCCTCTCATCTGACTACACCCAGGCTGGCAGGGTGGTAGGCTGGAAGGTGGGCAGGGTTCCCAGCAGGACTTGGAGCTCACTGGCAGGGGTTCTCATTTGACTATGGCATTAGCATGTGTGATCCCTGGAGTGCCTTGGGGCTCTGGCCAGCATATCCTCTGAGCCTCCGAGCTGCATTAGACAAGTTTCTGTTGTCATAACAACCCACTGGCTCTCAGCCCTGAGGATGTTGCTGGCTGTCACAACTGGCAGCCTGGGCCTGCTGGCCTCTCGGTAGCCTGGGTTACCATCCCCAGGAGAAGCTCCCTAGTCCTATGTTGTACCCCATTGCCTGAGCCCTTCACAGTACCATTGTCCCACTAGAGGGGTGCATGGCAGGTCCCACCATCCTCTGAGAGGGGTTAGGGTAGCTGGCCTCTGAGTGAAGAGGCCTGTCAAAGGCCCTAGGGATGCAGAGAAGGGGCAGGTACTGCCTCCTGCTCCTGGGGCCCCCACCTACAAGTGGGCAGACCACTCTGGGTAAGCACTGAGAATTCCTAATGTCACCTCATTCCATTCTAACAATGACCCTCTGAGCTAGGAACAGCTTCTCTGTTTCCCAGGAAGAACTGGGATCAAGTAGAGTTGCTGGGAAACAGGCATGGTCCACCATGGACCAGGTATCATGGCAAGCACCACAGAGACTGTGGCCTACTTCCCTCATCCTCCTTCATCTGAACACCATGTTTCTACCATGCAACCCTTCTCAGGCAACTCTGAAGGTCTAAAACCCCTGCTTGGGCTCCTAGCTGCCCAGAGATAGCCTGAGGATCTCCCCAGGACCACGGCTCTTGGCTACCTGAGTCCCCAGTACGCCACACCTGCTCTATGGCCCATGTCCACCAAGAAGGAGGTGAGCTTGAACCACCCTAACCTTCAACAGGAGGGACCTCTAGGCTGCCTGCTGGTCTTTAGATGGGGCTGTGTGGCTACTTTGTGGTTCCCTAAGCTCATTCCCAGAGGGGCACATCCATGTATGGGTGGCTAGTGGCTACTGTTTGGGTTGCTCCCCATTCCCCAAATGCCCCAAGAAAACTCAGCATTTGGATCTGTGTTAGCACCTGACCCTTGCCCCCAATCCCTGTTCAGTAACCTACCTGGGGCTTCTCTGAAGGAGCGGGCCTTAGAGGCATGTCTCCATCAGTTGTTGTGTGTACATTTGTATGTAGACCTGCCCCTCTGCACCTATGTCCTTGTGTTGTCTACTATCACCCACTCCTCTTGCATCCTGCTGCCCATCCAATCCAACTCCACTGTCTTACAGCTATTCAAGGTCCTTCCATCTACCCCAGTGCTCATTCATTAACTACCTTTCACATACCCCATGCCTACTTCCATTCCTCCTGACGCTACTCTTGTATCCATCTCTTCATACGTTTATCCATTGACATCTATACAGTCATCCATCCATTCACTGGTCCTGAATCATGCACCAGAAATCCATCCTCCCTGCACTCAGGCCTCCGACTATCAACATTTCCTTCTATCTAGATCAACTCTTCCATCCACCCATCCATCTATTCCTGTCTTTCCCCCTGTATCCAAGCTCCCCTTTCATCCATTGGTCTCTCTGGGTTTCTACCCACCCATCCACTGGTCTGTCCTCCTATACACCTTCCTTCCATCAATACATTACCAATGCATCACCATCCACCCGTCTGTACACAGGCCCAATGTCTCCCCTCTACCCTTCATGAACCCATCCCAGCATGCACTGCCAGCAGCATAGGGGTTCTTCATCTCCCTACTGCCTCAAGGCCCAACTTGGTTCAAAGCCTGTTGACTGACTGCAACTGCATCCCTAGCTCAGCTGGGCAGGAGGTACTCTCCAACAGGGGCTAGCCTCAGGCACTGTTCTGTCTTTCAGGCTCATGGTTGGCTGGAGTGGGACCCCTTTGAGTCTCCTCAGGGAACACGGAACCACCTGCTCATCCCCTGCCTCACTGGCCAGGGTTCATATCTACAACCAGACTGTGAACTCCTGAAAGCTAGGTTTACCTAAGTGACAGTGGGTAACCCAGGAGACTATGCAAGATGAACAGAGAACGTACCCACTTAACCCATTCATTCTTAGGACTGACCCATCAGGGACAGTGCTGGCCAGCTAGCCTACTGCCAGTCACTTTCTGGTGCCTCCTCTGGCTGTGACAAATGATCAGCCTCTGATACTGGGCCCTAGGGAGGTCTAGGGCCTTGCCTGAGATCACACAGCAAACCAATGGTTGAGCAGGGACTGGAACCAGCAGGGACTGGTTTCACACCTTGTCCAAGCTTCTCCATCAGTCCCATGAGCAGCTCTGAGGCAGGAAGGAAGATGAGAAGAGGTCCCTGGGGCAACTGTGGTCCAACACAGTGAGTTTAGGGATACTAAATGCAAGCATCCTGCTCTCCAGGCTATCCATTTGACTGCTACATTTCAGCAAGACGCCTTCTCAATCTGCCATCATCTGCTCCAGCTTAGCCTGTGGCTCTTATCAGCTGAGTTTTGGGGAAATTCTCATGGACTGTCTCCAAGCCAGGGACCCAGGAACAGCTGTCACACCCTCCCATCCACTCATTCATTCACCTAGTCATCCATTGATTCTTCAAGGTGTTGTGGGAACGATGTCACTGGTGCTGCCCACAGTGTTCAATGAGTGGCAGCCAGTGTGGGTCTCCCCCCACACTCAGGGTCTTTTGGGAGTGACTGGAAAGTCTCACCAACCAGCCTGCCTCAGACTGATTTCTGTTGCTGGCCTGAGGGTTCCCTCACACAGCCTACAGCCTATGGGAAGCTCCTTCCACAGGCCAGAGCTCCAGGCAGCCCTGCCTCTCCACTCTAGGTCCCAACAGTTACTGGTTTTGTTGCCCAGAACTGGCCACAGGAATATACAAATATAAGACAATAAGTTGGGAGAGTCCTGGGTGCTGTGCAGCCACCCCTCGACCTGCACCTGTATCTGCCACTGTGCCTGCTTTTCAGAGCCGCCCTGATTACAGTGAGATGTGGGAAAATTAAGGGTTTGCAGTAGGCTGCCAGGCCCTGCTGCTGCCTCCCCGCCCTGCTTGTCACAGATGCCAGGCAGAGCCGCCCCCAAAGGCCACTTGCCCTAGAGGGCTGCCCAGACACACCACAGCGACGAGGGGCTTGCTCCTCCTCAGAGCCTGGACCTCTTGCCCCTGTCTAATGAAGGAACTGAGGCCCAAGAACCGAAGAGACCTTCCCACAGCCTCCAGAGACCCTGGGTGGGACCTCAGGAGAAGCAGCTATGGAAACCATGCGTGCCCAAGGTGCAGGTCCAGGGGCTGCACTGGTGGGCCGACCCTGGCCATCAGGGCTGCACACTTGCACGGCTCCCACCTCCTGCAGCCAGCCCTTGCTCCTGGGGAGGAGGAAGGCTTCCCGAATCCCATCCTGCACCTCAGGAGATTCCGGGATGTCGCCCACGCGGCTCCTACCCCAAAGGAACCTTGCTCTGATGGGGTGGGCACACACAAGGAAGGAAACACCTCTAAAGCAGGCAGGAAGCGGAAATGCTGGGGCAGAAATTCCCAGGCAACGTGCTGGTGCTCTGGGAGCAGGTCAGAGCCCGCAGAGCGGCCCTGGTTGAGCCCCTGGCGCCCTAGCCTCAGTTTCCTCGCCTGTAGGGGAGGAGGGCTGGTGGCGGCCTGCTAGGGTGCCCACGAAGGTGCCCGAGGCTCGTGCGGGCCCACGCTCGGGGAACCAGCCCCGCTCCAGCCTCGTTCCGGCTCCGCGGCCTTTCTGCGGCCGCCACCCGAGCGGGGTCCGCCAGGGCCCCCGACACCCGCGATCCCCGCGTCCCCAGGCCTCGCCCCAGCTCTCGGTCGCCCCCCGGCCTCTCTCCGCAGGGTCGCGGGCGCAGGGCGAGGACCCCGGCGCTCGGGCACCC
>NW_008360325.1:3838121-3848291 GCF_000622305.1 Nannospalax galili | reverse complement strand
ATTGTTGCCCCAGGTGTCTGGAGCCCCAAGACTAGGAATGGCGCAGGGTCCAAACTAGGAGTATAGAACGGCGAGGGGGGGGAATGGAAGGGTGAATGTGGCTTAGGGAGTCCTGGTGCAGAGAGCTGCGCTATAGACTTACCCCAAGAGGCCTGAGGATAGTAGTTTTTTGGCTCTTTTTTAAGTCAGGGTCTCCCTGTAGCCCCAGCTGGCCTGGAACTCACTATATAGACCAGGCTGGCATCAAACTCACAGAGATCTGCCTGCCTCTGCCTCCTGAGTGCTGGGACTAAAGGCCACCATGCCTGGCTGAATAAACTATTGTTTCACAGAAAATTGTTCATTTGTTGTTCTTTCATGTCCGCAGAACCCTCCCCCCATTGTTTCTCCAATGGCAGCAGTCGGTATTAATGATGACTTCCTCCCTTTCCTTCTCCTTCTTTTCCACTTCTTTCCCCCTGCTCTTCCTCTTCCTCTTCCCTATCCTCCTCCAGCAGTGCTGGGAATAGACCCCAGGGTCTGCCATATCCTAGGCAGATGTTTAACCACTGAGCTCCCTTGCCTTTTAAAGAAAGAATGTTTGGATTAACTGGCTTTTCCAATTCTGTTTTCTATTTCATTGATGACTCCTGTTCTAACCTCTACTATTTCCTTTTCAATTGCTTACTTTGGATTTTCTCATTTTGGGGAGAAAGGGTTGAGTCGTGATCTCATGTAGCCTAGGATGCCCTTTAATTCGCTGTGTAGCCGAGACAAGCCATGAACACCTCATCCTTCTGCCCTCACCTCCCAAGTGCTGGGATTACGTACGTATCATTACACCTGGCTCCCTTTCTTGTTTATAATAATAAGCATCTTAGTGCTGTACCTTTCCCTAAAATCACTGTTTAAACCTCATTTTTATGTCATATTTTTATTGTTTCCACCTGAGAAAACATTTCTTTTTATAAAATAAATATCATTTTTTTCTCTTTGTATAAAATTTATTAATATTTGAATATGAGCCCCGCGCATGAATGGCGGCCGGCATGAATGGAGGAGTGCGGGGCGCGCGGGTGGGGTGCGGGAGAGAGCCGGCCGACGGACCAAGCGTGGAGTCTCGGTACAGTCCGGGCTGCTCCTGCAGCCATGCACTCCGCCCTCTACATTTAGTAGGCACCTGCTGTATACCACAGTCTGTAAGGCCCTGGGCCCCAGGGACAAGGCGTTGAAAGCCAGGTGCCTGCCCTCAGCGAGCTCATAGTTAAGGAAACTGCTGCTCCGGTGCCCCTGCCCCGCCCCCATTCCAGCCATTGACACCCCTCCCCCAGCCCTACTATTTCAGGAACTTCCTACACAGCCTCTGGGACCCTCCAGCCTTTCTTCTCTAACCTGACCTGTAAACTTGGACTTGGGGAGCCCTTGATGGAGGAGGGCCTTCCTTCTTCCCAAGGAGTTCTTAGAAAGGGAGAATGTTCCCAGGAGAGTCACAGTGGGGCAACTGGAGCAGTCTTCTTGTCCCCAGTAGAGTTCAGACCTGGCCTATCCCCGGCCTTGGTGAGGGGCCCTGTGAACCACATTCTTTCCTTCCAAAGGCGCCGTGGCATGGTGGCTCTGATGGCCCCAGGCAGACTGGAGCCTCTGGAGCAACCAGCATGGATCCGGAGAACATCAGGGTCTCCCTGGGGCATCTCTCCAGTTCAGCAGCAGCCAGCACATGAACCCAAGAGGTGTGGGGCCAGGAAGGGTCTCGGGTGGGGCAAGGGGATCACAGAGCCGGTCTTTTGCCTCCCCCAGGGCCTGTGGGCTCATGGTTCACAGATTTCTATCATTTCCAAGCATATGGCAGATAAGACGGCACTGCCAGTGAATAAGGTATATATGTTGGTTTCGTACTGTGATAAAATGTGCATGACAAGAATTACTGTTTTAATCACCTTGAAGCCCAGGGGCCAGGTGTACATCCATGCAGTCACATGGCTGTCACATGGCCCTCAGGATCATCCACCTCTCAGTCTTGTGCACTTTGCAACTTCTCTTTCCTTTAATTGGGGGAGTGCTGTGACAGTGCTGAGAAGGGAAGAGAGAAGGTAAACCTAAGAAGGAGCTAACAGCCAACAGAGCTGTAGTGTCAGCTGTGGGCCTCTCTCCACAGGCCCCAGAGACATTTTTGGGTAGTAGAAGCAGAAGGGGAGATGGAGGTGAGCCTCAGGATGACCGCCTGCCTCCAGCTGCACGGGAGGGATGGGTGCAAGAAGGCGGCACTGGCCCGCGGTGGACAGTCCAGGCCAACCTCTGGCTCACCATGGACGTATCCCTTGCTCTGGGGACCTGGGTTTTCCCCAGCACTGTAGCCATCACTCCTGGTCTCTGGGAGGTACTGGCCTCATTCAGGTCACTAACAGATGCGGGCCCAGCCAGCACTTGCAGATCTGCCCCCCACGCCCATGCAGGGCATGGAATGGGGTTCTCTCTGTCTCCATTTCTGGCCCTAGGCTGTAGTCCTTCCCTGGAGATGGAGATGGGTCCTGCTCAGATGGAGCCAGAACCTTCTCAGCCCTGCCTCCTCTGCTGCCAACTCACAGATGGCTGGGGAGGTGGGGGAGGGGCCGGTGGCTCCTGCCTACCACACATAAGCAGTCTGCAGACTCAGGCTGGGCTTGAGTCTGGGAAGGTCCTTCCAGCCCTGCCCCAGAGCCGCCCCCAAGGTTTCATCCCATCCTTTCTCTACCTGTCCCCCACCCCCACCTACACATGGCAGGGAGGTGGGGAGAAAGCTGGCCCTGGCTGTGGGTCTCTGTGATGTTTCTGCGGGAGGCAGTGCTATTTCCCTTTGCAGGTGGTGAAACTGAGGCTCAGTGCCACATCCTTTCTTTGCAGGCCAGTTGCAAGGAGGAAGCTGATCTGGGATTTGAGCATGTGGTTCAGTCTGGCCCAGTGGCCTGCATCCAAATCTCATCTCCCACAGGACCTTCCCTCAGGTGAAGGAGGGCCTTGGGGTACCACCTGAAGAGTGTGTCCCAAGAGATGCAGAGCCCTGGGCCTCTGTGGTCAGAACAGCAGAACACAGTAGCCAGGTAGACCTCCTGGAGCACGTGTGTCTTCAGCTGGGATGGGAAGAAGGGATGAAGATGCCGGGCTTGGGGACAGTACCCTGGGTGGTAGAGGCCTCTGTCCCCAGACTCCTGTCTCCATGCAGCTTCTACTGGGTGGGATAGTAGAGAGCACTGGGCAGTTGGGGAACACTGGCCCTGGCACCCTCATCACCCTCCCAGATGACTGGACCCCAGGTTCCATACCTGTGCCACCTGGGAAGCAGAGAGTAGGCTGCTCCCTCTGCAGTGTCCTTCAGAAGGACCCGCAGGATCCATTTGTCCCAGTGAGGTTCTCTCTCTCTCTCTCTCTCTCTCTCTCTCTCTCTCTCTCTCTCTCTCTCTCTCCCTCTCTCCCTCTCCCTCTCCCTCTCCCTCTCTCTCCTCTTCCTCCAGGAAACTTTCCTGGTCATTTGTTTCCATGCCTCCACACACCTGAGTTCAATTCAGGCCTCAGAGGCTGTCCCAGTCCTAGGCTTTTTTCCATACCATGGGCCTTGTAGGCAGGGTTCCTCAAGCCTACAGGAGGGAGCCTGGTGTCCAGGGCATCCCACCTCAGGCACTCTCTAGCCGTCCACAGGCTTGCTTGAAGCTGGTCTGCCTGCTCACACTGCTTCCAGACTGTCTCTCCGTTCCCAACCATAGCCATGCTCACTCGTTCCCTCTTAAACAGGGGGCAATATTCCAAGGAAGAAGGCTCTGGAGACCCTGAGTGTCCATGAATGTCTTGAGTGTGCTCCCTGAGTGTTCTCCCTGAGTGACCTCTCTTCTGTGTCCCCTCTGAGCATCATGAACGTCCTCCACGTGTCCTCTCTGGGGCAACGGGCACCCACTTGCTCGCTCACTTTCCCATACACCGTTGAGAAGATACTGAGAGAGACAGGAGACTGACCGACCAGGACCAGTCTGCAGTCTCGGGCGAGGGGACACGCCAACGCTGGGCAGAGCTGGGGTGCCAGGCACAGAGCTCCTCACTGGGACGCAAGGTGGCAGCAGGGCCGCGGCTGCTGGGACGTGAGCAAGCTGCCCTTGTTGCACAACGGGAGCATCAAGGCGGCCACCAATTTTCCTCACTCCACTGGGCAGGAAAATTATTTCTGCCGGTTCTTGTCCCAGCCAGCGTTTGTGCCTGTGAGCTATCTAGCCGGTTGGCTCTAGGAGCCTTGAAGTGGTGCTGGGACAGGCCCTGCCCTACTCCAGTGGCACTAGATGGCAGGAGGCAGGCTAAAGGCCTGGCTGAGTAGGCTGGCAGAATGCTCAGCCACTGGCCTCCTCTGGAGCCTTCAGGTGACAGACTTCCCAGCCCCCGCAGCTCCTCTTTCTCTGGGTTCTGCCTTAGTAATGGCCAGTGGCAGCTTCCCTCCCAGATTCACACATCAGGACTAAGTAGACCCCCAGAGAAGTTCCCAGAGTGGCTCCCAGGCATGAGGCTCACCTGGAGGCCCCTGGGGACATCACTGTTGACCCATAGCCCTAGAGCCCAGGCCATCTTAGAGAGGCACTGGGATGAGGCTCAGCAGATAGGGGAGTTTGTTCATAGTAGCAGAAGTTGGGATTTGAGCAGGGATCTGTCTGACCTACCTAGGAACTGCTACAGCCACTGGCCTCACATGACCCTGAACAGACCCAGGAGTGGGAAGGGTTGGGGAGGAAACTCTGGAGGTGGCATCCAGCAGGACGGCCTAGACAGAGTGTTTCCCTTGAGGCAACACTATGGACAGGGGCACAAATAGATACCCCACCTTCATGGTGCTGTGGCCAGAGGGGAGGTTCAGGAGACCAGCGTGCCGCTTCAAGGCCTGTGAGACCAAAGGTTGGAACAAGCACTAGAGGAAATCAGGTAGGGGAGGGCTTCCTGGCTCCCTCACACCAGCTTCTCTCTGGCCAGTCACACACACAGTAGGGACGGAAGAACCTGACTTTAAGCCTGCCAGGCCTGGCCTGAGTCCTGAGTTTACCTGGCTCATCCTTGCTCGGGATGGGCCATAGCCTGCTCAATACTCTAAGATTCTGTTGAGAAAGTCATCAGAATGAGATGGAATTGCTTGTCTCAGCTCTAGTGAAACAGTAAATGAAGGGGCTGGGGAGATACCTCAGCCACTGGTGTGCTGTCCCACAAGCATGAGGATGTGAGTTTGGATCTCCCGCATAAAACTTGGGCACAGTGCTGCACAACCACAATCCCAGTGCTGGGGAGGCAGAGAGACACAGATCCCAGGGATCCCATCGATGGCAAGGCTAAAAGACAGTGGCTCTGAGACAGACTGAGCCCATCTGAAGTTTTTTTTGCTGTGCACATTACAGCTTTATTGAGGCGTGAACTACAAAGCTCATAGTTACAGCGTAATGTGATGAGTTTTGACACGTGTAGATGCCGTGAAACTATCACCACAATCAAGAGGAGTGATTCCATCAATTGCAAACATTTTCTGGTACTCGTGCTAAATCCTCCCCCCCGACCCCGCCCTAGCAATAACACTTATCGCCTCCATCATTATAGATTACTCTGCATTTCTAGAGTCTTCTGTAAGCAGAGTCATACTCTGTTCTTTGCAGGGCAGGGGAAGTTCTGGCTTCTTGCACTGAGCATGAGTCTGAGATTCACCCACTCATGTGTCTTGCTAGCTCATCATTTTTATTGGTGAGTAATATTCCTAGGAAAGGACACATAGCTTTTTTCGATTTTTTTTTTTTTTTTGGCTATTGTAAACAGAGCTGCTATGACCAGGTGTGCAAAGTCATTTAGTGCAGACATAATTCTTTAATTTTCCTTGGGTAAACACCTTGGCGTATAGCTGAATCATATAGCAAATGCCGTGTCTCACTTGTGAAGAAACTGCTAGGCTGTTTCCAAATGACAGAACCATCCTACATCCACGCCAGCTAAGTGTGAGTCCTCTAGTTGCTCCAGATCCATTTCAACACTTGGCATGTTTGATCTTTAATTTTAGCCTTGTGGATCCAGTTCTCATTTTCCTAATGATAGATGATATGGGAACCTACTTCACAAGTGTCTGCTCAAACTTTTAGCCTGGGTTTTAATTGGGTTTCCATTATTCAGTTGCAATGCTCTTTATATATCGTAGGCATGAGTTCTTTGTCAAATATATATTTTACAAGAGCTCTCAGTCTTTTGTTCTCCTTTTAGCTTTCTTGAAAGTGTTGAGAAGAGGGTTTTAATAGTGATCAAATCCATTTTTATTAATTTTTAATAGTTTGTGTTAAAACATCTTTTCTAATCAGTTGTTGCTAGCAGGTTCTGGGAATTCATTTACTTTGTAACTTACAACCTGCTGTAAAGTCCTTAGAAACATTTACACAAGTGATTGTCATAGTCTGCTTTCTGTTACTTCAACAAAATACTTAGGACTGGGTGATTTTTAGGAGAGCAATTTATTTGGCTCATGGTTTTTGAGGCTTCTGGGAAAGCATGGTGCTGGCAAGGATCTCACATGGCTTTCATTCACACCAGGCTCAAGGGTCTCCTGGCCTAGCCCCACACCCCTCCTGACATTCATTAGTCCCCGGGGTAAGAGCTCACTCCTGTGGGGAGCTAACCCAGTACCTTAGGAAAGGCAGTCAAGGTATGGCACAGTAGGAGAGGAGTTGTCTGGAATGTACAAGGCCCTGAGGCCCATCCCCAGCAAAACACACAGACAGACACACAGAGACAGAAAGACACACACACACACATACACATACAGCCATACTCACACAGACACATATACACACACAGAAACAGACACAGATAAAGATACACACAGATGCAGACATACAGACACAGGCACACACAGAGACACACACACAGACACGGATACAGACACATACAGACACAGACACACAAATACATACAGACACACAGACTCACACAGATGCAGACATACAGACACAGACATATAGACACACACACAAACACACAGAGACACACACACAGACAGAAAGAAGCACTGATCCCTGTGATGACATAATCACTTTCAAAGGTCCTTTCTACCTGTCCGTGATGACAGTAGGATTTCCACATGCACTCCAATGGGACAGACCATAGTCCCGCATTGCAATGACATGGCATCTGCGTGTAAGGACAGCTTCACTTCTGGTCTGCAATCCCAGAATCTTCTGGTTTCCTTGCTCTCCTGCCCTGCGGAGGGCTCTGTTATAATGCTGGTGAGAAGAGGTTAGGGTGGCCACTTGCCTTCTTCCTGGTCTAGGACAAGCCTCACTCCCTTGTTAACTGAACTCACACCTCAGTCAGTTTTTCCAGAATGCCTTTCCTTAAGTTAGGGAAACTCCCCTCTGTCCCAAGCTCCCCTCTGCCCTGGACCTTTATGAGGAGTGGAAGTTGAAGTTTGTCAACTTTGACTTTGAATCTATCAGGGAAATGATGTGTGCTTTCATTTTAGTCTGTTAACATGCTGAGTTCCATGAGTTTTCAGATGTTCAACCTTGCACTGCTGGGATAATAGCCCCTTAACACAATCTCATATTCTGTTGTATTCAGTTTGCAGATATTTGTGTGCGCGTGTGCAGGCATATGTGCAGGTATGTGTATGTGTGTGCATGTAGGTGTGTTTGTATGAAGGTATGTGTGTACATATGTGTGTGCAGGTGTGTGAAAGGGTGTGCATATGTGTATACAGGTGTGTGTGTGTGTGTGTGCAGGTGTGTATGTGTGTGCATGCTCATGTGTGCACAAGGAGGCCAGAGGCCAACTTCAGGTGTTGTCCCTCAGAAACTCACCTTACTTTCTGAGACGCAACGTCTCCCTAGGACTTGTCCATTCACCTGGGCTGTCTGAGCAGTAAGCCTCAAGGACTGGTGCACCTGTTTCCACTGCCTTAGTGCTGGGATAAGTGTGTGCCACCAGGCTTGGCTTTTTATGTGGGTGCTGCGGGTCAGGCCAGGTCCTCCTGCTTACATAGCAAGCACTTTACTGACAGCTATCCATCACCCCGGCCCCATGTGGCAAATATTTTGTTGAATTTTGTGTCTGTTGGCTGGCCTTCTTTGCCTGGCATGCTGCTATCTCACTTTTCTAGATGAGGCTGGTCTCAAAGCATGTTGGAAAGTTCCTTCCTCTTCTTGCTTTGGGAAGTGTTCTGGTAGGACGACTCTGATTTCTTCATTAAGGCTTTGGTAGAATTTGCCAGAACAGCCATCTGGATCTGGAATTTTCTTTGTGGAAGTTTTAAAACTACAAATGCTATTTCTTTAATGGATGTGGGGCTGGCTATAAATTCATTCAAATAATTTTTCTGGTTCACCTAAGGCCTCAGATCTGCTGGCATAAAAGTTGATCAAAATGTTCGCTTGCTTAGAGCAATGCCTCTCCATCCCCTGTCCTGGCTCCACCAGCTACATAGATGACACTGACCACAGAAACTACCAATTGAGGTGAAGATTTAAAAAAAAGATGGAAGGGCGGGTGTGGTGGTGCACCCCTTTAATCCCAGCACTCAGGAGGCAGAGGCAGAGGCAGGTGGATCTCTGTGAGTTCAAGGCCAGCCTGGTCTATATAATGAGTTCCAGGACAGCTGGGGCTACAGGGAGACCCTGTCTCAAAAAGACCAAAAAAAAAAAAAAAAAAAAAGAAAGATAGAAGGATCTGGCCCTGATGAAATAGAATTGCCCCACCTACCCTGGATCATTTATCTACCGACTTTGTGTGGGAGTGAATGAACTGTTTTTTGTCTTTTTTTTTTTTTTTTTTTAAAGCCCAAAAGGAACCCTACGGGGATGGAAGAAAGCCCTTCCAGAAGCAATACAGTTGTTAAATGAAAATCACAGTGCCAGAGGTGGGTTGGCCCCTAAATGAGCTGTTGGCCTGAGGGGCTGGAAGCCCCCAAAACAATAAAGGCCATTGCCAATAAAGTTGGTTGGACACCAGAAGTGGATGGAGGGACCCTATTGCTGAAGACACTGCTTGATGTGAGTGCAGGAGAGGGAGAAATCAAGCTTGGATTCAGCTGAAACTCCCTGCGACTGGATGGGTGGTTTTCATGGTACCAAAAGGTGATTTGCAGATGACTGGGGGGAATCGTCCCCTATAATTCTGCTCAATGACAGACCCCTCATGTTGCATAATCAACATACCAAAGATGTTCCTGCTGGTGTAATAGCAGAGCATCTAGTGTATGTACAACCGGCAAGTTTTTGATTGGATAAAATGCCCACTCCTAGGGGTGGAACACACATCTGGTACTGTAGACCAGGCCGACCCCCTGTGGTAGGGGAGACTATAGGCCCCAGTGGGGAAGTCACTGCAATCCGGATGTGATGCACCAGCTAAAGTACCGTCCAAGCGTTTGTGTTTACACTCATAGGTTAAGTTATCATAGCAGCTACTGTTTAGATGTTCTTCCTTCTTGCTGTTTGTGTTTTTATAGTAGATGGAATCCCATTGAAATGAGCCAATAGCCCATGGAAAACTGATGATGCAGAGACCCTAAAGTTCAGAGCCTTGTCACAATGGGAGGAAGATCATCCCACACCTACCACCCCCTCCAAGGCTCAGAGACTTTTGCAGAAGAGGTTGGCGGAAAGAATGTAAGAGCCGGAGGAAGGGGTGGAGTGTTAACTGGAAGTGTCCTCCATCCACTAAGCCAGCAAGCTATAGTCACACCTCCTCACAGTGATCACCAAGGAGTTGAGGTGGGAGTCAGTTACCCCTCTCACCCAATTGGTCGACCTTAGCTGCTAAGGATATATAAGCCAAAAACACCAGGAGGCCCCTCTCTCACCATTTTCTGTGGCTGTGGGAAGTCACAGGATCGATATTTGAGTGTGGACTTTCCAGTGCAGCTGTAAATGGGAGGTGCCCACTCCTCTGTAAATAAACCCCCATCCTATGCTCTGTTAAAAAAAATAAGGAAAAAAAAAAAGACATGGAAGGATCTGGTCCTGATGGCAATAAAGTTGCCCCACCTACCCTAGAACATCTATTTACTGACTTTGTGTGAGAGAGAATAAACTACTTTTTTGTCTCTTTTTTAAGTCAGGGTCTCCCTGTAGCCCCAGCTGGCCTGGAACTCACTATATAGACCAGGCTGGCATCAAACTCACAGAGATCTGCCTGCCTCTGCCTCCTGAGTGCTGGGACTAA
>NW_008360325.1:3832907-3837130 GCF_000622305.1 Nannospalax galili | reverse complement strand
TAATACCTAATATAGTATATATAATGTATATATTTATTTTTAAATATAGTATTTTTATTCTTTGAGAATTTCATGCATTTTGATCATATTTAACCCCTTCACCTCCAATTATCTCCAGGTTCATCCTCTCCTCCTGCCCCCCAAATTCATGTCCTTGTAAAAAAAAAATAACCCATTGAGTCCAATTTGTGCTGCCCATATACTCCTGGCTGTGGGACCATCCACCAGAGCATGGTCGACCTACCAGGGGCCACATCCATAAAGAAAACAGACTCTCCCTCCCTCAGAAGCCATCAGTTGTCAGTAGCTCCCTAATTAGAGGTTGGGGCCTCTATGCTAGAATGTTGATTGGTTGGGTCTCATGCATGTCTTATGTAGGCAACCACAGGTGCCCTGAGCTCATGAGTGTGGTGGTCCTGTCACAGTTTTCCTCTGGTCCTTCCCAACCTCTGGCTTTTGCAATCTTTCCACCCCCTCTTCAAGATGGTTCCTGAACCTTGGGGAGAGGGTGACTAGACATCCCATTTGTGGCTGAGCAGTTCACTGACACTTATTCTGGGGACTTTGACCAGTTGTGAGTTTCTGCACTAAGCACCACCCACACTACAGAGAAACGTCTCTGATGAGGAATGAGAGTTGCTCTAATCTGTGGGTATATGTTATGTAGTAATTTCCTCTACGATGAAATCTTCCTTCTTGGAGGGAAGCTTGGTAAGCAACAGGATGTTATCAAAGGAAGTAAACCAGTCAGTAGCATCAGGAAGTCCCTGAAACTGACAAGCTGGCTATGCCCCTCCCCTAAGCATTTATAAGCAGTTAGGGCCTACTCAGAGACACTCTCAGACCAGCTAAGCTGTCTGGAAGAGGCTCAGACTACCTGAATCCCCTGGAAAAGACATTCTCTAACCTGTTGAGCTGCCTGCAGGTTGAACAGTGTCCTTCAGGTTTCTTGTTTTGTGAGCTGTCACTCATGCTGAGTGGGCCTTTGGTGATGCAGCTGAATTTGAATCATTTCTGCCCCTATAAGTAAACCCTCACCAATACTCCTATGAGCAACCTCAATTAATTGGTTCACCAAGTTGGACTTTGGTGGGATCCTTACTTTGGTATATTGTTAGCTCCCTATTTGGGATGAGTAGATGTTTATTCATGTTGTTACTTTCTGTTGCTGTGATAAAACAATGTGACCAAGGCAACTTATAGAAGGATGAGTTTATTGGGTTTATGGTTCCAGAGAGCTGAGTCCATCACTCTGTGGCAGAAGCAGCCACGGCAGAAAGCTGAGCACTCACATCTTCAAGCAGACACAGGAAGGAGAGAGAGAGAGGAGAGAGAGAGAGAGAGAGGAGAAAGAGAGAGAGAGAGAGAGGGGAAGTGGGAGGAGGCCATATACTCTCAAAGCCCATCCCCAGTGACATGCTTCCTCCAGCACGGTCACACCTCCTGAAGGTTCTGTGACCCTTCATAAACAGCACCACCAACTGTGGACCAAGTATTCAAATACTTGGAGCCTATGGGGACATTTGCATTTGATACAGCACATCAAGGTATCATTTTTTAGTGGGGCTATTGTGAATGGGATTGCTTCCCTGTTCTTTTTCAGTCTGTTTGTCTTGGTATATAGGAAAAATACTGATTTTGGTATGTAAATTTTGCAACCTGTCACTTTGATGAAAGTGTTTATCAGCTCTAGGTGTCAGCCTTTGGGGTCTCTCATATTGACGCTTGTGTCATCTGCAAACAGGAATACTTTGATTTCTTTTCCTATCTGTAACCCTTTTCTTTCCTCTTACCTTATGGCTCTAGTTAGCACTTCAAACATGACACTGGATCAGGGTGGTGAAGTGGACACCCTTGTCTTGCTCCTGAGCTTAGTGGGAATGCTTTGAGTTTTCTTTCCATTTAACAAGATGGTAGCTCTCAGTTTGTGACAGTCTTTATTTTTATGAGATATGTTTCCTCCATCTCTAGTCTCTCCAGAGTTTTTTATCATGAAGGGATGTTGGATCTTGTCAACCGAAATGATCGTGTGATTTCTGTCCATTTACGTGGTGAATTATTTATCTATCGATTTACATATGTTGAACATATGGTCCCTGCATCACTGGCATGAAGCCAAATTGATCTTGGTGAATGATCTTTTGGATGTGTTCTTGAATATGATTTACAAGTGTTTTATTAAAAATTTTTGCAACTATGTTTGCCAGGTAGATCGGCATAAATTTTCTCTCTTTGTTGGTTCTTCATCTGGTTTTGGTATCAGGCTAATACTGGCTTTGTAAAAAAAGAAGTTTGGAAGTGTTTCTTCTTTTTCTACTTTTGAAGTTCAAGGACAGTTTTATTAGAGTTTTAAAAAGAAAGAAAGAAAAAAAAAACATTGCAGGGCAGGCAGGCTGTAAATCTTAGTAGCTGCCAGGAGGAGGAGAATGGAGGAGAGATTGGAAAAAAACAAAAAAAAGAAAAACAGACTGTTTGATCCAGCATGGAGGTCAGACATGCAGCAGACAAGCAGCCGTGTGCCAGGGAGGGGCTTTAGAGAAAGAGTGAGGGAGCCCAGAGTGTTAGGGAAAGTGTGCTTAGAACAGAGAAGGAAGAAGGAAATGAGAAGCTTTGCGTCCCTGAGGAAAAGTGGGCAGCCTGACTGGAGTGTTAGGTCTTTTGGTTAATTTGGCTAAAAGTTTGTTAATCTTTTCAAAGAACCAACTCTTTACTTCATTGATTATCGCTCCCATTTACTCTTTTTGTGTGTTTTTTCTTGTTTTTTTTCCAAGGCCTTCAGGTGCAGTTATTAAGTTATTAATCTGAGATCTCGTAAACATTTTTTTTTTTTTGGAAACAGAATCTCCCTATGTAGCCCTGCTGGCCCGGAACTTGATATGTAGACCAGGGTGGACTAGAACTCACAGAGATCTGTCTGCCTCTGCCTTCCAAGTGCTGGGAAATTCATGAGTCGCCATGCTCAATGAGATCTCTCAGGTTTTCTGATGAAGGCTCTCAGTGGTATAGACTTTCCTCTTAGGACAGTCTTCCTTTTGTTCCATAGTTTTCTGTATGTCGTGTTTTCATTTTCATTCATTTCTAGGAACTTTTAAATTTCCTTTCTGTGGGACTAGAGAGATGGCTCAGTGGTTAATAACACTGGTTGCTCTTGCAGAGGACCCAGGTTCGATTCCTAGCACTCACATAGTGGCTAACAACTGACCATAACCCCAGTTCTAGGGGATGTGACACCTTCTTCTGACCTCCGTGGACACTGCATGACACGGGTTCACTTACCCATGTAAAGATAATACATTAATACATATAAAATGAAAAAAAAGTTTTTTAAAAATTTCCTTTTTGATTGCTGCAACGAACCCATTCATTGTTCAACTGTGTGTTGTTTAATACCATGCGTTTGTATGTTTACAGTGGTTTCTCTTGCTCTTGGTTTCTAGCTTTATTACATGTGGTCATTTGGAATATAGAATAGTGTTTAAATTTTTCTATACTTACTCAGACCTGCTTCGTGTCCTGATATGTGGACTATTTTAGAGAGGAGTCCATAGGGTACTGAGAATGTGCATTCTTTGATATTTGGGTGGAATGTTCTGTAGATGTATGTTAAGTCTATTTGCCCTATGAATGCTATTTAATTCCAGTGTTTATTTATTTTCTTTTTTTTTTTGATTGATCTGTTTAAGGATGAGAGTAGGGCACTGAAGTCATACACTATTACTGTGTTGGAGTTAATCTGTGATCTTAAATTTATTAGTGTTCACAAAATTGGATGAGCCTAGATTTGGTGCATACATATTTCCGAGGGTGAGTTTGGACCACCATCGGTGTAGCAGCTCTGATCTCAACAGATTGCCAGAGAGTGCTGAGTTCTGGCCTCCCTCTGGCCTCCCTCTGACAGAGGGCCTGAGAACACAGGGGACTGCCTGAGAGCCCCTGGATCCTGCAACCACGTGGTAGTAAGCTTCCCCTAATTGTGCCATACCCATCCCCCTACCTGGGGTGTCATAAGGCCCCTCTCAAGGCCATAGGGCAGACCTGGCTTTGGTAGGCTAAGGCTGAGATCCTAGCACACAGCCTGAGAAGGTGGGTTTCAACCTCCATTGGTGTGGCGGCTCTGATCTCAGCAGACTGCCATAGAGTGCCGAGTTCTGGCCTGCCTCCTGCCTCCTGCTGCCATGGTTACACAGGGGACAGGGGACTGCCTGAGAGCACCTGGATCCTGC
>NW_008360325.1:3831219-3832895 GCF_000622305.1 Nannospalax galili | reverse complement strand
AGTGTACCTGACTGGAACCTGACTTGGGCTTCTGTGGGTACTCCTGAATAGCTGATCTGAAGCCATCAGTTCCCTCCAAAATAAAACTTTTGGGAGAACCTGAAACCTGTACCAACAAGCTTTACATAATGAATAAAGAAAGGATCTAGGGACCTGGATAATACAAACAGAAGCATACTTCAACTTAGTTCTCATATCATAAACATAAACAACAAAAGAAATTCACATGCCAATATCGCAACAAAAGAATAATAAAATGGGAAGCCAAAACACTATGTCCCCACCAAACCCCACCAATCCTGTAGAAGAGTTCTACAAGGAGAACCCCCTAGAGATAACCCAGGATGCTGAATTTAAAAGAACAATCATAAACATGATCAAGGAATTCAAATAATTAAAAAAAAATTTTATTTATATTTTATGTGTATGCATGTATTGCCTACATGAAGGTAAGTGCACCCATGTCATGCAATGCCCATGGAGGTCAGAAGAGGCTGTCAGAGCCCCTGGAACTGGAGCTATGGACAGTTGTTAGCTGCCATGTGGGTGCTGGGATTCAAATCTGGGTCTTCTGCAAGAACAACCAGTGTTCTTAACCACTGAGCTATCTCTCCAGCCCCATCAATGAATGTAAAGAACATAGGAACAGAGAACTAAAAGACTATAGGGATAAACTTCTGAATGAATTCACAAAAGAGATAGAAACATTGAAGAAAACTCAGGCAGAAATGAAGAAGGAAGTACAAAACTCAATAAGCCAACTTGAAACAACAGGGGATAGCCTCACCTATAGAATGAATGAAATAGAAAACAGAATATCAACACTGGAGGATAAAGTTGAAGAATTGGACCACTCAAGCAAAGAGTATGGAAAATTTAAAAAAACAACCCAGGAATGGAATATGCAAGAGATGTGGGACACCATGAAAAGACCAAATCTACGGATCATAGGAATAGAGGAAGGAGAAGAATTTTAGGTTAATGGTGTTGATGCGATCTTAAACAGGAGTGTAGAAGAGAATTTCCAGAAATTAAGGAAAGACATCCCCATACAAATACAGGAAGCACATAGAACATCAAATAGGATGAGAAAAGAAACTCCCCACTACATGTCATAGTAAAAACACCAAATGTACAGAACAAAGAGAGACTACTCAAAGCAGCAAAAGAAACAATAAGTCACATACAGAGGAAAGCCCCAGAATTACAGCTGACTTATCAATGCAAACTATGAAAGCCAGAAGAACCTGGACCAAGTTATTTCCAGTTCTACATGACAACAGATGCCAGCCCAGAATACTATACCCAGCAAAAATGTCTATTATAGTTGAGGGAGAAAGAAAATTCTTCCACGACACAAATAGCCTGAAAGAACACATGTCCACAAAACCAGCCCTCCAAAGGATACTTGAAGCAATACAGAGAGCAGAGAGAGAAACAACTATACCCCAGGGGCAACGAAAGAAAATAAACAAAGGTATAATCTAGGAAACACAAAATTGCACAGAGAACACAAACAGCAATCAAAATGACAGCAACCAATGCATGCCTTTCAATAATAACCTTAAATATCAGTGGACCGAAGTCCTCAGTCAAAAGACACAGGCTAAGTGAGTGGATTAAGAAAAAAAATCCATCTCTTTGCTGTCTGCAAGAAACCCATCTCACCTTCAAGG